>NC_069502.1:141421303-141793803 GCF_027579735.1 Bombina bombina | reverse complement strand
ATTTTTTTTGGCATTTTATTTGGAGGGCAATGTAGAAATGCCTGAAGACTAAATGGAGCAACTATACTAGCTTCACATTGTAAAAAGGTGACTCGTTCTTGAGCGGTTAACCAATCTATAGCGTATTTTACTAAAGTCACTATATTGTAATCTTTAATATCAGGGAGGGCAAGTCCTGCTGCTGTTGTTCCCCGTTGAAGTCTATCTATTGCTATTCTTGCTTTTTTACCTTTCCAAATAAAATTGGAGCAGTTTTTCTTGAAAAGGACAATATCTGTTTTATATAATAAAAGCGGTATATTTTGTAATAAATATAAAATCTTAGGAAAGAGAATAGTCTTTATCAACATTATTTGGGCAGTCAAAGATATTGGTAGCTTCGTCCATTCTATCATTTTCTTTTCATATTCTGTGAGGACCCTAGGAAAATTTAAATCATACCACTCTGCTGCATGTTTGGACAATGTGATTCCCAAATAGTTTATTTGAGTGGTCTCTTTAAACTGAAGATATCTAGAAAGCCTAGTTGGTTTATTTAGCCATAACTTTTCTGACTTGCCTACGTTAATAGTATACCCTGAGATAGCTCCAAACATTTGAGTAGCTTTTAATAATTCTGGTAATACTGTTTCAACGCTACTTAGATATATCAGTAAGTCGTCCGCATATAATGAAAGAACAAATTTTTGGCCCCCAATTTGTACTCCGGGAAGTACATTACGCAATAGAATTGCAAGAGGTTCTAAGGCTATATTGAATCCTTGATGGGTCCCTCTCTGTAGATTGAATCTGTTTGATGACAAGCCATTAACAATGACTGTCGATTGTGAGTTATTATATAAGTTCTTAATAAGATTTATGAAATTACCCTGAAAACCGAATTTATCTAAGGATGTAAGTAAATGGTCCCAGCTTATGTAGTCAAATGCTTTTTCAGCGTCAACTGCCAGAATCGCCACGTCCGACATCCCATCCATTCCATTATTTTTCCTCTTTTCCAAAATAAGTTCCAGAATCAACATTGTTTTCCTGATGTTTTTAACCGGATTTCTACCTGGCATGAAGCCGGCTTTATTTTCATGTATAATTTTGGATATAAATGGCTTTAATCGATTTGCAGTTATTGAGGTCAGGATTTTATAATCTGTATTGAGTAGGGAAATTGGACGGTATGAGGTGGCTTCTTCCGGGTCTTTATCTTTTTTTAGAATAAGTGTGATGTCAGACGCAGTGAACCCAGCAGAGCATCTATAAGCTTTAATATAATAGTTATTATATAATTGGTGTAGCACCGGAATTAGTTCGTCAGATAACATTTTATAGAATTCGGATGGGAGTCTGTCGGGACCTGGAGCTTTATTTTGTTTTAAGTTTTTTATTCCCTGTGTAACTTCTTTTATAGTAATCGGGCAATTTAAACTTTCAATAGCCTCATTTGGAATTCTGGGGAGTTTGACTTCCTTCTAGAATGTGTCCTTTGTTTCCCATCAATTTTATTTGCTGTATATATAGCTTTTTATAAAAATCTGTAAATGTCTTCTGTATCTCAGGGCTAGTGGTGTATCTCATATCCCCTTGTTTGATTGCAGCTATGTTATTGTTCGATCTAAGCTTTGTAATATGAGCTAAATATTTAGCTGATCTGCCTTTAAATCCACTGTATAATGCTCTAATTCGTGTATCCTCTTGTAGCATATTCTGTTTCAAAAACAAATCTCACTGATTCTTATGATTTACATTTTTGTCCCAGTTTTGTTTTATCGGGTGTGCTAAATATGTATTATAACTATTTTTAACTGAGTTAGATAATTGTGCATCCCTTAATCCCACCCCTTAAAACTGCTTTCCCGGTTTCCCAGAAGACCTCACTTTTATCTTTATATGTGTGATTAAACTCTGCAAAGTCTCACCATCTATGCTTTAACCAGTTTTGAAATTTACTGTTTTGCGACAAATACTTAGGAAAGAATACATCATTTGTGATTGGCTGTTGGTACATTTTGTGCTTAAGTTGTAATGAGACGATTGCATGATCTGAAAGAATTATCTCTTGAATGTCCGCTTTTATTTCTCTACCAGTCATTGTGTCTGCAACCAGAAACATGTCTATGCGTGAGAATGTTTGGTGAGTTTTAGATACACATGTATATACTTTCAAGTCTGAAATTGTTCCTAATTTACTATTAAATCTGTCCAAATTGTTTGTAAAAGTCATATTAAGGGATCACCTCCAATTATTAAATTTTTCCCTCTGTATTCTGCTAATTTTAAAGCTAGTGTCTCCCAGAATTGTTTATCGACTTCATTTGGGCCATATACATTGCATAACGTCAGAGTGGTTTTATCTATTTCAATATTTATTATCTGAAATCTCCCATCTGAGTCTATAATTTTATTGAGTACTTTATATGTCAGGTGTTTATTCAGTAATATTGCTGCTCCTATTTTCCTGGCATCATATGTGGTAGAGATAACCTCCCCGACCCATTTACTTTTAAGTTTGTTCGCTTCCTGTTCTTGCAGGTGCGTTTCCTGCAACATAACTATATCAGGTTTATGTGAACCAAGTAGTTTGATTATAGCTTTCCGTTTAATTGGGGAGGTGATCCCACCCACATTCCATGACAGGATTTTAAGCAAATAGTCCCCCATTTATTTTATGGTAACCAAGAGACAACACGGGCCACTCATATATAAGCATGAGTCTAGAGGACACTGAGGGGGAGGAGAGGGAGAGAGAAAAATAAAAGGAAAAAAAAAAGCATATCTAATAAGTCTAAAAACCCATTCTTTGGGTACCTTTAATCCCCATTTTTTATATTTTACATTAAGAAATTTCTTATTATGTAAAATCTCTGTAATTTGCTTCAAAAAAGAAACCTTAAGCATGTGTATAGTGTAACCTATTATCACATACCTTAACATATCAAACCAGATATACATGAGCTTTATACTGTACATCATTTTATACAATGTTATACAATAAGATGGACTTAGGTCAATTTTCCTTTTTTTACTCAACAGTTTGGAAGAACTTTAGGAATATCTCTTCCACTTTTTGACACAGCGGCAGAGACACAGTTTACAGTGTATTTGGTTGTAATAAGCAACCTTTACCAATATCCCATTACAATTTATTTAATTATTAATAATAATACTATTATTTTGGTGTTTTGGGTAACCTAGCGCAGTCCCAGAGTTGTGATTTATACCACATCCTCTTTGCTCTTGTGTTATGATAATTTAAGATTAACCTATAATGAAAAAGCATTTAACAGATCTGAGTACAAAAAGTAGTTCTTTAAGGGAGTGGTGTCCTGAAGTTTAAGAGACATATTAATATAATTAGCTAAACACAAGCTATCCTACTACTTTATTCTAGTAATAAAGGCCAAATTGTTATAACAGACATTTATACATATATACCAATATAAGAATAACCTTTTTAACCACGGTTTCACACGTCACCAGGATATTGAAGCCTTATGATAACAGAGAAAGTAAAAGGATACAAAAATTTAAGACGTTCACTGAACACTCTGGGTCCGATTTATCAAGGTCCGAATGGCCTCTATTGCCCCTATTTCTGCGCAAGCCTTCTTAAGACCACTGCTCCTTAACTGGTCCACTGCCTCTGAGGCTGCGACATCAATTGCCCGATCCTATATGATCAGGTTGATTGACACCTTGTGCAATGCTAAATACTGACAGCGTATGCTGTCGGCATTCAGTAATGTCTGTGGGACATCATACGCTACAGCGTATCATGTCGGAAAGACATTGATAAATCGGCCCCTCTGTGTGGTTACAGATTGAGTAGCAGTACTTCTGTGAGCATTTTAGTAGGTACTTTTTTGCCATTCCTCTCTTTGAGGTATTTGGGGAGAAACACTGGTAGAGGCTGCTGTTGGAGAGGTTGAGGCCTGACCTTGAGGTGGTTGCATAATAATGCCCAATGTTTTGCAGACATCTTCTGAGTCTTGTGGAGATTTACAAACAATCCTCTTTCCTTTCCAAAAAATAATTAGTTGAAATGGAAATCCCAATTTATAAGCAATATTATTTTTAAGTACAGCCAACGTAAGTGAGCTCAGTTCTTTCCTTTTCTGAAAGGTTCTTGTAGATAAATAATTTATAGTTTGCTTCTGCCTTGCTCTCTTCATAATATCTTCCTTGACTGGATAGCTGGTGATTCTGATAATGACATCCCTAGGAGGTTAATCTGAGTGCCCTGTAAGCTCTATCTATGGCTACATCACTATCATATGTAGAATTTGTTAAAATAAATGTAAAAGCTTTTGAATATATTGGTGCAGGTCTGAGGTTGCAATAGAATCAGGGATCCCCTAATTCTTATATTATGCTGCCTATTTCTGTTTTCATAGTCGTCAAGTCTATCTTCAATACCTTGTAATTTTGAATCAGGACAGTTTTACTGAGTTTGAGTGACTTTTAGTGCAGCAGTATTCGCTTCTCAACTCTGTGGCCCATGTCTTCAATTTTTTTTATCTAATATTTAGAGATTTCTTATCTAATACACTATTTAACTTGAGAAATTATGGTTGAAAAATCATTTTTAAATACTAGGGAGTCCAGCAGAGCTTTAGGGATAGAAACCAACTCTAGAGAATGCTCAGTGTTTGAGTCTGAAGATGGAGTCATTCATCCATTTTTTCCAGAATAAGAGAAGTTTCTGGAGATTTTCTATTTTCTATCAAGTTAAAAAAATTATATACTGACGGAGGGTTCATTATCTAGGTCCTAGACACTTTCTCAGATGTCTTATGTGACATGCTAAATGCCAGTGGAAAGTCCTATTATTCCGTTGTAGCAATGCAAAAAAACAAAATTGAACAGGCAACTGAATCTGTGAACTAAAAAAGGCCCAGAATTCTAAAAAAATAATGTAAAGGAGTCAATCCATTAATAGGTCACTAACGGCTAGATTTAGAGTTTTGTCGGTAACGACCCGCGTAGCTAACGCTGGCTTTTTTCTGGCCGCACCTTTTAAATAACTCTGGTATTGAGAGTCCACAGAATGGCTGCGTTAGGCTCCAAAAAAGGAGCGTAGAGCATATTTAACGCAACTTCAACTCTTGATACCAGAGTTGCTTACGAACGCGGCCAGCCTCAAAAACGTGCTCGTGCACGATTCCCCCATAGAAAACAATGGGGCTGTTTGAGCTGAAAAAAAACCTAACACCTGCAAAAAAGCCGCGTTCAGCTCCTAACGCAGCCCCATTGTTGTCTATGGGGAAACACTTCCTACGTCTGCACCTAACACCCTAACATGTACCCCGAGTCTAAACACCCCTAACCTTACACTTATTAACCCCTAATCTGCCGCCCCCGCTATCGCTGACCCCTGCATATTATTATTAACCCCTAATCTGCCGCTCCGTAAACCGCCGCTACTTACATTATCCCTATGTACCCCTAATCTGCTGCCCCTAACACCGCCGACCCCTATATTATATTTATTAACCCCTAATCTGCCCCCCACAACGTCGCCTCCACCTGCCTACACGTATTAACCCCTAATCTGCCGAGCGGAACGCACCGCTATTATAATAAAGTTATTAACCCCTAATCCGCCTCACTAACCCTATAATAAATAGTATTAACCCCTAATCTGCCCTCCCTAACATCGCCGACACCTAACTTCAAACATTAAATATTTACAAACATAAGAAAAATATTACAACAATTTTAAACTAATTATTATAATATTTTTAATATTTTTCTTATGTTAGTAAATATTTTTTTTATTTTTTGTAACTTAGTTCTTTTTTATTTTTTGTACTTTAGTTAGTTTATTTAATTGTATTTATTTGTAGATATTGTATTTAATTCATTTATTGATAGTGTAGTGTTAGGCGTAATTGTAGGTATTTTATTTAATTTATTTATTGATAGTGTAGTGTTAGGTTTAATTGTAACTTAGGTTAGGATTTATTTTACAGGTAAATATGTAATTATTTTAACTATTTTAGCTATTAAATAGTTCTTAACTATTTAATAGCTATTGTACCTGGTTAAAATAAATACAAAGTTACCTGTAAAATAAATATAAATCCTAAAATAGCTATAATATAATTATAATTTATATTGTAGCTATATTAGGATGTATTTTACAGGTAAGTATTTAGCTTTAAATAGGAATAATTTATTTAATAAGAGTTAATTAATTTCGTTAGATTTAAATTATATTTAACTTAGGGGGGTGTTAGTGTTAGGGTTAGACTTAGCTTTAGGGGTTAATAAGTGTAGGCAGGTGGAGGCGACGTTGTGGGGGGGCAGATTAGGGGTTAATAAATATAATATGGGGTCGGCGGTGTTAGGGGCAGCAGATTAGGGGTACATAAGTATAACGTAGGTGGCGGTCGGCAGATTAGGGGTTAATTATTGTAGGTAGCTGGCGGCGACGTTGTGAGGGGCAGGTTAGGGGTTAATAAATATAATATAGGGGTCGGCGGTGTTAGGGGCAGCAGATTAGGGGTACATAAGTATAACATAGGTGGCGGTCGGCAGATTAGGGGTTAAAAAAAATTAATCGAGTGGCGGCGATGTGGGGGGACCTCGGATTAGGGGTACATAGGTAGTTTATGGGTGTTAGTGTACTTTAGAGCACAGTAGTTAAGAGCTTTATAAACCGGCGTTAGCCCAGAAAGCTCTTAACTACTGACTTTTTTCTGCGGCTGGAGTTTTGTCGTTAGATTTCTAATGCTCACTTCAGACACAACTCTAAATACCGGAGTTAGAAAGATCCCATTGAAAAGATAGGATACGCAATTGACGTAAGGGGATCTGCGGTATGGAAAAGTCGCAGCTGAAAAGTGAGCGTTAGACCCTTTCCTGACTGACTCCAAATACCGGCGGTAGCCTAAAACCAGCGTTAGGAGCCTCTAACGCTGGTTTTCACGGCTGCCGCCAAACTCCAAATCTAGGCCTATGAGAGCTTTTAAATAATCGTTATAGCTGGAGGTTGAATTATTCCTCTAGACTGCTTCTTGTGCAATGTATTATGCGATGAATATGGGCATTTATTGCATATATTGTTTGATTGAAGAGGTAAATTTAGTTCGATAAGAGAAGAAAAAAATATGTTGTTAAAGGGACAGTCTAGTCCAAACCAAACTTTCATTATTCAGATAGGGCATGTAATTTTAAACAATTTTGCAATTTACTTCTATCACCAAATTTGTTTTGTTCTCTCGGTCTTCTTAGTTGAAAGCTAAATCTAGGAGGTTCATATGCTAATTTCTAAGCCCTTAAAGGCCGCCTCTTAGCTCAGGGAATTTTTGACAGTTTTTCACTACTAGAGTTCATGTGTTTCATATAGATAACACTGTGCTCACGCACGTGGAGTTCCTATGAGCCAGCACTGATTGGCTAAAATGTATGTCTGTCAAAAGAACTTAAATAAGAGGGCAGTTTGCAGAGGCTTAGATACAAGATAATCACAGAGGAAAAAATTGTATTTATATAACTGTGTTGGTTATGCAAAACTAGGGAATGAGTAATAAAGGGATTATCTATCTTTTAAAACAATAAATATTCTGGTGTAGGCTGACCCTTTAAGTCTGAATAGTCCTGCTTCTACTCACCCTTCTAAGTTACAGCTGTGCTTAAGAAGACTTTATACAGTGTCACAGGCGCTCACTTCTGTAAAGAAAGCAACCTTCCCAGGTTCTCATATAAGGGGCCCCCTTTCTACTAAACTCTCACCTCCAGACTATGATGGCTGGTGTCATCATTCCTGGCCATGTATCAGATCAGATGGGGTCACCGTGACAATCTGATCTAGCTAGGCCTCTGAAATAATTTGGAATCAAAGCAGCATGTATCCGCCACGGTGCTCTGACAAAATGCAGAAGGACATTTGGCAGACGGACATTTGGCTGACAGACAGAAAGCTAAAGAATGTTCCGATTTCGGCCAAGGGCAGATACGTTCCAGAGTGCTCTGTTCTAATCAGAGACTCGGGTGCCGCAACTGCCTCTGGGAACCTTACCATGGGTCTCAGCCTGCACGTCTTGTAATTCTCTGTCTGGGAAATTATCTATCTATCAAATCTATCTATTTATCTATCAAATCTATCTATCTATTGTATCTATCAAATGTATCTATTGCATCTATTGATCTATCTATCTAATCTATGTATCTATCTATCTATCAAATCTATCTATCTCGTGGCCGGACTGTTATCTGACAGCCACTTGTGTTTCGGCCAAATGTCCATTGGCCAAATGTCCGTCTGCCAAATGTCCGTAGGCTAAAAGTCCGGCCACGATCCGCCACTGTTCTGAATATTTAGCCTAGAATACAGGCACTGTACCGTTATTCGGCTATTCAAGTGGGTGAAGCCTGTTATTTCTTTAGATTGCCGGGTCTCTTCACCATGAAGGGCAAGATTACATATGCAGCATCACCCGCAAAAGCCAGCGATGCCGCTTTTTACGTGGTTTTGGTATCACATATACAGCGCCGCATATAAATGTGGCACGTATATTTCACCCTTCGGCCGCAATTTTTCCTTCCATAAGCTAACATAAAACCGTGTAGCAAATCGGTATCACATATTCAGCGCAAAGGACTTACGCAGCGAAAATTTCGAAATTTTACTCCATTTTCACCTTGCCACACTTAGGCAGGCCCACCAAGACTTGCACTAAGTATGTGAGCATCGTAACTCCTGTAACTGCCTGAAAATATTAACTAATACCTAACGCATGTGCAATATCTATCTACCTCCTGAAAATAACTAACACCTAACGTATGCGCAATATCTATCTACCTGTCAACCGCAATCCCCCACCACAATAACTAATAAAGTATATTAACCCCTAATCCGCCATTAACTCACTTTGCAATAAACCTAATAAAGTATATTTACCCCTAATTCACCATTAACACACATCTCAATAAACCTAATAAAGTATATTAACCCCTAATCCACCATTAACCCACAATACAATAAACCTAATAAAACTATTAACCCCTAATCCACCAAACCCCACAACGCAAATAATTAAATTACTAAGCCCTCTAAACTAACACCCCTAAATGAACCCCAATTACCTAAATTAAAAAGTACTAAGTTACAATTAAAATAAAAAAGTTAACATTACTTAAAAATAAAAAAACTAAGTTTACATTAAGCTAAGATTACATAAATAAAAAAGTCTAACATTACATAAAATAAGAATTCAAATTATCAAAAATAAAAAAAATAAACCTAATCCCTATCAAAATAAAAACACCCCCTAATCAAATACTTAACTACCAATAGCCCTTAAAAGGGCCTTTTGTAGGGCATTGCCCTAAGTTAAACAGCTCTTTTCCTTAAAAAATACTAAGTCCCCCCTCTAACAGTACCCCCCCCCCTTGTTCAAATCAGCCAATAGGATTTCAGTAGCTCTTATCCTATTGACTGATTTGAATTTGAAGCCAATAGGAATGCAAGGGATGCCATATTTAAATGCGTACCTTGAATTCACTATTCAGTTTACGGCGACAATCGTACGAAAAGGATCCTCCATGTTCCATGGCTCGCAGTCGCTGTTCTTGCTCCGTGCTCATCTCCACTCTGCAGCGGCTTGGCCCTGGATGAAGAAGGAAGAGGTCCACACTTGGAAGAAGATGTCGGCCGCTTGGAAAAAATCTTCACCGCCTGAAACAGGACCTTCTCCGCTGGACTTCAGAAACATGAGTACCTATTTGGGGGGTTAGACTTAGGCTTTTTTTTTTATTTTTTGGGGGTTTGTTTTTTTTTAGATTAGGGATTTCTGGGCACTCTTAAAAGAGCTGAATACCCTTTTAAGGGTAGTAAAAGAGTTGAATGTCCTTTTAAGGCCCATATAAATGCCCCTTTAGGGGCAATGTGTAGTTTAGGATTTTAGTTTTAGTTTTTTTTAATTTTGGGGGTTTGGTGGGTGGGGGTTTTTACTGTTAGTGGGGGGACTTAATATTTTTTTAAGGAAAAGAGCTGTTTAACTTAGTATTAGATTGGGGGGTGTTTTTATTTTGGGGGGCTTTTTTATTTTCATAGGGATTAGGTTTAATTTTTTTATTCTTGATAATTTGGTTTATTATTTTATTTATTGTTAGACTTTTTTATTTTTTGTAATCTTAGAATAATTTAAAATTTTTATTTTTTATTTTTAAGTAATGCTAGCTTAGTAACTTAGTAACTTAGTATTTTTTAATTTAGGTAATTTGGGTTAATTTAGTGGTGTTAGGTTAGGGGGCCTAGAAATTTAATTAGTTATTTGCATTGTGGGGGTTTGGCGAATTAGAGGTTAATAGATTTATTAGGATTATTGCGTTGTGCGGGTTTGGTGGATTAGGGGTTAATAGTTTTATTAGGTTTATTGCGTTGTGGGTTAATGGTGGATTAGGGTTTAATATACTTTATTAAGTTTATTGCAATGTGGGTTAATGGCAGATTAGAGGTTAATAGTTTTAATAGGTAGTTTGCAATGTTGGGGTTGCGGATTTAGGAGTTAATACTTTTATTAGGTATAAATAGAAAAGAGTATGAGAGAGTAGGTAATATTGCTGAACCAAAAATAAATAAATATTCGCTGGTGCCACCCTTGATAATGAATTATACAAAAATCAAACAGAGAGAATGTAATCACAACATATAATACTGTTGTGAAGAAAGCAAGGGATAAAACAAGGCACACAGAATTTGGTAAATAATCAAATTTATTAATTCCTATTTAAATCATAAACCACATGTATGTGGATCACAAAAGTGACAAGGTCAATCACAATCTAAAAGTGAGCATTCTTAACTAAATAAAAGCAAATTTCAAAGACTAAATGCTACTTGAAAGGCCAGGAACCTCTAAGCATACGTATGCTAATTGACTATGGGTTAGGCCTAACCTACTATCTATTACATAGACAGGTAACATATAGTGAGCAAAAATCGTAAGCAAAATCAAGCATAAACATAAACATAATGGTAACAAGTTGACTCATAGCAAAGACATTTTCAACAAACAGATCAGAGGAAATGAACGGCAAATGTCTTATATAGCGTCTGAAAAGCAGACGTAGATAACTGCTGCTGGAGTATGTGCTGTACTAGTCAGGAGTGAGGTCGACCAACTCCTGTCTTTCTTGTGTGCATTTTTCAAAGAAAGCAAAGTAAAGACATTTTGGTACAAGTTTATTTCTACCTTGGAACTGACCCAATGTTGATGCTGCATGCTGAGAAAGAGCGTGTTTGTTAAAGCGGCTAGCTACTGGAGAATGTGGATTCCTTTCTTGCGCTGGACTGAGCGTGTAACATCTATCTGAAGGTGTTTAAGGATAAGAGACCCTTTTGCTGAGAAATCGCTTGGTTTTGTGTGTGGCTGTTTCAATATACTTTTCTGAGTATACGGCGCATCCTGGTATGTGCTTAGCTACATAACATCGGTGGAAGCCTGGTTTCTTTCACCTTGTGCAACTGGCCAATCCAGTGGACGGATTCTCAGAGTTTGGGACACACCTCTTGCAATCGAACCTATTGCCAGCAGGCTGACAACCACACCTCAGGCTGCAAGTGACGTCACACGCGCTGAATGCTGCATCTACTTTGAATCGGAATAACGGATCCAAATACAGCAGCTAAGTAAAATAAGTGAACTTGTACCTCCAGCAGCAGTTATCTACGTCTGCTTTTCAGACGCTATATAAGACATTTGCCGTTCATTTCCTCTGATCTGTTTGTTGAAAATGTCTTTGCTATGAGTCAACTTGTTACCATTATGTTTATGTTTATGCTTGATTTTGCTTACGATTTTTGCTCACTATATGTTACCTGTCTATGTAATAGATAGTAGGTTAGGCCTAACCCCTAGTCAATTAGCATACGTATGCTTAGAGGTTCCTGGCCTTTCAAGTAGCATTTAGTCTTTGAAATTTGCTTTTATTTAGTTAAGAATGCTCACTTTTAGATTGTGATTGACCTTGTCACTTTTGTGATCCACATACATGTGGTTTGGGATTTAAATAGGAATTAATAAATTTGATTATTTACCAAATTCTGTGTGCCTTGTTTTATCCCTTGCTTTCTTCACAACAGTATTATATGTTGTGATTACATTCTCTCTGTTTGATTTTTGTATAACTTTTATTAGGTAGTTTGCAATGTGTGTGAATGGCGGATTACTGGTTAATAGTTTAATTAGGCATATTGCGTTGTGGGGGGTTGTCGGTTTAGGGGTTAATACTTTTATTATTAGTTCCTATGTGGGTTTGATGGCGAATATAAGGGTTTTTTTGGAGGTGTGTTAGACTTTTAGGGGAGATTTTATATATTTTTTTCTTAGGCGCTGGCAATTTCTAAAGTGCCGTAAGTCACTGGGGACTCCAGAAATTTGAATTTACTCACATTTCTGGACATCACTAGTTTTCTGACTTACGGCACTTTATGAACTGCTGGTGGGGTTTATGTAATACCCTGATGTACGAGGTGAAATTAAGGGCGGCGCAGGTTTCAGTAGTTGTGCTGAAGCCTGCGCCGTATATGTAATCTCGCCCGAAGAACATGGAGCTGCCTCAAAACACAGCTGACTCCACTGAGCACCTACTCCGCCCCCAGCAAACATATTTTTTTGAGAAATTTCATTCAAAACAAATAAAGTGCCTAACATTATTCAGATGAACCGATTGAATGATTCCTCCAAAACAAATTATTCACCCTTGCATGTGTTAGTTATTACATTGTTTTCTAATTGAATAAAAACATTTTAAAACTCTGAGAAAAGGGAGGTACTTGGCACATAAATTCTGTTAAAATCTGATTAAAATGGGGATCAATAGATATATAAATATGAAAACCTGTACATAAGTGGTTATTGAGGAGGGTAGAGACATTAGACAATGAAATTGATTTAAAGGGACATGAAACCATTTTTTTTTCATTCATGATTCAGCTACAATATACATTTTTAAACAACTTTCCAATTTACTTTTATTATCAAATTTGCTTCATTATCTTGTCATCCTTTGCTAAAGGAACAGTAATGCACTACTGGGAGCTAGATGAACATATCAGTAAGTCAATGACAAGAGGCACATATGTGCAGCCACCAATCAGCAAGTAGCTCCCAGCTACTGAGCCTACCTAGGATGATTTTCAATGAAAGATACCAAGACAATGCAGCAATTAGACCGCAGAAGTAAACTAAAAAGTTGTTTAAAATCGTATGCTCTATCTGAATCATGAAAGAAAAATTTTGGGTTTCATGTCTCTTTAAGGATGGTGGTCAGATCTAAAGACAGGGTGTTTTGTAGAAGACCCTGCGTCAGTTGTTCTAATTTGAAACGCTATGGTGCAGATCTCAATAGGCCGTAGGATTTGGTACTGGATGAAGTTAAACCTGCATCATTCCCAAGAAGTTATAGCTGCCGAGGTTGGTGCTAGGGAGTTTATCCTACTTTTATTAATAACACCTAACAGAATACAGTCTACTATAGCACTACATCTCAGAGGTTTGGCCACTATTACAGGTGCAACAGTACTGTATTCTCTGTAGCCCAAATCCTCAGATTAACTAGTTTAAAAGCTTAACGCACCTGTGGATAGAACGTACGCTTTCCTTTTCCACTGATGAAAGTCAGATGCTATGAGGACAGCATGAGATCATTGTATATTTTCCTTATAGGGAGCTCAACTTCTATATGGATTATATATACTTTATTAAAATTAATAACTGGAAACATTTTAAATGACAACATTTTTTAACAGAGAGGAAAGTTAAATAATAATTTTATAATACATAACTATTTCATACTCATGTACTCAGTCGCAAGGCATTTTGCAGAACTTTTAGAGCTAATAGCGGCAGATAATATTTAATTGGGTGTACTTATATACAGAATGGGGATTAGTATTAAACCAACCAGCAAATGTCTGACAAGTTAAAATTTATGTTACGTAGCAATTCAATTATTGAAAAACAAATGAAAATAAACTGCGAGAAACATCTGGTACAGTATAAGAAAGAAGGTGTTTTCTATATGTAGTTTCTAAGCCTGAGCAATTTGAATACGTTTTCCATGTCTTGTAATAAATACATTCTGGGCTGAGGAAATGTTAGAACATTTGGGAAATAGTGATCATAATTTAATCACTTTTGGGGATTTAAGTATGAGGAGAATTGGATATTTAATATGATAACTTAAAGGGGCAAAAAGAAACAAATCATGCTCTCATGCAAATGAAAAATGCACTATTAAAGCATTTAAAATTGTAGGTGAAAAAATCGTCAAATTAAAGATTTTTATTTTGATAAAGTAAAACTGGGCCGTAAGGCCTTATTGCTTACTGGCTGAAAAGAAGATCTTATGGGAAGAAAAAAAAAATCTAAGTATAGGAATGTCTGTTTTACAAAAACAAAAATTAGTAATATGTGTTAAAATGCTTTCACTATGCTCATGGTTATAGTTCCCAACCCAATAACAGGCTTTGCCCCAATCATTATTTTTCATACTTCTCAGCCACTGACTGGGCCTTTCTCACTTTTTCTCTCACAGGTTCATTCCCACCACAGCATCAACCCATCTTATGTATCTGTGTTGTACTAGCCCAGCCTCAACGACTTTCTCCAATATATTAATAATCTCATTCATCACAGAATTAACATTTTTCTTTTTTTATTCATAACAAGTATGATAGTTAACATCTAAGTAACTTATTCAAGTAATTTGTATACTATTATACTAAATTTAAAATAACTATTAATTAAAAAAAATTAAATTACATTAAAAAAAACTAACACTACTAAAAAAAATTAAATCTACAATTACAAAAAATAAAAAAATACTAAAGTACAAAAAATAACAAACGAAATTATCCAAAATAAAAACAATTGCACCTAATCTAATAGCCCTATAGAAAGAAAAAGCCCCCCAAAATAAAAAACCCTAGCCTACAATAAACTACCAATAGCACTTAAAGGGGCCTTTTGTTGGGCATTGCCCTAAAGAAATCAGCTCTCTTCCCTGTAAAAAAATACAAAGACCCCCCCAACAGTAAAACCCACAACCCAACTAACCCCCCAAAATAAAAACCTAACTCTAAAAAAAACCTAAGCTACCCATTTCCCTGAAAATGGCATTTGAATAGGCATTGCCCTTAAAAGGGCATTCAGCTCTTTTTCTTGCCCTTAAAAGGGCATTTAGCTCTAATTCATTTTCTAGTTTTCCTCCCCTCCAATGGGTGGATACTCTTTCTATTCCCATCCAAAGAAAATTTTTAATGTCAAATTTTTGGCATGTGTTACAGTGTAAGGGTACTCCGGATTCACTTACCGGACCTTAATGCAGGGGATTCCATCTCAGTGCACCCCATCCTACTAGAGGGTTTCACCTAAATGCTTACATGTGGGTTAGCTCAGCTGATTTTGGTTATCACCATTTACAGACCCGCCAATTAGGGTAACGGCTTTTTCCTTTTACCTTGTGTGATGTCATCTAACGTTCGGTAGTACCGGAAAGGCAAATACGAAAATAAAAAACAATTGCACTCAAAAAGGCTTGTAAGTCCTTACATTGTTGTCTATGGGAACTGTGTGTCCGCTGTAAATATATACAGTAGGTATATGCTTATATACATATATATTTTTGTTAATATCTGTGTATACAGAACTATGCCCTATTAGCTGCTAGGAGCCTTTCACAGCCAGCTGATGACTACCAATTACCTGCCACCAGGCAGGTCCTGTATTTTGGTTGTATTTTTATTTTTTAATAGCAATTAAACTATGCAAATGGTTGCCAAGAAAATGAATAAAGAATGAATAAAGAAACATGTGCAGACAAAGGGGTAGATTTATTAAGCAGCGGATGCTGCTTTCTACGCCCAAGGTTTCATGCCCGCATGAAACCTAAGGTAATAAGCAGCGGTCGTAAGATCACTGCTCCTTAACTTTTTCGTCACCACTGCAATCATCCCGACCAGATCCGATCGGGATGATTGACACTTACTGCTAGTGGCTGATAGGGCGCGAATGTGCAGGGGGCGACATTGCACAAGCATTTTACAAGAAATGCTTGTGCAATGTTAAATGCCGACATTGTATGCTGTCAGCATTTAGCGATGCTGGGAGGACATGATTCACTACAGCAACATATGATAAATCTACCCCAAAGTCACTTTCTTTCCCTCCTCAGTCTAAAGATGTTTACTTCAAATCTCACAACATTACAGAGAATTCACAAATTGTTATGGCAAAATGCCATGAGATTACAGCAAACAAACTGTGAACTCTTTACTGATAATGCTAATGATGCTTCCTTTTTACCATACAAATGAAAATAGGAAGATAAGTAATTACTCTGGTAATCTTAGTTTTCAATAAAGAACAACCCAGACAGGGCCATCTCTATAATGTGACCAAACAGGGAGAGCATATTCTGGCCAATAAAGAATGATCTATCTCCTACAGTATATATCATCTAGGTATCAGCATACTCTTGTGTGAGACTTCAACCTAAACTTAGGTATACATAATTAAGTGCCTTGGCCCTTGGTTGTATAAGGGATAAAGGAGAATTTAAAGGGATACTAAACCATTTTTTTTCTTTAATGATTCAGATAAAGCTTAGGAGTCAGCCCATTTTAGGTTCAGCACCCTGGATAGCGCTTTCTTATTGGTGGCCACCAATAAGAAAGCACTATCCAGGGTGCTGAACCTAAAATGGCCGAGTCCTAAGCTTTACATTCCTGCTTTTTAAATAAGATAGCAAGAGAACGAAGGAAAATTGATAATAGGAGTAAATTAGAGCATGCAATTTTAGCAACTTTTTTTCTGAATCATGAAAGAAATAATTTGGGTTTAGTATCCCTTTAAGTTGAGTAAAATGTGCAACTTGCAGGAAAATCTACTATATGTATTGAGTACCCTCTCTATATCCTTTAATGAGAAAAATGTGTTTGGATGAGTCAAAGACAGCAAAAATTCTAAATACTCTACAGACTAGATGGAAACAAATCTAAATACTCCACAGACTACACTGTACTATAAGATAACAAATAAAGCAATGTACAGGTTGCGAAATAACATGTAAAAATGATTTTGACAAAAGCTGACAGATAAAACCAAAAATAGCTATTTTATAGAGCATGATGAAATGTATGAGGATACAAAAGGGTCAAACAACATGTTTTTTGGAAAACATTCCAAGCCAAAAATTACTGAAAAGTTTACAAGGTCTGGGAATGTGATTATTCATTTTTCACCATAGTAAAGTTAAACAAAATATTTATTATTTTATTTAGCAACACTTTTGGATAGTTAACAACATATAAATCTCATAAACAACCTGAAATAACTGGTCATTTTGGCATTACTAATAGATGATAAAATATGAAATCGTCAGGCAACCTGTGGATTACATTAGCCATTACTCAATGTGCAAAAATACACAAATATTTGAATATGATGGCTTTATTTAAAAAGGGTCTATTTGGGAAAATAACAAAAATTGTGTAATAAAAAGAAAATATATTTTATTGTGTTTATGAGAAATTAATTCATTGTTTTCTGTGCTAAAAAAAATTATATTTGTAGAATGGTGATGGGAAGTCTGTTCTTCCAACTTCCACCTTCGGAGGCCAAACTAAATCATATAAAACTGTGCATTTAAATTATATTTTTTTTGCCCCAGCAGTATGGTTATATAAACTCTGTATTTTAGTTAAATACATATATCTTTGAGATCAGCTACCTCTACACACCCCATAGTAGTGGGCAAGCACTCTGGTGAATATAGACTTCAGCAAGTCAATTTTATCAGCTTTTCAATAGAGAGTCATGGCAGGGATATGAGCTGTTTCCCAAAGGCAATAAAGACTGTATGAATTCTGTATACTTGGCATTAGTTTAAAAACAACAAAAAACACGCCCCCTGGGACACACATGTTAAAGGGACACTGAACCCAATTTTTTCACAAGAATTGCTGGGGCAATGATAAATGCCGAGAGGGTATGCTGTCAGCATTTATCGATGTGCAGTGGACATGATCCACAATATCAGATCCCGTCCGCTCGTACAATGACAATTCGGCCCCTCTATCTGAATCACAAAAGAACGTTTTTGGGTTCAGTGTCCCTTTAAGTGGTTCAGTTGTGTCAGCAAGGTCTTCAAGAACTCTTTGTTTCCATAACAAAATAGACACACAAATATATTACACTTGGAAAAATTCACTTTAACTGTGTTTTATAGGGACATTAACCCCTACACTACCGTGAATTTTAAAGAAAACGCACAAAATGCTGAAGAATTCTTTGCCCCTAATCTCAGTGCTATTTACAGAAACAGAATTAAGAGAAAGGAGAGAAAACTGAAAGAGAAAGTGGGAGCAGAGAGGACAGACATACATATGACAGAAAAGAGGAGATGGAGAGGAGAGGGGTAGAAAAAAAGGGGATGACAGAAAAGGAACAAAGAGGAGCGAAAGAATAAAGAGAATAGGGCTAGATCAGAGGGAAAAGAGAGAGTGATGACAAAGAAGAGATGACAGATAGAGACAGGACTGAGAAGAGAGGGGAAGAGTGAGAGAAAGAGAGAAAAGGAAGAAAGAAAACACAGAGGAAGAGAGGACGGAGAAAAAATGCAGCGAGAGAACAGAAGAGGAGAGAGAAATGTAGAAGAGAAAGAAAAGACAAAGCAAACAAGGGTAGATAAACAAAGAAGAGTGCAATAAGAGAGAAGAAAATAGTGAGGGAAGAGAACAGGAGGAAATAGATAGTGACAGAAGAGAAGGAAACAGAGAGATAGGAGAGGAAGAGGGGTTGACAGAGAAGGAACAGAGGAGAGAGAATGAAGAAGGGAAAGAGAGCTGTAACAGAAAACAAAGACAGAGGGAGATCAGAGAAAATATGACAGACTAAGAAAGAGAGGCATGGTCTCAGAAGAGAGGGGGAGAGACATAATTCATGAGACAATAGTAAGAGTCAGAGAGAAAATGAAGAGATAGAAAGAATAAAAAAGTAAATAGGAAATAGAGTAAGAGAAGACAGAGGAGAAGGAGAGAGAGAGATACAAGAGAGAGGAAAGATAAAACATAAAAGGAAAGAGGGGGCGGAGCCAGCAGCCGGTCTGAGCAGACGTGCATCTTTAGAGCTCCTGACCAAATCCATATTTTATTCTGATTAAATCTTACATTTGTCACAAAAGCGATAAAAAGAAAAGACTACAGAGACTGCTTAACAAACGGGCAATATATAGAAAAGTTTTGAGGCAGTGAATAGTCTGAAACGGGCTTGTCATTCCCAGAAAAACAAAAGAAAGGAACAGTTGATTCGCATTGATCTGGAGGTGGTTGAGACAAGCCACAGTTACTATAGAAGCCGGGACATTGCTAAGAAGTGGCTGTGTTTAAGGGGGGCTAGCGGATGAGCCGGTTTGCAATCTGCAATCTGTAAGTACAATAAGTCCTTACCGGCTGAGTTCAACACACTCCACCACTGCTACATTACTCTGCGGTCCCTTATCTAACACACCGGCACCCTCACTGGACACAAAGCCTTGGTGGCACGAGTCGTCATTTTTATTTCTTCCCCGTTTTCACTAATTGGCAATGTCCGGATAAGGCCTAGACCTAGGCACACGTGGCCCATAAACAATTTATTGAATCTCAGTTACCGAGGCACTGCAACTTAAAAGAACACCCGAAAAGCACTTGCGCCCTTACCCTCTTGGTGTTAAACAGAGCGCAGAGCTGTGACATTGAATGGCTTGACAACCGGCCAACACACTCAAGCAAACCTTATGTGCCAATTTATTACAATTCTAGAGAAACGGCCATACTAGCTTTCAAGATGGAGGTAGTGATGCAGCTTTGGGAGGAGACTATCTGTAAAATTCTGGAGGAGCATGTCTCCCAACTAATTAAGACTATTGAGCTCTGTTTCCCTGGAATAGTAGGAAAGCAAATTGAAACCGAATACTGCACTAACCCTAAAGACATACTAGTGGAAGACCAGGTTCCGGTTGCGGGGAGGTGAAGATCGCTACAGAACCCACAGTGACCCATGTGATCGGTGAAGAGTCAGGAAGTACCGGCATACGATCTGCAACTCTACAGCATGTTCAGTCTTCATGTGGGACTGGGAAAGAATATGTCTTGCAAGACAGCTAAAGCAACAGTACATTACTACCAGGGACTAGCTGTGCTGTCTCTGACAATGTTAGATGCCAGCTTCTTGGATCCTCGAGGGAAGTCTATCACAGCTGTAAGACACAGACCTCTAAAATGTGGAGTGGGCTAGACAGTGTCTTGATGACGAACCTAGTTTGGCAGTCTTCTCACTCCCAGGCTTCTACTGGCATTTTTAGAATATTAACTGAAAGACGTGTGGGTTTGAAAACCCAAGTTTATTCATGGCTTTATAGTTGCAAGTTAGGTTTTTATACATTTGTAAATTTCACTTAGTTAAGGTGTCTACAGGGGTTGACCTTGTTATCTAGGCTCAATCGATGTACTGATACCTTAGGGTAACACAAGGTCACAGCTTTCATTTAGTCTTTCCAAGAGACTGGATGCTTGCCTCGGCTAAGAGTGAAGACTGGCTAATGATGATCTGGAGTTCTGATGTTACATCTTTATTAACTTATAGAACGGTTTATTATGAACAGTTAATACATTCTGCCAAGTTACAGTTATTATTATGTTCCCATTTTGCTGTTGCTATGGTGGGTGCTGTTTATGTTGACATGGTGGGTGTTAAGCAATCATAGTCAAATAAAAAACAAATATGTGAGCCCCTCTGTCCGCGACCGGGATGGGAGATTCTCTCTATCACCAATCATAGCTAATTTCCTTTAACACCCTCCCAGAAGTTATACAATCACAGATTAAATGCATATACTGATGAAGCCCATTGGTACTCCTACAATATAAATAAAAATGTAAATATATTCATGCAACTAGATACTTCTAGTTCCTTATACCATAACATATAGCTGTTTACTACTGTTGTGCTCAGTTAGCTATCAGACTATCTCACCATAGTGCTCTAGTACAGTTTCACATGACAGTCCGCTCCATAGCTACCTGATATTATAGAATATAATTTGTACTAGTCCATATCTGGTTACAATGTACTCCTCTTGAGACATAATAAGTTCTATGTTTTCATTTCCTTTTCTGCATCCTAGAATTTTCTTAACTCCATACTATAAACTCCGCCCCAGACATAGTTTACCCGGTAAACATGGGAAATGTTAATTACAAAATTATATTCCCCTTTCCCCATAATATTATTACTGTTTACTCGTTCCTTCTGCTATACTCAACACCATAATATAGTCCTAAGTGTCCAAGAGTGGCCCTCTACGCTTAATAGCTATTAAATACCACCTACCATGTCCCCTTATTAGTCGATATCCCATATATAGTTTTTTATTAAGCTAGATAGATTTGTGTTGTCTGAGATATCTATCTAAATGTGAGATGTGTGTACCTCACAGCTATTCTTTTTTTTATCTATTGTGTGTTTCACTAAGACACTTGAACTTATGCGGTCTGAGATATCTATCTATATATGTGAGTTCTGTACCTCAGAGCTATACATCTTTATTTTTGTTATGTATTTTTCATGTGTATATGTATAGTGAGAGTTACCAACGTACACCTACTCTATAGTTTAGCTTCTTCACTGGAGCTGTAAATATAGGCTGGACCGATAGTCCAGTTTTACAATATTTACTTTATGAGGTTCTTATGTTCCTTTAATATATTAGTTCATTTAAAAATTATATATAACAGGATACCGAATGCGAGATACTTACATTAGCTATGTTAGACTTAGCATAAGGCCTGTGTGGATTTCTTGTAATATGCTTATGTATTTGCTGCAAACAGCTCACAGACTATATGAGTACCTAGTTCACAGCTTTAATAATAATTAGGATTAGCTTGTTTTTCCAAAACATAAGGTTAAAGTATTGTATCTATACGGTAGTAGATCATTACCACGCTATATATTTCCGCTGTCATGGGTTCAGAGTTATTGAAGCTCCGGCTCCCCCCCCCCCCCCTCCCAACTCAGGTCTAGTTTACTAAGTAAACAAAGGAACGTAGATTCCCTAGAAATTTTCCCTATTATTCCTTACATATCTGTTGCAATATAGCGGCTATGGATATCCCCCATCCTTTACCACTCTCTATGACATAACTGAATTAGACAATACTACTCCTAAGTTTTCAATATTTCCCATATTTTTCTCTACTTGTCCATGAGTTATTACCTATTGATTTGGGAAATAATATGTCATAGTTATAAAAGAGGTTAGCATTCCAATACACAGGACCTGTTTATATATTTCCAACCCCATGAGTTTATCTTTGAAAATTTTTATCTCCTCTGTATGTCAGATTTGAATTATGGGTTTTGTTTAATACTCATATCATTGTCGAGACATATGTCTATGTCCATTATTGTCCTGTAAGCTTGTTTATGTTTAAAGTTGCACAACCTCAATAAAAATAAAATATATAAAAAAAATAAAATAAAAAAAAAACATATAAGTAAAGAGAGGGTGTAGAAGACAATAAAGTGATGCCTGTCAAAAAGAATAGAGCAGGAGAACAGAGAGAGGAGAGTGGGAAAAGAGAACATGAGGAGAGACACGACAGAGAGGAGAGTAAGATGGGATGATGAAAAAAAAAACAAAAAGGGGAGAGAGATGGAAGAAAAAGAAAAGAAAGTAACATTATAGAAGAGATAGCAGAGTAAGGGAGGAAGAAGATGTCTTAGAACAGAGGAGAGAGAAAGCAGAGAGATAGAGCAAGAGATATAAAGGAGACAGAGAAAGGAAGAAGAGAGAAGGAGTAAAGAAAACACAGAGGGAGAGATGACAGAGGAGGATGAGAGAGATAGAGGAGATAGAAAA
This sequence comes from Bombina bombina, assembly GCF_027579735.1. Lineage (NCBI taxonomy): Eukaryota > Metazoa > Chordata > Amphibia > Anura > Bombinatoridae > Bombina > Bombina bombina. Next base: position 141,770,898 of record NC_069502.1, on the reverse strand, counting down.
GAGAAAACACAGAACTGGAGGGAGCAGATGACCAAGAAGAAAAGGCAGAGAAAGAGAAGACAGCAGAAGAAGTGAAAGAAGAGAACAGGAGGACAGAGAGAGACAAACACATGCAGATAGAGGGAGGAGAGAAAAAGGAGAAGAGAAAAGGGAGAGAGTAGAGAGAGAAACCACAAAGGGTAAAAGAGGGAAGAGAGAGGACAAGGCATTGGAGAAGAAAGGGGTCAGGAGAGAATTTGAGTGTGAGAGATGGTGGAGAGAGGACAGAGAAGAGTGGAAGAGAGAGAAGGAAGGGAAAGAACAGAGAAGATATGGTGGAGAAAGAAAATGAGAGACAGAAGAGAAGAGGAGAGAAAGCAAAAAAGAAGAGAGATAGAATAGAGAGAAAATAATTTTTTTCTTTAATTCCTATTCCTAAAACTTATGGACAAATATATGACAAGTGCGAAAATTAAAACCCCAGCCATGCCTCTAAAGAGAGACAAAAAACAGAAAACAGGTCAGGAACCAGGAATTGAGATCAGTTTAGAAAGTCCAGGCACAAATCAAAACACACAGATGACAATAAATCAGTTAGCGGAACTTCTAATTCCTCAATTTGAGCTTGTGAAGAAGGATATAGCAGACTTATCACAGGAAATAAGACTTTTTTCAGTCAGAATCTCAGAAGTGGAGGCTAGGGTTTCAGAGGTGGAAGATAAGTTAAATATTCAGGACACAAATATAGAGGAGAACACAGATAAAATCAAGGCACTTCTGCTAAAAGTGGAAGATTTGGAGGATAGATCCCGCCGGAATAATATCCGGGTTGTGGGACTCCCAGAAACTAGAGAGTTTGATGACCTATTGAGATTCGCAGCTAACACGCTTCCTAAGCTGCTAGGGATACAGATGGATAGGGATGCACTCCAAGTAGAGCGAGCCCATAGGGTAGGTAGTGCTAGGCCTCCCACAGAAGGAAATATACGCCCCAGGATGGTGCTAATTAGGTACCTCAACTTTCAGGATAAGATAAATATCATGCAGCATTATTGGAAATTATAAACATTATTTATTGAGGGGAAAAAATCCTGTTATTTCAGGATTTCTCCTCTGAAACATCCTCCAAGAGGAGGGCAATGGCACCATTCTGTTCTGGGTTAATTAAGGCAGGGTTAAAAACAGCAATGATCTATCCCGCCAAAATAACTGTGTTAAGTATGGATGGGAGAGTCGTGTTAAACTCGGTTAAGGAAGCCAAAGATTTCTGCCAGGAGAACAATATAGAGGTCTGAGTTGATATAAGTCTCTGTTTAATAACTATAATTAAGTATTGACAATGGAACAGAAATTTAGAGTGTTGAGTGCAGCACTAGCTTACATGAGGGGTTTGGGAGGGGGACATTGGGACCGAGCGGATCGGAATTTTTTTTTTTTTTTTCCTCTTTCCCATTGTGGGGCTTTTTTTTAGCTGGATAAAAGTTTAAAATGTCAGAACCTTTAAGTCTAGTTTCGTGGAATGTGGGAGGGATAACCTCCCCCATTAAACGGAAGAATGTTTTAAGAATATTGAAAGGTGAGAAACCAGATATTATCTTTCTCCAGGAACTGCATCTGAGGGGCCCCGAGATAGAGAAACTGAAAGTTAACTGGGTTGCAGAAATTGTAGCGACACCCTGCAATAAGCGTAAGCGTGGGGTGGCCATCATTATAAATAGAAAGCTTACATATAAAATTTTGAAGCAAGAATGCGATCCTCAGGGCAGGTTTATAATCCTTCAGATCCAGATAGAGGGTGTAAGCTGGACTTTCTGTAACATATATGGTCCCAATAAATTGAGAAATATTTCTGGCTAAAGATTCAACAGAAACTTCTGCCATATCTGGATCAGAATCTGATTATAGCTGGGGAGTGGGGACATGAACTTCACTCTGTATCCGGAGATGGATACGTCTAGAGTTAGATGTCGCCAGTCGAATAACCGAGAAGCCAAGTTCTTTAGGAATTATGTTAAAGTATTAAAACTGAAAGATATTTGGTGGTCACAACACCCGGATGATCGGGTATATACTTGTGAGTCTAAGACCCACAGGAGTTTTTCGCGTATTGATTTATTCTTGATAGGCGCACAAGTAGCTAGGTTTGAGACGGAAACCAAGATTGCTGATATTATTTTATCTGACCACGCTATTATTAGCCTTAAGGTCTGGGCGGACACAAAAATTAGAAGCCCAGGGAACTCGTTTCGTTTCCCATCTTATATGAGTCAAAATATCCATTTTTCAAATTGGTTGAAATCAAAGTGGCAAGAGTACTGTGATCAGAATGCAGAATATAAAAATAAACCAGAAACTTTTTGGTAGGCAGGGAAAGCAGTTATGCGAGGAGAAATCAAGGCATACATGGTCAAATTAACGCGCAAATATAGAGCGAGAGAGGTACAGCTGGCTAATCAGCTCAGAAATGCAAATAATAGATATCTTCAGTCCCCGAATCAAGATACCTGGAGCAAATATATACTATCCAAAACAGAACAAGAGGATTTTTTTAGAGAAAAATGGGCAGGGGAGGATCTCATGGCTAGGGCTAGGTATCAAGGGTATCAGGGGGTTTCCGCTAAACACCTGGTAAAGATAAAAAAGTTTCGGAAAAAGAAAAATTTTATATCAGCAATCAAAGACGGGAATAAGATTAGCACTCAATCTACAGACATCAGAGACACATTCTTTAAATATTATAATAACATCTATACTGGTGAGGGAATAAACGAGAGTGCGAAGGCGCAATTTTGGGATAAAATCAAATTATCTCGTATATCTCTTGAAGAATTGAATAAAATTAATGCAGCAATAACGGAGTCAGAGATAGTTAAGGTAATACAAAGGATAAAAACAGGCAAAGCCCCAGGCCCGGATGGCCTTTCAATCGAATTCTATAAAATGTTATCAGAAACAGTAGGCGCCACACTAGAGAATCTATACAATGACTATTTTTTAAGACAAGCTCTGAAGTCCCCTTATTTCTCTGATTCAGTTGTTACCCTCATACACAAGAAGGGGAAAAGCCCAGACGAATTATCAGCCTACCGCCCAATCTCCCTGTTAAACCAGGATTATAAAATTATTATGTCAATCATAGCTGATAGACTAAAAAGAGTGGCAGGTAAATTGATACATACAGATCAGGCGGGCTTTAACCCGAACAGGAATTCTGTCTGCAATATGAGAAGAGTTTTAACAGTGTTGGACCACTTTCACCAGGTTGGTCAGCCGGACAGTAAGGACTGTCTTAATATTATGAACAAGGATCTAGCATTAATCACCGTAGATGCTGAAAAAGCCTTTGATTCTATTGCGTGGAAACATCTCATAACCTCTCTTGAAAATCTTGGTTTTTCTGGCCGGCTGGTTGATCTGGTGAGGGTGGTCTACAACAAACCTAGATCGCAGCTCCTAGTGAACAGGGAACTAACGCAACATATCACTCTAGAAAAAGGAACATGTCAAGGCTGCCCATTATCTCCGCTGCTATTTGATCTTGCCCTAGAGCCTCTGGCGGTTTATATTAGACAAACAATACAACCAGTTAAGATAGGCAGGGAGAGTTTACTCATATCTCTGTATGCAGACGATATACTCCTTTTTCTGCAGAATACCATAGAATCTATCCCACAAGTTATTAAAATCATCACGGAGTTCAGCGCTTTTTCTGGGTATAAAGTTAACTCTAAAAAATCGGAGTTATTATGGGTTAATAAAACAAGGCAAAGTATAAATCATACCTTCAGAGAAGTTAAATTCATTAATTACTTAGGGATCAAGATTGCTAGGAACCCTAGTGATTGGTACCGATTAAATTATAGTGAACTTTTTAATAAAATCCAATATGATTTAAACAAATGGAATCTACATTATTTGTCGATATCGGCTAGATGCATGATAATTAAAACAATCTTATTCCCGAAAATGTTGTTTCTGATACAAAATCTCCCTCTATTTGTCACTAGGAAAGATATAGACAAATATAATAAAGCTTGCACCTCTTTTATTTGGGGGAAAAAGAGACCAAGAATATCTCTTGATAAAATGAGTAATTCAAAACAATATGCAGGGTTCTCTATCCCCAATATTAAGTACTATAATCTAACAGCTCTGGCAAAATTTGGAATAGACTGGCTCACTAATTCAGAGTATGTAACGTATTACAATTTAGACACTGAGCTGATTAGGCCTTTTAGTCCACAAGCCATGTTACATTGCCCGTATAGGAAGTTACCACAGAATTTAAGCGTGATATTAACATTTGCCAACATCATTAAAGGGTGGCAGCAATACTGTACTCTAGTTGGGCAGGAATTTCGTGTGTCTCTGTATTTACCTATTATTGGCTGCGTTGATTTTCCATCAGGTCTTAACTATAGACTGTTTTTTGAATGGGGAGAGAAGGGTCTGAGTCAGTTCGCCCAGTTTAAAGATGATTGGGGCGGGCAGACCCGAACTTTTCAGAGCCTGGCAGAGCAATATCATCTTCCAGCCAATAATTTTTATGCATATCTGCAGGTACGCCATAATATTGAAAAACTCAATAGAGAAGTGGCAATCAAATGGGGGCAGGCTCAGATAGTTCCGGGCCTAAAGCTTTACCAAGCAGGGAAACGCTCAATCTCTTGGTGGTATCAGAAAATTTTAATGATTAAACACATATTATCCAAGCTAAGGATAAATTTATTAAATATTTTGACACTTTACAAACTGAGGAGATAACTGAAAGCATCAAACTCGCCGCTGAGGCAACCTTTTGTACCAGTTGGAGAGAGACACAGTGCAAAATAATTAACAATTTTCACCTGACTCCATCAAGAATGGCTAAATGGACGGCGTCCAAGGCAGGGAACTGCTTCAAATGCACAGAGGCAGGGGCAAATTTGCTGCATTGCATCTGGAGTTGTCCCAAAGTCAGGAAGTATTGGGCAAAGGTTCAATACTGGCTGAACTGCCATCTTCAGCGTAAGATAGAGTTGCAGGCAGATCAAATATTTTTTTTTAAAAACTCAGCCAATATTGTTGATAGACATCTTACTAATCTTGCGATATTGGTGGCACGTAGCCTGCTCTTTAAAAAATGGAGACAAAGTGAAATCCCTAGTATTAGGGAATTTATCAATGTCATTAAAACCCAGATGATTGTTGAAAGGCAGAACCTGAAGGCTGGTTCAGAAAAACATTATAAAAATTACTTTAAAAAATGGGGAAGTTTCATAAGTTCTTGGGCTCCAGAGCTGCAGATCCGCTTCTTGGAACCATTTCAGAATGCAGTCCCATTTCTAAATTTGATTATAGCTGGAGTACTACCTAGGCTATGGCTAACAGAGAGGGTTAGGTGACAGAATTTATCTCAAGATGGCCTTTTTTTTTCCTCCGCTCCCCAGCCCCCCCCCCCCTTCTATTCTTCGTTTTTTTGAAAGACTCCTATAAGTTTCTTGATTGCTACCTTCATGATTGCTCCGATCTATTTGGAGTTCTAATTCAGTGTAAGTTAATTGAATTTTATTTTTTTATTTTTCATGATCTCTCACTAGATGATTATAAAGCACCTTTTGATTTCTTGAAAGTTATAATAGAAGTTATTCATACGTTTAGAATATCTCAATGTATAAAATTGGAAAAGTGAGGTTAAGATCTTTTTTTCTTGTATTTGTATGCATAGATCTTTTTATGTTATAATAGAACCGATTTTATGTTTTCAACAAATTTTTATATTGTGAGGTTTCTCTTCTGTATCCATACATACTGTGTTTCAGTTTATTTATGTTGTATTATAATTTTAACCTCAATAAAAAAGTAATTTAAAAAAACAAACAAAAAAAAACCATACAGTGCACAGAAGGAAATGACACATACATAATGCAGGATATAGCCAGTAACATACAGTGCACAGAAGGAAATGACACATACATAATGCAGGATATAGCCAGTAACACACAGTGCACAGAAGGAAATGACATACATAATGCAGGATATAGCCAGTAACATACAGTGCACAGAAGGAAATGACACACACATAATGCAGGATATAGCCAGAAACACACAGTGCACAGAAGGAAATGACACATACATAATGCAGGATATAGCCAGTAACATACAGTGCACAGAAGGAAATGGCACACATATAATGCAGGATATAGCCAGTAACATACAGTGCACAGAAGGAAATGGCACATATACAATGCAGGATATAGCCAGTAACATACAGTGCACAGAAGGAAATTACACATACATAATGCAGGATATAGCCAGTAACATACAGTGCACAGAAGGAAATGGCACATATATAATGCAGGATATAGCCAGTAACACACAGTGCACAGAAGGAAATGGCACATACATAATGCAGGATATAGCCAGTAACATACAGTGCACAGAAGGAAATGGCACATATATAATGCAGGATATAGCCAGTAACATACAGTGCACAGAAGGAAATGGAACATATATAATGCAGGAAATAGCCAGTAACATACAGTGCACAGAAGGAAATGACACATACATAATGCAAGATATAGCCAGTAACATACAGTGAACAGAAGGAAATGGCACATATATAATGCAGGATATAGCCAGTTACATACAGTGCACAGAAGGAAATGACACATACATAATGCAGGATATAGCCAGTAACATACAGTGCACAGAAGGAAATGGCACATACATAATGCAGGATATAGCCAGTAACATACAGTGCACAGAAGGAAATGACACATATATAATGCAGGATATAGCCAGTAACATACAGTGCACAGAAGGAAATGGCACATATATAATGCAGGAAATAGCCAGTAACATACAGTGCACAGAAGGAAATGACACATACATAATGCAAGATATAGCCAGTAACAATACAGTGCACAGAAGGAAATGGCACATATATCATGCAGGATATAGCCAGTAACATACAGTGCACAGAAGGAAATGACACATACATAATGCAGGATATAGCCAGTAACATACAGTGCACAGAAGGAAATTACACATACATAATGCAGGATATAGCCAGTAACATACAGTTCACAGAAGGAAATGACACATACATAATGCAGGATATAGCCAGTAACACACAGTGCACAGAAGGAAATGGCACATATACAGGTATATATATCTCTCTCCTTTAGTTTGATTTCCAACACATCCTCTCCCAAACTCAGAGAAAATACACAGCCTTTTCCACTCAGCTGCAACAACTGCCCTCTAACTTACTACAGGTAGCCTTCTGGAAAACAGCTTCGTCATATTTTACCTACCAAGTTGTTTTATTGTATGTGTTTGTATATTTAGTGGCAATTCCTTTTGTTTTGTTTTTATTTTAAATGTATATACTACCATGACTCTGTAATTACAGGCTGTGCTAGTCATAATTTGCATAGCTCTAGCTCATTGCATATTTTATCAACTTTATGTCTGCCATTATGTTAAGTTAGTTTAAGCAGCTATTGCCCAGTTATCTGTCTATTTGTTTAATGGTTTTATTTCACCCCTGGTATACCTCAGTCTCATTCTTATCTCTGTAATATTTTGTTGATGTTTTTTCTTCTGTTTCTGCATGATTGACCCCCATCATAAATGTACTCTCCCACTCCTTTAACACACTCTTGCTGGACCATCATTAACCTAATATCTCTCTCCTTTAGTTTGACTTCCAACACATCCTCTCCCAAACTCAGAGAAAATACACAGCCTTTTCCACTCAGCTGCAACAACTGCCATCGAACTTACTACAGGTAGCCTTCTGGAAAACAGTTACCCCCCTCAGCTCATTTCCTCATTTATAGATAGTCTCCCACACAACTTTCACTCTCCTGAAATGACAGGTGCAAACACTGATCAGCACACCCTTCCATTCCCTTAACCCCAATACACAGTACTTTTATTATATTATGTTTCATATACCTTTTGTTCCCTTATGCAATTGTTACAGTAATTCTGTATCTTATGTTTTTAACTGGTTCCCAATTCTGTAAAAATGCTCAATATCTTCATATTCCTTTTTGCTACCCTTTGTCTCTATAACAAACTACACTATTCAATTACTCCTTCTCCCTCTCCACCTGCACTGTTCATTAGCCCATCTCTCTTAAACTCACCTTACTTTTCTACTCATGAACTTTACCTATTCCTAAACACTCTCTCTACCCCCTGCAGCTCATCTCAAAAGCAGTCTCACTACTGCAAAGCTGTATCTCATCTCATGTCACTCTCCCTCTTGCTTCTACTTACTGCTGGTGACATCTCCCCTAATCCTGGTCCCCAACCACTGACAAGCCGTGCACATCCATGTGTACCATCCCATAGACTCAGAAAACAAAACTCTGCACACCTTACTCACATTCCTCTTGCATCTAAAGCCACTACCCCTTTCATTTGTTGTCACGCTTATTAACATTGCCTACAGTTTACCTAACTGGCCCTTTAAGGTCTCTTACATTAGCCCTTAAATACCAGCTTCCACACTTACTCATTGCTTGGTATTGCTTTCCGGATCAGTCCTGAGCTCCACCCTCATTTCCCAGTGATCACAGACTTTACTCTCTGCTTTGACCACTGAAACCAGACTGCCTTCCTGTACACGGAACCCCTTCTCAAACTGGAACTTCGGCCTCTGTGACGTCACACGCCATCTCCTGCCGATCACCGCTGCAAGCAACCGCTCCTAGCTCAAACCAGCATGTTACCGACTCCTCTCTCCATTCTAATCCGCCTCAGGTACCATTACTAAGGGGGTTCTTTTCCTTAATTTGCTATCATGCCAAACACTATTATTACTTGCGCATTTACACAATCAGTACTACTATTATGTGTTCTTACATATATTAGCTGCTCAGCTCATACCTTACTTTTAAGCCATTTTTTCCACTTTTACTCTGTTTTATGCGCATATATGTTTCCCTGAAACATCCCTATTTTGTATATATGATATTCAAGCAACTAGTTGCACTGCTGATTTCTACTTAATTTGTAACAACAGCTGTAGTGTTAGCTGCTGCTTCTTCTTTTTTCACAAACTAAACTGCTGCATGTGTGTATGCTAGGCTGTTACATATTACTTAAAGGTAATATCTATGTAACCCCCTGCTACACACTTAGCTACAAACCTATATTATGTCTTATCAGTAGCTGTGGTCCAACATAACATTTGTCTCCTTTCAGACATCACAGAAATACCAAGCCCTTTAAAATGGATCCAACTGATATGAACACACACATTCAAACATTAACTAATAAGGTAGAATTGTTAACTCAAGGTCTTACTGCACTCAAGCTAGAAAATGACAACTTAAAAACCTACATTAAGGAGGTAGTAGATAGGAAGCCCCCTCTGGAACCCCATATTAGTACCCCTGAACCTTTCTCTGGAGATAGAAAGATTTTTAGGGAATTTAAAAATTCTTCCTATTTATTGTTCACTCTCAAACCTTATACCTACCCTAATGATAGGGTAAAAGTTATGACAACCATTTTATATTTAAGAGCTGAGCCTAGGGCATAGGCTAACACATTTTTAGAGCACAATGATGAGATACTCAATTCCTTGGACTCTTTTTTTTTCTGCCTTAGCGCAAATCTATGAGGACCCCTTTAAACAACAAACGGCTGAAAACGCCATGAGGTCCTTAAGGCAGAGGAAAAGAGAGGTAGAGGAATATATTGCCGAATTTAAACGGTGGGCTCCTGACACTCAATGGAACAACTTGTCCCTCCGAAATCAATTTTGGTAGGGCTTATCTGAAGCCATTAAGGATGAGCTATCTCGCACCCAAATACCTCCTACATTGGAACAACTTATAGATCTCAGTATCTGCATAGATAGAAGGCTCAGGGAAAGACATCATGGGAGAACTAGTCATGACTCTTCATCTAGACTAAGGCTCACATCCAACACATCCAGTACACATCCAAAACCCCCAGCAGAACCTATGGATATCGCCTTCTTACGAGGACCCCTAAGCTCCCAGGAAAAGATAAGACGCCGCACTCATAACCTGTGCATGCACTGTGCTTCTGAAGATCATGGGGTCAGGGACTGCCCTAACCTCATCCGCCAAAGAAAGGGTAAGCAGATTACTTCCTCTCCCTCTATAAAGACTGTCCTCAAAAGCAATCAGTATTGTAAAACTACTCTTGTCTTACAGTGGGACCAAACTCGGGTGACCGTCCAAGGGATTATTGACTCCGGAGTCTCCCTCTCTTATATTGATGTAACCTTTTGTGAATCTTATAAAATTCCCCTGCATAAGAAATTGTCTCCTGTTCATTTGAGAGGAATTGATGGCAAGGTTTTGTCCACAGGTCCTGTTCTGTTTGAAACAACTCCAATCCTGATGTCAACAGAGTGTCACCATAGGGAGTATATCAAATTTGACGCTATTACTTCCCCTGACTTTCCTCTAATTCTAGGGCTACAGTGGCTTCGGCAACACGATCCTCTGATCTCTTGGTCTTCTCTCTCTCTACAATTTAGATCAGAGTACTGCAAAACAACCTGTTACCCTCATCTGTTACTTCAACCGACCTCAGAAGGCTTGCAGTCAAATGTGCCCACTGACTATGAAGATTTTATTGATGTATTCAGTAAAACTCAAGCAGAAAATCTCCCACCACACAGGCCATATGACTGCCCAATTGATCTACTACCTTGAGCAGTTTTACCCTGTGGGCATATCTTTCCTCTGTCTAAACCGGAATTACTACACCTCAGAACGTACATCGATAAAAACCTTAAAAAAGGCTTTATAAGGCCATCAACCTCTCCTGCAGCAGCAGAAATCTTCTTCGTGAAAAATAAGGATGGATCTCTAAGACCTATAGTGGACTATAGGCAGTTAAATAAAAATAACTATAAAAAAACGTTACCCCCTACCACTTATTTCCGAATTAATTGAGCGCCTAGAGGGCTCCAAGGTTTTCACTAAGTTGGATCTCAGGGGCGCGTATAACTTGATCAGGATGCGGGTAGGAGACGAATGGCTGACTGCATTTCGTACTCGTTATGGGTTATACGAATATGTAGTCATGCCATTCAGTCTCTGCAATGCTCCTGCCACCTTCCAGCACTTGATAAATGATATCTTCAAGGACATACTTGATTCCTATGTGGTCATTTATCTAGACGACATCCTCATATTCTCAAAAAACCTTTCAGAACATAAAACTCACGTCCGACAAGTTCTGACAAGACTTAGAAGTAACTCTTTATATGTGAAAGCAGAAAAATGTACTTTCCACGCACATAGTATACCTTTCCTTGGGTACATCATATCTGATAAAGGCATACGTATGGACGACAATAAAATTAAAACTGTAGTAGATTGGCCTGTCCCCACCTCTAGAAAACAAGTACAAAGTTTTCTAGGTTTTGCCAACTTCTACAGAAAGTTTATTAAAAACTATTCCTCTCTGGCTAAACCTCTCATTAATCTTACTAAACAAAATATAAAATTCAACTGGTCCACTGCCACCCAAAATGCTTTTGATTCATTGAAAACATGTTTTACCTCTGCACCTATTCTGCGATACCCTAATTCTGAACTCCCCTTTAATCTTGAAGTGGATGCATCTGACTTTGCTCTTGGAGCCATTCTCTCCCAAAGAGAAACTCTACAACAACCGTTACACCCAATAGCTTATTACTCCCGTACATTAACTGCAGCAGAGAGACACTATCCAGTTGGCGAAAAGGAACTCCTCGCCATAAAGGCCGCATTTGAACAATGGAGACATCTATTGGAAGGCGCCACAACCCCTACTATAGTCTAAAAACACAAACAGATGCAGATGCTGCACTTTGTAAGTAAACCACTGATTCCAAGCAAATAAAGTACAATAGCTGATACTGAGTAGATATCATGTAGCTAGTAACAGGTGCTCTGAACAAGACCGTAATCAGTGTAGCGTGTAGTCAGTGGAAGTAATCACTTGTAACAAACTGAGGGTAGAATCGTACAGCGTGCGGGTGTGGTGATGAGTAAGGTACAAGTAAACACAAATTTCAGCGTGTAGACTGGAACTAAGGTAAAGCTGGTTAATCTCACCACTCTTGCCGCTGTGTGATCATTTGCTCAGGCTGCCCCATGAAAGGTAAGGATCCACTCCTCCGGCATCCAAACGAAAAAACTCTGATAAACAATGAAAGTTACCTTGTATTGGGACAAATTGCAGCCGCAGGGTGTGTGCAGGTAAAAATTGATGTCTTTATTGTAAGATCATAAACAGGGTGTCAAACAAACTCAGGGGTACATTGAAACAATGGCAAACGTCCGACGCGTTTCCTGCCCGGAGGCACTTCGTCAGGGACTTAACTTGTATAGACATTAAACAACTTAAAAAGGCTTGCCTACCTACGTCACAATGAGAGCACCTGTGAACTGCAATTAAAGGGACAGAATAGTACTGCCTATGGTAACGGATCTATGCTTGGTCAAAATGAGAACCATTTTAATAGGCTCAACATAAAATAAGATTGGATTCTCAGTAATCAATGTATATGAATCTTGTATCGATGTGAATTACTTTTAAGAATACAATGTAAAATATAAACATATAATGACCGTGCTAGCGTGTTGTTAATTGTATCAGTACACAGTTGATAAGGTGTTAAAATAAAATGTTGAAATGAAATAACATAATATAACATTGCTCCGTAGGTAGACAAAATGAATATCAAATAAAAATAAGTTGAAAAGAAAAACATTAAATAAAATATCTAAACTAATTGTTATAACAATGTACTGCAGACTCTCAGAGGAAATAAGAGTTAATTTCTAGTATCAAACTTTCAAAGAGTACGATAAGTAAAATCTCATACGTATTTTCAATAACATTAGTAAGATACACGTACACTATATTAGTACCAGGGATAACGTTATATGCATGTAGCAGATAACTAAGAATGGGAAATACTTAAACAGAAACAGCTTTTGATACATTTGACAGTTGTTATTTTGTCAATCCCTCCATTGGCTGCGATGTTAAGTTACATAGAGCATTAGAACACAAAAGACAAGGAATGTGACTTCAAGAAAAAAATATATATATGATGTTAAATTTCAGATTTTAGATGAAGTAAAGTGAAAGACCAATAATGGTGGTGATAAAATAAATCTACATTCTAATCCTAGTGATGCGACACTAATACTTTAAATGTGGAATACAAAATAAGATAAACCTCTTATTGAGGTTGTATAAAAATGTGATGCTAAACTAAATATGATAGTGATGATTCGTGCTTTTTAATTTATACTTGTTATTTTTGTTTTCACCCTTTCGAAGCATGAAATTGATTAAAAATTCTTTTCACAATTTTCAAATGCTGTGTTGCTGTTCTTTATTTCTATGCCTCATGTAATACCTATATAGGTGACATTATAACTAACTCTTAAGAAAAAGCTAAATGTGTGTGACAAGTGCACAAAATCTTCGTTTCTTGCTCATGAAAATAATGCTCTATAGTAATAATGAACTAGTTTAAGCTAATGGGGACTAATGTTACTTTTAAAAGGTGTAAACAAACATAGGAGAAAAGGGTTAAGAACTGTCGATGGTATTTCTTTGGTAAACAGTTTGAAATGTTAATACACATTAAAGAAAACCATTAATCTACAAAATATCTGAGATCAGTAATTTTATTAATGCCATTTGGTGCTCCTGTTAATAGATTAAAAATCCAAAAGGCTTCTTTTCTGTTTAGTGTGGCAGACCTATCTCCCCCTCTAATGTCATGAGGGGCGTGGTCAATGCCTTGAAAACTGAACATTCTCTTTAAATTAGTATCGTTAACAGTAATGCCTAGAGATATAAAGTGGCTGGCAAAGTGTTTGGCTACTGGAGTAGAGGGCGGATCATGTTTGATAGAGAGTAAGTGCTCCCTGATCCTGTCCTTCAGAAACCTCGTCGTCCTACCTACGTATTGCTTGTGACAGATATTGCAACTTATTAAATAAACCACGAACTTAGAATTGCAGTTCAGTCTAAACCTAATGTCAAAACAGTTGCCAGTGGCTGTGGACCTAAACTCATTGCCAGGGACTACAAACTCACAGCTCTTGCAAGGAGTTTTCCTGCATCTAAAAAATCCAACTTCCGGCAGGAGCCAGGAAGAACTAGCTTTTGTCGAAAAATCTCTACCTAGGTAGTTTCCAAGCGTTGTGGCTTTTTTGCTGACAACCCTGATGCCCTGGTTCTGTAACGAATCATGTAACAATGCATCTCTGTCTAAGACAGGCAAATATTTCCTAATGATGTTATTAATGCGATTGAATTGTCTACTATAGCGGGTTGAAAAAGTTATAGGAGATTTAAAGCATTTTTTGTCTCGATGTTTATCTTTTGGGGTATCTTGCAACAGAGTATCCCTATGCATAAGTTCCACTTCTTTACTAACTTTTTCTAGTAAGCTAATGTCATACCCCCTAATTTGTAAACGCTGTGTAAGAGATGAGGCTTGTTCTTTGTATGTATTAATATTGGTACAGTTACGTCTGAGACGCATATATTGTCCCTTGGGAATGGCCATCTTAAGATGTACTGGATGGTGAGAGTCAGCTCGTAAAATTGTGTTGCCAGATGTGGGTTTTCTGAATGTGGAGGTAAGGACTGAGTGAGATAAAGTATCTAACGTTAATGTGATATCTAAAAATGAAATACTGTGTTTAGATGCGGTATAAGTAAATCCCAAGTTATAGCGGTTTGCATTGAGATATTCTAAGAATGGAGGTATGGAGTTTATATCTCCACTCCATACTATTACAAGGTCATCAATAAATCTTCGGTAGAACTTTATCTGAGACCTGAAAGGATTGGTATGATGAAATATTTTCTGAAATTCGAAATTGGTTAAGTATAGATTTGCATATGATGGTGCAAACTTTGCACCCATAGCGGTGCCTTGATTTTGAACATAGTGTGTGCCTTCAAATGTGAAGTTATTGTGATTCAAAAGAAAATTTGCACCATCACATACAAATCCAATAAACTTGTCATCATATGTAGTGTACATCTTTAACATGGCTTTTAAGGCCTCTATGCCTAGGTTATGGGGTATACAAGAATATAGTGATGTGACATCAATGGTAAGTAAAGTGTCATCCTCATTAATATGTAAACAATTTAAAAGCCTCAACAGATGTTTGGTATCACGAAGGTATGCTGGGGTTATCTGGACAATCGGCTGAAGAACCGTATCAATGAAAGACCCCAATTTTTCTCCAAGGGAGCCCACACCGGAAATGATAGGGCGACCAGGAGGACATTCCCTATTTTTAATTTTTAATTTAACATCATATATATATTTTTTTCTTGAAGTCACATTCCTTGTCTTTTGTGTTCTAATGCTCTATGTAACTTAACATCGAAGCCAATGGAGGGATTGACAAAATAACAACTGTCAAATGTATCAAAAGCTGTTTCTGTTTAAGTATTTCCCATTCTTAGTTATCTGCTACATGCATATAACGTTATCCCTGGTACTAATATAGTGTACGTGTATCTTACTAATGTTATTGAAAATACGTATGAGATTTTACTTATCGTACTCTTTGAAAGTTTGATACTAGAAATTAACTCTTATTTCCTCTGAGAGTCTGCAGTACATTGTTATAACAATTAGTTTAGATATTTTATTTAATGTTTTTCTTTTCAACTTATTTTTATTTGATATTCATTTTGTCTACCTACGGAGCAATGTTATATTATGTTATTTCATTTCAACATTTTATTTTAACACCTTATCAACTGTGTACTGATACAATTAACAACACGCTAGCACGGTCATTATATGTTTATATTTTACATTGTATTCTTAAAACTAATTCACATCGATACAAGATTCATATACATTGATTACTGAGAATCCAATCTTATTTTATGTTGAGCCTATTAAAATGGTTCTCATTTTGACCAAGCATAGATCCGTTACCATAGGCAGTACTATTCTGTCCCTTTAATTGCAGTTCACAGGTGCTCTCATTGTGACGTAGGTAGGCAAGCCTTTTTAAGTTGTTTAATGTCTATACAAGTTAAGTCCCTGACGAAGTGCCTCCGGGCAGGAAACGCGTCGGACGTTTGCCATTGTTTCAATGTACCCCTGAGTTTGTTTGACACCCTGTTTATGATCTTACAATAAAGACATCAATTTTTACCTGCACACACCCTGCGGCTGCAATTTGTCCCAATACAAGGTAACTTTCATTGTTTATCAGAGTTTTTTCGTTTGGATGCCGGAGGAGTGGATCCTTACCTTTCATGGGGCAGCCTGAGCAAATGATCACACAGCGGCAAGAGTGGTGAGATTAACCAGCTTTACCTTAGTTCCAGTCTACACGCTGAAATTTGTGTTTACTTGTACCTTACTCATCACCACACCCGCACGCTGTACGATTCTACCCTCAGTTTGTTACAAGTGATTACTTCCACTGACTACACGCTACACTGATTACGGTCTTGTTCAGAGCACCTGTTACTAGCTACATGATATCTACTCAGTATCAGCTATTGTACTTTATTTGCTTGGAATCAGTGGTTTACTTACAAAGTGCAGCATCTGCATCTGTTTGTGTTTTTGGTTCATATTGAGATCTCTGTGTCTCATTTCAACTCCCAGCAGAGCTGCAAAATCAACATGGCGGAGGCCATACATACCAGTCGCAGGGCTAAATTTAATTCATTATTGCAGGGTGTCAGCTCAGGAGGTGAGACTCCAGAGGACATTTGTTCTGTTTTTGTATCAAGGGAAAAGAAGGAGATTAAGGAGTTAAAGCTTTGGTGGGACATCGAGTTTTTGAAATTATATATTAATGAAGGTAAAATACCTAGAGGTTTGCGGATGAAAAAATATCCTGCGTATGCCTCACAACGTTTGGAGTTCATGACCGAATGGAATAATACTTTGAGTGTATGTTCACTCACCTTAATGAAACAGCTACTCAAGGATAAGGAGCTGGAATATACTAAAACAAGTCAAGAACTAACAGATATTAAAACCGCTTGTGAACTCTTTATTCATGATCCAAAATATAACGATTATTCTGCACAATTGGATACGACTCTGAAAAAACTTGATGATGAACTAACGGAGAATAAACTAAAGAAATATCATAGAGACTGTAAGGATTATGAACTCAATACAGTCTACAATTGGACCATAAGCAAACGTAATACAGGGAAGAGAAATAACAACAAAAGAAAGACAACCGATAAGAAGGTTACCTTTTCCAGTTTTGAAACTGATGTTAGTGATGAGAGTCCAAGAGCATCAACTCCTATCAGTGAACAGACCAATGCAAGTGATTTAACAGTTAAACCTAAGAAGGGATCCACTCATAGATCCATAGAAGAGATCACATCGACTGCTCATATCAGCAGTTCACATGGAGCAGCTAATGTTTTGGCAAAAAACGATCTAACTATGGAGGCGAGTCCAGTCACTCCGGCGAGATATCCAAGCAGAAGACCTGTAAGAGGAAGGGGTCGAGGTTCAAGGAAATAACAAGAGGCACCTCTCACCAGGAAGATCTTAATGTGGTGAATTTATCAAGTATACAACTTAACAACGAAGAACTAAGTATACTATCCAAAGGCTTGGGGTTTGCGCCAAGCAGGGACTTTAACCTTTTCCGCACTCTGATCGATTTGAACAGGTTTACCAGAAAGCTCACATTAAAGAGACACTTTGCTATGGCGGAGAGGGTCTCTGCTCAAGAATCTAATGCTGACCCATTATTGAGGGATAATATCCACGAAGAATCTGTGAATGATACAAGTCTAAGTCTTTCTACCACTAATACAGATATGGATGGACTTAATTTTGTTGATCAATGTGAAATCGTTAATTTACTTTCACTTGAGAGTGAGAGTGCACGATCCAATTCACTTAACTTGCATATACCTAAAGTTGCAACTAATGCTAGTAAATTTTTTTACCCCATACAAATGAGAGGTGACTTCATAGAAGTCTTTCAGAGCCTAGTGGAAAGGGACCTTCA
The DNA here is from genome assembly GCF_027579735.1 of Bombina bombina. NCBI lineage: Eukaryota > Metazoa > Chordata > Amphibia > Anura > Bombinatoridae > Bombina > Bombina bombina. Next base: position 141,752,890 of record NC_069502.1, on the reverse strand, counting down.
TGCCCTAGCAAAAGAAACCAATACTAGTCCTAATCAGAAACATGGTACAAGTAACAATCTGTCTAAGTATGAAAGAAAAATCTTGAGAAAATTACAAGACAATAAAACCCTCGTCATTCAAAATTCCGACAAGGGCGGCTGTATAGTTGTACAAGACAGGGCACAATACACTAGTGAAGCCCATAAACAACTTAGTGATAGTGCCACCTATCGGAAATTAACGTTTAATCCTACAAGACAATTTGTTATTGAATTAAATAACTTTCTTGACATGTCTGTTCAGGAGGGCATTATCACTAAGTTTAAAGCAGATTCATTAAAAACCCAATTCCCAACCACACCGGTTTTTAAACATCTACCCAAAATTCACAAAAATAGGGAATGTCCTCCTGGTCGCCCTATCATTTCCGGTGTGGGCTCCCTTGGAGAAAAATTGGGGTCTTTCATTGATACGGTTCTTCAGCCGATTGTCCAGATAACCCCAGCATACCTTCGTGATACCAAACATCTGTTGAGGCTTTTAAATTGTTTACATATTAATGAGGATGACACTTTACTTACCATTGATGTCACATCACTATATTCTTGTATACCCCATAACCTAGGCATAGAGGCCTTAAAAGCCATGTTAAAGATGTACACTACATATGATGACAAGTTTATTGGATTTGTATGTGATGGTGCAAATTTTCTTTTGAATCACAATAACTTCACATTTGAAGGCACACACTATGTTCAAAATCAAGGCACCGCTATGTGTGCAAAGTTTGCACCATCATATGCAAATCTATACTTAACCAATTTCGAATTTCAGAAAATATTTCATCATACCAATCCTTTCAGGTCTCAGATAAAGTTCTACCGAAGATTTATTGATGACCTTGTAATAGTATGGAGTGGAGATATAAACTCCATACCTCCATTCTTAGAATATCTCAATGCAAACCGCTATAACTTGGGATTTACTTATACCGCATCTAAACACAGTATTTCATTTTTAGATATCACATTAACGTTAGATACTTTATCTCACTCAGTCCTTACCTCCACATTCAGAAAACCCACATCTGGCAACACAATTTTACGAGCTGACTCTCACCATCCAGTACATCTTAAGATGGCCATTCCCAAGGGACAATATATGCGTCTCAGACGTAACTGTACCAATATTAATACATACAAAGAACAAGCCTCATCTCTTACACAGCGTTTACAAATTAGGGGGTATGACATTAGCTTACTAGAAAAAGTTAGTAAAGAAGTGGAACTTATGCATAGGGATACTCTGTTGCAAGATACCCCAAAAGATAAACATCGAGACAAAAAATGCTTTAAATCTCCTATAACTTTTTCAACCCGCTATAGTAGACAATTCAATCGCATTAATAACATCATCAGGAAATATTTGCCTGTCTTAGACAGAGATGCATTGTTACATGATTCGTTACAGAACCAGGGCATCAGGGTTGTCAGCAAAAAAGCCACAACGCTTGGAAACTACCTAGGTAGAGATTTTTCGACAAAAGCTAGTTCTTCCTGGCTCCTGCCGGAAGTTGGATTTTTTAGATGCAGGAAAACTCCTTGCAAGAGCTGTGAGTTTGTAGTCCCTGGCAATGAGTTTAGGTCCACAGCCACTGGCAACTGTTTTGACATTAGGTTTAGACTGAACTGCAATTCTAAGTTCGTGGTTTATTTAATAAGTTGCAATATCTGTCACAAGCAATACGTAGGTAGGACGACGAGGTTTCTGAAGGACAGGATCAGGGAGCACTTACTCTCTATCAAACATGATCCGCCCTCTACTCCAGTAGCCAAACACTTTGCCAGCCACTTTATATCTCTAGGCATTACTGTTAACGATACTAATTTAAAGAGAATGTTCAGTTTTCAAGGCATTGACCACGCCCCTCATGACATTAGAGGGGGAGATAGGTCTGCCACACTAAACAGAAAAGAAGCCTTTTGGATTTTTAATCTATTAACAGGAGCACCAAATGGCATTAATAAAATTACTGATCTCAGATATTTTGTAGATTAATGGTTTTCTTTAATGTGTATTAACATTTCAAACTGTTTACCAAAGAAATACCATCGACAGTTCTTAACCCTTTTCTCCTATGTTTGTTTACACCTTTTAAAAGTAACATTAGTCCCCATTAGCTTAAACTAGTTCATTATTACTATAGAGCATTATTTTCATGAGCAAGAAACGAAGATTTTGTGCACTTGTCACACACATTTAGCTTTTTCTTAAGAGTTAGTTATAATGTCACCTATATAGGTATTACATGAGGCATAGAAATAAAGAACAGCAACACAGCATTTGAAAATTGTGAAAAGAATTTTTAATCAATTTCATGCTTCGAAAGGGTGAAAACAAAAATAACAAGTATAAATTAAAAAGCACGAATCATCACTATCATATTTAGTTTAGCATCACATTTTTATACAACCTCAATAAGAGGTTTATTTTATTTTGTATTCCACATTTAAAGTATTAGTGTCGCATCACTAGGATTAGAATGTAGATTTATTTTATCACCACCATTATTGGTCTTTCACTTTACTTCATTTAAAATCTGAAATTTAACATCATATATATATTTTTTTCTTGAAGTCACATTCCTTGTCTTTTGTGTTCTAATGCTCTATGTAACTTAACATCGAAGCCAATGGAGGGATTGACAAAATAACAACTGTCAAATGTATCAAAAGCTGTTTCTGTTTAAGTATTTCCCATTCTTAGTTATCTGCTACATGCATATAACGTTATCCCTGGTACTAATATAGTGTACGTGTATCTTACTAATGTTATTGAAAATACGTATGAGATTTTACTTATCGTACTCTTTGAAAGTTTGATACTAGAAATTAACTCTTATTTCCTCTGAGAGTCTGCAGTACATTGTTATAACAATTAGTTTAGATATTTTATTTAATGTTTTTCTTTTCAACTTATTTTTATTTGATATTCATTTTGTCTACCTACGGAGCAATGTTATATTATGTTATTTCATTTCAACATTTTATTTTAACACCTTATCAACTGTGTACTGATACAATTAACAACACGCTAGCACGGTCATTATATGTTTATATTTTACATTGTATTCTTAAAAGTAATTCACATCGATACAAGATTCATATACATTGATTACTGAGAATCCAATCTTATTTTATGTTGAGCCTATTAAAATGGTTCTCATTTTGACCAAGCATAGATCCGTTACCATAGGCAGTACTATTCTGTCCCTTTAATTGCAGTTCACAGGTGCTCTCATTGTGACGTAGGTAGGCAAGCCTTTTTAAGTTGTTTAATGTCTATACAAGTTAAGTCCCTGACGAAGTGCCTCCGGGCAGGAAACGCGTCGGACGTTTGCCATTGTTTCAATGTACCCCTGAGTTTGTTTGACACCCTGTTTATGATCTTACAATAAAGACATCAATTTTTACCTGCACACACCCTGCGGCTGCAATTTGTCCCAATACAAGGTAACTTTCATTGTTTATCAGAGTTTTTTCGTTTGGATGCCGGAGGAGTGGATCCTTACCTTTCATGGGGCAGCCTGAGCAAATGATCACACAGCGGCAAGAGTGGTGAGATTAACCAGCTTTACCTTAGTTCCAGTCTACACGCTGAAATTTGTGTTTACTTGTACCTTACTCATCACCACACCCGCACGCTGTACGATTCTACCCTCAGTTTGTTACAAGTGATTACTTCCACTGACTACACGCTACACTGATTACGGTCTTGTTCAGAGCACCTGTTACTAGCTACATGATATCTACTCAGTATCAGCTATTGTACTTTATTTGCTTGGAATCAGTGGTTTACTTACAAAGTGCAGCATCTGCATCTGTTTGTGTTTTTGGTTCATATTGAGATCTCTGTGTCTCATTTCAACTCCCAGCAGAGCTGCAAAATCAACATGGCGGAGGCCATACATACCAGTCGCAGGGCTAAATTTAATTCATTATTGCAGGGTGTCAGCTCAGGAGGTGAGACTCCAGAGGACATTTGTTCTGTTTTTGTATCAAGGGAAAAGAAGGAGATTAAGGAGTTAAAGCTTTGGTGGGACATCGAGTTTTTGAAATTATATATTAATGAAGGTAAAATACCTAGAGGTTTGCGGATGAAAAAATATCCTGCGTATGCCTCACAACGTTTGGAGTTCATGACCGAATGGAATAATACTTTGAGTGTATGTTCACTCACCTTAATGAAACAGCTACTCAAGGATAAGGAGCTGGAATATACTAAAACAAGTCAAGAACTAACAGATATTAAAACCGCTTGTGAACTCTTTATTCATGATCCAAAATATAACGATTATTCTGCACAATTGGATACGACTCTGAAAAAACTTGATGATGAACTAACGGAGAATAAACTAAAGAAATATCATAGAGACTGTAAGGATTATGAACTCAATACAGTCTACAATTGGACCATAAGCAAACGTAATACAGGGAAGAGAAATAACAACAAAAGAAAGACAACCGATAAGAAGGTTACCTTTTCCAGTTTTGAAACTGATGTTAGTGATGAGAGTCCAAGAGCATCAACTCCTATCAGTGAACAGACCAATGCAAGTGATTTAACAGTTAAACCTAAGAAGGGATCCACTCATAGATCCATAGAAGAGATCACATCGACTGCTCATATCAGCAGTTCACATGGAGCAGCTAATGTTTTGGCAAAAAACGATCTAACTATGGAGGCGAGTCCAGTCACTCCGGCGAGATATCCAAGCAGAAGACCTGTAAGAGGAAGGGGTCGAGGTTCAAGGAAATAACAAGAGGCACCTCTCACCAGGAAGATCTTAATGTGGTGAATTTATCAAGTATACAACTTAACAACGAAGAACTAAGTATACTATCCAAAGGCTTGGGGTTTGCGCCAAGCAGGGACTTTAACCTTTTCCGCACTCTGATCGATTTGAACAGGTTTACCAGAAAGCTCACATTAAAGAGACACTTTGCTATGGCGGAGAGGGTCTCTGCTCAAGAATCTAATGCTGACCCATTATTGAGGGATAATATCCACGAAGAATCTGTGAATGATACAAGTCTAAGTCTTTCTACCACTAATACAGATATGGATGGACTTAATTTTGTTGATCAATGTGAAATCGTTAATTTACTTTCACTTGAGAGTGAGAGTGCACGATCCAATTCACTTAACTTGCATATACCTAAAGTTGCAACTAATGCTAGTAAATTTTTTTACCCCATACAAATGAGAGGTGACTTCATAGAAGTCTTTCAGAGCCTAGTGGAAAGGGACCTTCATGCCCTAGCAAAAGAAACCAATACTAGTCCTAATCAGAAACATGGTACAAGTAACAATCTGTCTAAGTATGAAAGAAACATCTTGAGAAAATTACAAGACAATAAAACCCTCGTCATTCAAAATTCCGACAAGGGCGGCTGTATAGTTGTACAAGACAGGGCACAATACACTAGTGAAGCCCATAAACAACTTAGTGATAGTGCCACCTATCGGAAATTAACGTTTAATCCTACAAGACAATTTGTTATTGAATTAAATAACTTTCTTGACATGTCTGTTCAGGAGGGCATTATCACTAAGTTTAAAGCAGATTCATTAAAAACCCAATTCCCAACCACACCGGTTTTTAAACATCTACCCAAAATTCACAAAAATAGGGAATGTCCTCCTGGTCGCCCTATCATTTCCGGTGTGGGCTCCCTTGGAGAAAAATTGGGGTCTTTCATTGATACGGTTCTTCAGCCGATTGTCCAGATAACCCCAGCATACCTTCGTGATACCAAACATCTGTTGAGGCTTTTAAATTGTTTACATATTAATGAGGATGACACTTTACTTACCATTGATGTCACATCACTATATTCTTGTATACCCCATAACCTAGGCATAGAGGCCTTAAAAGCCATGTTAAAGATGTACACTACATATGATGACAAGTTTATTGGATTTGTATGTGATGGTGCAAATTTTCTTTTGAATCACAATAACTTCACATTTGAAGGCACACACTATGTTCAAAATCAAGGCACCGCTATGTGTGCAAAGTTTGCACCATCATATGCAAATCTATACTTAACCAATTTCGAATTTCAGAAAATATTTCATCATACCAATCCTTTCAGGTCTCAGATAAAGTTCTACCGAAGATTTATTGATGACCTTGTAATAGTATGGAGTGGAGATATAAACTCCATACCTCCATTCTTAGAATATCTCAATGCAAACCGCTATAACTTGGGATTTACTTATACCGCATCTAAACACAGTATTTCATTTTTAGATATCACATTAACGTTAGATACTTTATCTCACTCAGTCCTTACCTCCACATTCAGAAAACCCACATCTGGCAACACAATTTTACGAGCTGACTCTCACCATCCAGTACATCTTAAGATGGCCATTCCCAAGGGACAATATATGCGTCTCAGACGTAACTGTACCAATATTAATACATACAAAGAACAAGCCTCATCTCTTACACAGCGTTTACAAATTAGGGGGTATGACATTAGCTTACTAGAAAAAGTTAGTAAAGAAGTGGAACTTATGCATAGGGATACTCTGTTGCAAGATACCCCAAAAGATAAACATCGAGACAAAAAATGCTTTAAATCTCCTATAACTTTTTCAACCCGCTATAGTAGACAATTCAATCGCATTAATAACATCATCAGGAAATATTTGCCTGTCTTAGACAGAGATGCATTGTTACATGATTCGTTACAGAACCAGGGCATCAGGGTTGTCAGCAAAAAAGCCACAACGCTTGGAAACTACCTAGGTAGAGATTTTTCGACAAAAGCTAGTTCTTCCTGGCTCCTGCCGGAAGTTGGATTTTTTAGATGCAGGAAAACTCCTTGCAAGAGCTGTGAGTTTGTAGTCCCTGGCAATGAGTTTAGGTCCACAGCCACTGGCAACTGTTTTGACATTAGGTTTAGACTGAACTGCAATTCTAAGTTCGTGGTTTATTTAATAAGTTGCAATATCTGTCACAAGCAATACGTAGGTAGGACGACGAGGTTTCTGAAGGACAGGATCAGGGAGCACTTACTCTCTATCAAACATGATCCGCCCTCTACTCCAGTAGCCAAACACTTTGCCAGCCACTTTATATCTCTAGGCATTACTGTTAACGATACTAATTTAAAGAGAATGTTCAGTTTTCAAGGCATTGACCACGCCCCTCATGACATTAGAGGGGGAGATAGGTCTGCCACACTAAACAGAAAAGAAGCCTTTTGGATTTTTAATCTATTAACAGGAGCACCAAATGGCATTAATAAAATTACTGATCTCAGATATTTTGTAGATTAATGGTTTTCTTTAATGTGTATTAACATTTCAAACTGTTTACCAAAGAAATACCATCGACAGTTCTTAACCCTTTTCTCCTATGTTTGTTTACACCTTTTAAAAGTAACATTAGTCCCCATTAGCTTAAACTAGTTCATTATTACTATAGAGCATTATTTTCATGAGCAAGAAACGAAGATTTTGTGCACTTGTCACACACATTTAGCTTTTTCTTAAGAGTTAGTTATAATGTCACCTATATAGGTATTACATGAGGCATAGAAATAAAGAACAGCAACACAGCATTTGAAAATTGTGAAAAGAATTTTTAATCAATTTCATGCTTCGAAAGGGTGAAAACAAAAATAACAAGTATAAATTAAAAAGCACGAATCATCACTATCATATTTAGTTTAGCATCACATTTTTATACAACCTCAATAAGAGGTTTATTTTATTTTGTATTCCACATTTAAAGTATTAGTGTCGCATCACTAGGATTAGAATGTAGATTTATTTTATCACCACCATTATTGGTCTTTCACTTTACTTCATTTAAAATCTGAAATTTAACATCATATATATATTTTTTTCTTGAAGTCACATTCCTTGTCTTTTGTGTTCTAATGCTCTATGTAACTTAACATCGAAGCCAATGGAGGGATTGACAAAATAACAACTGTCAAATGTATCAAAAGCTGTTTCTGTTTAAGTATTTCCCATTCTTAGTTATCTGCTACATGCATATAACGTTATCCCTGGTACTAATATAGTGTACGTGTATCTTACTAATGTTATTGAAAATACGTATGAGATTTTACTTATCGTACTCTTTGAAAGTTTGATACTAGAAATTAACTCTTATTTCCTCTGAGAGTCTGCAGTACATTGTTATAACAATTAGTTTAGATATTTTATTTAATGTTTTTCTTTTCAACTTATTTTTATTTGATATTCATTTTGTCTACCTACGGAGCAATGTTATATTATGTTATTTCATTTCAACATTTTATTTTAACACCTTATCAACTGTGTACTGATACAATTAACAACACGCTAGCACGGTCATTATATGTTTATATTTTACATTGTATTCTTAAAAGTAATTCACATCGATACAAGATTCATATACATTGATTACTGAGAATCCAATCTTATTTTATGTTGAGCCTATTAAAATGGTTCTCATTTTGACCAAGCATAGATCCGTTACCATAGGCAGTACTATTCTGTCCCTTTAATTGCAGTTCACAGGTGCTCTCATTGTGACGTAGGTAGGCAAGCCTTTTTAAGTTGTTTAATGTCTATACAAGTTAAGTCCCTGACGAAGTGCCTCCGGGCAGGAAACGCGTCGGACGTTTGCCATTGTTTCAATGTACCCCTGAGTTTGTTTGACACCCTGTTTATGATCTTACAATAAAGACATCAATTTTTACCTGCACACACCCTGCGGCTGCAATTTGTCCCAATACAAGGTAACTTTCATTGTTTATCAGAGTTTTTTCGTTTGGATGCCGGAGGAGTGGATCCTTACCTTTCATGGGGCAGCCTGAGCAAATGATCACACAGCGGCAAGAGTGGTGAGATTAACCAGCTTTACCTTAGTTCCAGTCTACACGCTGAAATTTGTGTTTACTTGTACCTTACTCATCACCACACCCGCACGCTGTACGATTCTACCCTCAGTTTGTTACAAGTGATTACTTCCACTGACTACACGCTACACTGATTACGGTCTTGTTCAGAGCACCTGTTACTAGCTACATGATATCTACTCAGTATCAGCTATTGTACTTTATTTGCTTGGAATCAGTGGTTTACTTACAAAGTGCAGCATCTGCATCTGTTTGTGTTTTTGGTTCATATTGAGATCTCTGTGTCTCATTTCAACTCCCAGCAGAGCTGCAAAATCAACATGGCGGAGGCCATACATACCAGTCGCAGGGCTAAATTTAATTCATTATTGCAGGGTGTCAGCTCAGGAGGTGAGACTCCAGAGGACATTTGTTCTGTTTTTGTATCAAGGGAAAAGAAGGAGATTAAGGAGTTAAAGCTTTGGTGGGACATCGAGTTTTTGAAATTATATATTAATGAAGGTAAAATACCTAGAGGTTTGCGGATGAAAAAATATCCTGCGTATGCCTCACAACGTTTGGAGTTCATGACCGAATGGAATAATACTTTGAGTGTATGTTCACTCACCTTAATGAAACAGCTACTCAAGGATAAGGAGCTGGAATATACTAAAACAAGTCAAGAACTAACAGATATTAAAACCGCTTGTGAACTCTTTATTCATGATCCAAAATATAACGATTATTCTGCACAATTGGATACGACTCTGAAAAAACTTGATGATGAACTAACGGAGAATAAACTAAAGAAATATCATAGAGACTGTAAGGATTATGAACTCAATACAGTCTACAATTGGACCATAAGCAAACGTAATACAGGGAAGAGAAATAACAACAAAAGAAAGACAACCGATAAGAAGGTTACCTTTTCCAGTTTTGAAACTGATGTTAGTGATGAGAGTCCAAGAGCATCAACTCCTATCAGTGAACAGACCAATGCAAGTGATTTAACAGTTAAACCTAAGAAGGGATCCACTCATAGATCCATAGAAGAGATCACATCGACTGCTCATATCAGCAGTTCACATGGAGCAGCTAATGTTTTGGCAAAAAACGATCTAACTATGGAGGCGAGTCCAGTCACTCCGGCGAGATATCCAAGCAGAAGACCTGTAAGAGGAAGGGGTCGAGGTTCAAGGAAATAACAAGAGGCACCTCTCACCAGGAAGATCTTAATGTGGTGAATTTATCAAGTATACAACTTAACAACGAAGAACTAAGTATACTATCCAAAGGCTTGGGGTTTGCGCCAAGCAGGGACTTTAACCTTTTCCGCACTCTGATCGATTTGAACAGGTTTACCAGAAAGCTCACATTAAAGAGACACTTTGCTATGGCGGAGAGGGTCTCTGCTCAAGAATCTAATGCTGACCCATTATTGAGGGATAATATCCACGAAGAATCTGTGAATGATACAAGTCTAAGTCTTTCTACCACTAATACAGATATGGATGGACTTAATTTTGTTGATCAATGTGAAATCGTTAATTTACTTTCACTTGAGAGTGAGAGTGCACGATCCAATTCACTTAACTTGCATATACCTAAAGTTGCAACTAATGCTAGTAAATTTTTTTACCCCATACAAATGAGAGGTGACTTCATAGAAGTCTTTCAGAGCCTAGTGGAAAGGGACCTTCATGCCCTAGCAAAAGAAACCAATACTAGTCCTAATCAGAAACATGGTACAAGTAACAATCTGTCTAAGTATGAAAGAAAAATCTTGAGAAAATTACAAGACAATAAAACCCTCGTCATTCAAAATTCCGACAAGGGCGGCTGTATAGTTGTACAAGACAGGGCACAATACACTAGTGAAGCCCATAAACAACTTAGTGATAGTGCCACCTATCGGAAATTAACGTTTAATCCTACAAGACAATTTGTTATTGAATTAAATAACTTTCTTGACATGTCTGTTCAGGAGGGCATTATCACTAAGTTTAAAGCAGATTCATTAAAAACCCAATTCCCAACCACACCGGTTTTTAAACATCTACCCAAAATTCACAAAAATAGGGAATGTCCTCCTGGTCGCCCTATCATTTCCGGTGTGGGCTCCCTTGGAGAAAAATTGGGGTCTTTCATTGATACGGTTCTTCAGCCGATTGTCCAGATAACCCCAGCATACCTTCGTGATACCAAACATCTGTTGAGGCTTTTAAATTGTTTACATATTAATGAGGATGACACTTTACTTACCATTGATGTCACATCACTATATTCTTGTATACCCCATAACCTAGGCATAGAGGCCTTAAAAGCCATGTTAAAGATGTACACTACATATGATGACAAGTTTATTGGATTTGTATGTGATGGTGCAAATTTTCTTTTGAATCACAATAACTTCACATTTGAAGGCACACACTATGTTCAAAATCAAGGCACCGCTATGTGTGCAAAGTTTGCACCATCATATGCAAATCTATACTTAACCAATTTCGAATTTCAGAAAATATTTCATCATACCAATCCTTTCAGGTCTCAGATAAAGTTCTACCGAAGATTTATTGATGACCTTGTAATAGTATGGAGTGGAGATATAAACTCCATACCTCCATTCTTAGAATATCTCAATGCAAACCGCTATAACTTGGGATTTACTTATACCGCATCTAAACACAGTATTTCATTTTTAGATATCACATTAACGTTAGATACTTTATCTCACTCAGTCCTTACCTCCACATTCAGAAAACCCACATCTGGCAACACAATTTTACGAGCTGACTCTCACCATCCAGTACATCTTAAGATGGCCATTCCCAAGGGACAATATATGCGTCTCAGACGTAACTGTACCAATATTAATACATACAAAGAACAAGCCTCATCTCTTACACAGCGTTTACAAATTAGGGGGTATGACATTAGCTTACTAGAAAAAGTTAGTAAAGAAGTGGAACTTATGCATAGGGATACTCTGTTGCAAGATACCCCAAAAGATAAACATCGAGACAAAAAATGCTTTAAATCTCCTATAACTTTTTCAACCCGCTATAGTAGACAATTCAATCGCATTAATAACATCATCAGGAAATATTTGCCTGTCTTAGACAGAGATGCATTGTTACATGATTCGTTACAGAACCAGGGCATCAGGGTTGTCAGCAAAAAAGCCACAACGCTTGGAAACTACCTAGGTAGAGATTTTTCGACAAAAGCTAGTTCTTCCTGGCTCCTGCCGGAAGTTGGATTTTTTAGATGCAGGAAAACTCCTTGCAAGAGCTGTGAGTTTGTAGTCCCTGGCAATGAGTTTAGGTCCACAGCCACTGGCAACTGTTTTGACATTAGGTTTAGACTGAACTGCAATTCTAAGTTCGTGGTTTATTTAATAAGTTGCAATATCTGTCACAAGCAATACGTAGGTAGGACGACGAGGTTTCTGAAGGACAGGATCAGGGAGCACTTACTCTCTATCAAACATGATCCGCCCTCTACTCCAGTAGCCAAACACTTTGCCAGCCACTTTATATCTCTAGGCATTACTGTTAACGATACTAATTTAAAGAGAATGTTCAGTTTTCAAGGCATTGACCACGCCCCTCATGACATTAGAGGGGGAGATAGGTCTGCCACACTAAACAGAAAAGAAGCCTTTTGGATTTTTAATCTATTAACAGGAGCACCAAATGGCATTAATAAAATTACTGATCTCAGATATTTTGTAGATTAATGGTTTTCTTTAATGTGTATTAACATTTCAAACTGTTTACCAAAGAAATACCATCGACAGTTCTTAACCCTTTTCTCCTATGTTTGTTTACACCTTTTAAAAGTAACATTAGTCCCCATTAGCTTAAACTAGTTCATTATTACTATAGAGCATTATTTTCATGAGCAAGAAACGAAGATTTTGTGCACTTGTCACACACATTTAGCTTTTTCTTAAGAGTTAGTTATAATGTCACCTATATAGGTATTACATGAGGCATAGAAATAAAGAACAGCAACACAGCATTTGAAAATTGTGAAAAGAATTTTTAATCAATTTCATGCTTCGAAAGGGTGAAAACAAAAATAACAAGTATAAATTAAAAAGCACGAATCATCACTATCATATTTAGTTTAGCATCACATTTTTATACAACCTCAATAAGAGGTTTATTTTATTTTGTATTCCACATTTAAAGTATTAGTGTCGCATCACTAGGATTAGAATGTAGATTTATTTTATCACCACCATTATTGGTCTTTCACTTTACTTCATTTAAAATCTGAAATTTAACATCATATATATATTTTTTTCTTGAAGTCACATTCCTTGTCTTTTGTGTTCTAATGCTCTATGTAACTTAACATCGAAGCCAATGGAGGGATTGACAAAATAACAACTGTCAAATGTATCAAAAGCTGTTTCTGTTTAAGTATTTCCCATTCTTAGTTATCTGCTACATGCATATAACGTTATCCCTGGTACTAATATAGTGTACGTGTATCTTACTAATGTTATTGAAAATACGTATGAGATTTTACTTATCGTACTCTTTGAAAGTTTGATACTAGAAATTAACTCTTATTTCCTCTGAGAGTCTGCAGTACATTGTTATAACAATTAGTTTAGATATTTTATTTAATGTTTTTCTTTTCAACTTATTTTTATTTGATATTCATTTTGTCTACCTACGGAGCAATGTTATATTATGTTATTTCATTTCAACATTTTATTTTAACACCTTATCAACTGTGTACTGATACAATTAACAACACGCTAGCACGGTCATTATATGTTTATATTTTACATTGTATTCTTAAAAGTAATTCACATCGATACAAGATTCATATACATTGATTACTGAGAATCCAATCTTATTTTATGTTGAGCCTATTAAAATGGTTCTCATTTTGACCAAGCATAGATCCGTTACCATAGGCAGTACTATTCTGTCCCTTTAATTGCAGTTCACAGGTGCTCTCATTGTGACGTAGGTAGGCAAGCCTTTTTAAGTTGTTTAATGTCTATACAAGTTAAGTCCCTGACGAAGTGCCTCCGGGCAGGAAACGCGTCGGACGTTTGCCATTGTTTCAATGTACCCCTGAGTTTGTTTGACACCCTGTTTATGATCTTACAATAAAGACATCAATTTTTACCTGCACACACCCTGCGGCTGCAATTTGTCCCAATACAAGGTAACTTTCATTGTTTATCAGAGTTTTTTCGTTTGGATGCCGGAGGAGTGGATCCTTACCTTTCATGGGGCAGCCTGAGCAAATGATCACACAGCGGCAAGAGTGGTGAGATTAACCAGCTTTACCTTAGTTCCAGTCTACACGCTGAAATTTGTGTTTACTTGTACCTTACTCATCACCACACCCGCACGCTGTACGATTCTACCCTCAGTTTGTTACAAGTGATTACTTCCACTGACTACACGCTACACTGATTACGGTCTTGTTCAGAGCACCTGTTACTAGCTACATGATATCTACTCAGTATCAGCTATTGTACTTTATTTGCTTGGAATCAGTGGTTTACTTACAAAGTGCAGCATCTGCATCTGTTTGTGTTTTTGGTTCATATTGAGATCTCTGTGTCTCATTTCAACTCCCAGCAGAGCTGCAAAATCAACATGGCGGAGGCCATACATACCAGTCGCAGGGCTAAATTTAATTCATTATTGCAGGGTGTCAGCTCAGGAGGTGAGACTCCAGAGGACATTTGTTCTGTTTTTGTATCAAGGGAAAAGAAGGAGATTAAGGAGTTAAAGCTTTGGTGGGACATCGAGTTTTTGAAATTATATATTAATGAAGGTAAAATACCTAGAGGTTTGCGGATGAAAAAATATCCTGCGTATGCCTCACAACGTTTGGAGTTCATGACCGAATGGAATAATACTTTGAGTGTATGTTCACTCACCTTAATGAAACAGCTACTCAAGGATAAGGAGCTGGAATATACTAAAACAAGTCAAGAACTAACAGATATTAAAACCGCTTGTGAACTCTTTATTCATGATTCAAAATATAACGATTATTCTGCACAATTGGATACGACTCTGAAAAAACTTGATGATGAACTAACGGAGAATAAACTAAAGAAATATCATAGAGACTGTAAGGATTATGAACTCAATACAGTCTACAATTGGACCATAAGCAAACGTAATACAGGGAAGAGAAATAACAACAAAAGAAAGACAACCGATAAGAAGGTTACCTTTTCCAGTTTTGAAACTGATGTTAGTGATGAGAGTCCAAGAGCATCAACTCCTATCAGTGAACAGACCAATGCAAGTGATTTAACAGTTAAACCTAAGAAGGGATCCACTCATAGATCCATAGAAGAGATCACATCGACTGCTCATATCAGCAGTTCACATGGAGCAGCTAATGTTTTGGCAAAAAACGATCTAACTATGGAGGCGAGTCCAGTCACTCCGGCGAGATATCCAAGCAGAAGACCTGTAAGAGGAAGGGGTCGAGGTTCAAGGAAATAACAAGAGGCACCTCTCACCAGGAAGATCTTAATGTGGTGAATTTATCAAGTATACAACTTAACAACGAAGAACTAAGTATACTATCCAAAGGCTTGGGGTTTGCGCCAAGCAGGGACTTTAACCTTTTCCGCACTCTGATCGATTTGAACAGGTTTACCAGAAAGCTCACATTAAAGAGACACTTTGCTATGGCGGAGAGGGTCTCTGCTCAAGAATCTAATGCTGACCCATTATTGAGGGATAATATCCACGAAGAATCTGTGAATGATACAAGTCTAAGTCTTTCTACCACTAATACAGATATGGATGGACTTAATTTTGTTGATCAATGTGAAATCGTTAATTTACTTTCACTTGAGAGTGAGAGTGCACGATCCAATTCACTTAACTTGCATATACCTAAAGTTGCAACTAATGCTAGTAAATTTTTTTACCCCATACAAATGAGAGGTGACTTCATAGAAGTCTTTCAGAGCCTAGTGGAAAGGGACCTTCATGCCCTAGCAAAAGAAACCAATACTAGTCCTAATCAGAAACATGGTACAAGTAACAATCTGTCTAAGTATGAAAGAAAAATCTTGAGAAAATTACAAGACAATAAAACCCTCGTCATTCAAAATTCCGACAAGGGCGGCTGTATAGTTGTACAAGACAGGGCACAATACACTAGTGAAGCCCATAAACAACTTAGTGATAGTGCCACCTATCGGAAATTAACGTTTAATCCTACAAGACAATTTGTTATTGAATTAAATAACTTTCTTGACATGTCTGTTCAGGAGGGCATTATCACTAAGTTTAAAGCAGATTCATTAAAAACCCAATTCCCAACCACACCGGTTTTTAAACATCTACCCAAAATTCACAAAAATAGGGAATGTCCTCCTGGTCGCCCTATCATTTCCGGTGTGGGCTCCCTTGGAGAAAAATTGGGGTCTTTCATTGATACGGTTCTTCAGCCGATTGTCCAGATAACCCCAGCATACCTTCGTGATACCAAACATCTGTTGAGGCTTTTAAATTGTTTACATATTAATGAGGATGACACTTTACTTACCATTGATGTCACATCACTATATTCTTGTATACCCCATAACCTAGGCATAGAGGCCTTAAAAGCCATGTTAAAGATGTACACTACATATGATGACAAGTTTATTGGATTTGTATGTGATGGTGCAAATTTTCTTTTGAATCACAATAACTTCACATTTGAAGGCACACACTATGTTCAAAATCAAGGCACCGCTATGGGTGCAAAGTTTGCACCATCATATGCAAATCTATACTTAACCAATTTCGAATTTCAGAAAATATTTCATCATACCAATCCTTTCAGGTCTCAGATAAAGTTCTACCGAAGATTTATTGATGACCTTGTAATAGTATGGAGTGGAGATATAAACTCCATACCTCCATTCTTAGAATATCTCAATGCAAACCGCTATAACTTGGGATTTACTTATACCGCATCTAAACACAGTATTTCATTTTTAGATATCACATTAACGTTAGATACTTTATCTCACTCAGTCCTTACCTCCACATTCAGAAAACCCACATCTGGCAACACAATTTTACGAGCTGACTCTCACCATCCAGTACATCTTAAGATGGCCATTCCCAAGGGACAATATATGCGTCTCAGACGTAACTGTACCAATATTAATACATACAAAGAACAAGCCTCATCTCTTACACAGCGTTTACAAATTAGGGGGTATGACATTAGCTTACTAGAAAAAGTTAGTAAAGAAGTGGAACTTATGCATAGGGATACTCTGTTGCAAGATACCCCAAAAGATAAACATCGAGACAAAAAATGCTTTAAATCTCCTATAACTTTTTCAACCCGCTATAGTAGACAATTCAATCGCATTAATAACATCATCAGGAAATATTTGCCTGTCTTAGACAGAGATGCATTGTTACATGATTCGTTACAGAACCAGGGCATCAGGGTTGTCAGCAAAAAAGCCACAACGCTTGGAAACTACCTAGGTAGAGATTTTTCGACAAAAGCTAGTTCTTCCTGGCTCCTGCCGGAAGTTGGATTTTTTAGATGCAGGAAAACTCCTTGCAAGAGCTGTGAGTTTGTAGTCCCTGGCAATGAGTTTAGGTCCACAGCCACTGGCAACTGTTTTGACATTAGGTTTAGACTGAACTGCAATTCTAAGTTCGTGGTTTATTTAATAAGTTGCAATATCTGTCACAAGCAATACGTAGGTAGGACGACGAGGTTTCTGAAGGACAGGATCAGGGAGCACTTACTCTCTATCAAACATGATCCGCCCTCTACTCCAGTAGCCAAACACTTTGCCAGCCACTTTATATCTCTAGGCATTACTGTTAACGATACTAATTTAAAGAGAATGTTCAGTTTTCAAGGCATTGACCACGCCCCTCATGACATTAGAGGGGGAGATAGGTCTGCCACACTAAACAGAAAAGAAGCCTTTTGGATTTTTAATCTATTAACAGGAGCACCAAATGGCATTAATAAAATTACTGATCTCAGATATTTTGTAGATTAATGGTTTTCTTTAATGTGTATTAACATTTCAAACTGTTTACCAAAGAAATACCATCGACAGTTCTTAACCCTTTTCTCCTATGTTTGTTTACACCTTTTAAAAGTAACATTAGTCCCCATTAGCTTAAACTAGTTCATTATTACTATAGAGCATTATTTTCATGAGCAAGAAACAAAGATTTTGTGCACTTGTCACACACATTTAGCTTTTTCTTAAGAGTTAGTTATAATGTCACCTATATAGGTATTACATGAGGCATAGAAATAAAGAACAGCAACACAGCATTTGAAAATTGTGAAAAGAATTTTTAATCAATTTCATGCTTCGAAAGGGTGAAAACAAAAATAACAAGTATAAATTAAAAAGCACGAATCATCACTATCATATTTAGTTTAGCATCACATTTTTATACAACCTCAATAAGAGGTTTATTTTATTTTGTATTCCACATTTAAAGTATTAGTGTCGCATCACTAGGATTAGAATGTAGATTTATTTTATCACCACCATTATTGGTCTTTCACTTTACTTCATTTAAAATCTGAAATTTAACATCATATATATATTTTTTTCTTGAAGTCACATTCCTTGTCTTTTGTGTTCTAATGCTCTATGTAACTTAACATCGAAGCCAATGGAGGGATTGACAAAATAACAACTGTCAAATGTATCAAAAGCTGTTTCTGTTTAAGTATTTCCCATTCTTAGTTATCTGCTACATGCATATAACGTTATCCCTGGTACTAATATAGTGTACGTGTATCTTACTAATGTTATTGAAAATACGTATGAGATTTTACTTATCGTACTCTTTGAAAGTTTGATACTAGAAATTAACTCTTATTTCCTCTGAGAGTTTGCAGTACATTGTTATAACAATTAGTTTAGATATTTTATTTAATGTTTTTCTTTTCAACTTATTTTTATTTGATATTCATTTTGTCTACCTACGGAGCAATGTTATATTATGTTATTTCATTTCAACATTTTATTTTAACACCTTATAAACTGTGTACTGATACAATTAACAACACGCTAGCACGGTCATTATATGTTTATATTTTACATTGTATTCTTAAAAGTAATTCACATCGATACAAGATTCATATACATTGATTACTGAGAATCCAATCTTATTTTATGTTGAGCCTATTAAAATGGTTCTCATTTTGACCAAGCATAGATCCGTTACCATAGGCAGTACTATTCTGTCCCTTTAATTGCAGTTCACAGGTGCTCTCATTGTGACGTAGGTAGGCAAGCCTTTTTAAGTTGTTTAATGTCTATACAAGTTAAGTCCCTGACGAAGTGCCTCCGGGCAGGAAACGCGTCGGACGTTTGCCATTGTTTCAATGTACCCCTGAGTTTGTTTGACACCCTGTTTATGATCTTACAATAAAGACATCAATTTTTACCTGCACACACCCTGCGGCTGCAATTTGTCCCAATACAAGGTAACTTTCATTGTTTATCCTACTATAGTCTACACTGACCACAGGAACCTACAATTCCTGAAGTCCACCAGAACACTCTCTGCTCGTCAAGTTCGATGGAATCTCTTCTTCTCACAATTTAATTTTCTCATTACCTACAGACCAGCTAGTAAGAATGGGAAGGCAGATGCACTTTCCCGGCTACCACAACCATCGATAGTACCGACCTCAAACCAACAAGTGATTCCTGAGGAAAATTTCCTCCTTTTTATGATAGATTCTCTTCCTTTATTACGAACTGAACAATTAAAAGATTCTTCTAAACCTGTACATCTCTTATGGAAGAACAGCGATGGTCTCTACTGTTATGGGAAAAAACTATACCTCCCTCCATCTCTACATGATCAATTATTCAGATCCGCTCATGACTCACCCCTTGGGGGACATTGTGGATTAAATAAAACCAGGGAGCTGTTGCAGAGATCTTACTGGTGGCTTACCTTGTTAACAGATGTTACACAGTTCATAAACTCCTGCCCCACTTGTACCATTTCCAAAAGGAATAAAAGACCACCCTATGGTCTCTTACTCTCCACTCCTACACCAGAGAAACCCTGGCAAGAGATCGCCTTGGACTACATTGTGGACTTACCTAAATCTGATAAAAACACCACAATACTTGTGGTAGTAGACCTCTTCAGCAAAATGATCCACCTGATACCTTATCACAAACTTCCAACCGCAGCAGAAACCATACAACTTTTATTAACCAATGTTATTAAACTACACGGATTACCTAAGAAAATCTTGACCGATCGTAGCTCTCAGTTCACCAGCGCTCTATGGTCAGCCTTCTGTAAACAGTTCTCCATTGAAAAATCCTTATCTTCTTCCTACCATCCGCAGACAAATGGACAGACAGAACGATGTAATCAATGGGTGGAGCAGTTCCTACGTACCTATTGTCACACCAACCAACATTCCTGGTCTCAACAGTTGCATTTCGCTGAATTTGTCTTTAACAATACGGTGCACTCTACAACTAAACAGACGCCTTTCTATGTCAACTATGGGTTTCATCCAACATTCCAATACCTACTTGAATTGGTCTCGGATCATTCTCATATCTCCGACTTAACCTCCACCATCAACTCAAACTTTGTGACGGTTAAGCAAGCTATCGAAGATGCAAAGCTCATACAGAAAAAGTATTATGATCGTAGGCGTACTCCACCGCCTTCATATGCTATCGGAGACCTGGTATGGCTCTCCACCAAAAATCTTCGCTTATCTACTCCTTCTAGGAAGCTCTCACCTCTCTTCATTGGTCTATTCCCTATACAAAGAATTATCAACTGCAATGCTGTTCGTCTTTCCCTTCCTAATTCACTCAAAATACATCCCACGTTCCATGTCTCACTGCTTAAACCCTACCATACTATACGTGACAGGTCTTCTGCCCCCTATCTCTGTAGACCCCAACATGGAGTATGAGGTAGAGGACATTCTGGATGTTAGACGGTTGAGGGGAACTCTTCAATATCTCATCAAATGGAAGGATTACTCCATTGAACACAACTCTTGGGAGCCTGCCACCAACATCTCAGCTCCCAGATTGATTTCCCGATTCCACCAGAGACACCCAGACCGTCCTAGGTCCTGAGCATCGGTGCTGCTCCTTGGAGGGGGTATTCTGTCACGCTTATTAACATTGCCTACAGTTTACCTAACTGGCCCTTTAAGGTCTCTTGCATTAGCCCTTAAAAACCAGCTTCCACACTTACTCATTGCTTGGTATTGCTTTCCGGATCAGTCCTGAGCTCCACCCTCAATTCCCAGGGATCACAGACTTTCCTCTCTGCTTTGACCACTGAAACCAGACTGCCTTCCTGTACACGGAACCCTTTCTCAAACCGGAACTTCGGCCTCTGTGACGTCACACGCCATCTCCTGCCGATCACCGCTGCAAGCAACCGCTCCTAGCTCAAACCAGCATAGCGGTGTTACCGACTCCTCTCTCCATTCTAATACACCTCAGGTACCATTACTAAGGGGGTTCTTTTCCTTAATTTGCTATCGTGCCAAACACTATTATTACTTGCGCATTTACACAATCAGTACTACTATTATGTGTTCTTACATACAGGGAGTGCAGAATTATTAGGCAAATTAGTATTTTGACCACATCATCCGCTTTATGCATGTTGTCTTACTCCAAGCTGTATAGGCTCGAAAGCCTACTACCAATTAAGCATATTAGGTGATGTGCATCTCTGTAATGAGAAGGGGTGTAGTCTAATGACATCAACACCCTATATCAGGTGTGCATAATTATTAGGCAACTTCCTTTCCTTTGGCAAAATGGGTCAAAAGAAGGACTTGACAGGCTCAGAAAAGTCAAAAATAGTGAGATATCTAGCAGAGGGATGCAGCACTCTTAAAATTGCAAAGCTTCTGAAGCGTGATCATCGAACAATCAAGCGTTTCATTCAAAATAGTCAACAGGGTCGCAAGAAGCGTGTGGAAAAACCAAGGCGCAAAATAACTGCCCATGAACTGAGAAAAGTCAAGCGTGCAGCTGCCAAGATGCCACTTGCCACCAGTTTGGCCATATTTCAGAGCTGCAACATCACTGGAGTGCCCAAAAGCACAAGGTGTGCAATACTCAGAGACATGGCCAAGGTAAGAAAGGCTGAAAGACGACCACCACTGAACAAGACACACAAGCTGAAACGTCAAGACTGGGCCAAGAAATATCTCAAGACTGATTTTTCTAAGGTTTTATGGACTGATGAAATGAGAGTGAGTCTTGATGGGCCAGATGGATGGGCCCGTGGCTGGATTGGTAAAGGGCAGAGAGCTCCAGTCCGACTCAGACGCCAGCAAGGTGGAGGTGGAGTACTGGTTTGGGCTGGTATCATCAAAGATGAGCTTGTGGGGCCTTTTCGGGTTGAGGATGGAGTCAAGCTCAACTCCCAGTCCTACTGCCAGTTTCTGGAAGACACCTTCTTCAAGCAGTGGTACAGGAAGAAGTCTGCATCCTTCAAGAAAAACATGATTTTCATGCAGGACAATGCTCCATCACACGCGTCCAAGTACTCCACAGCGTGGCTGACAAGAAAGGGTATAAAAGAAGAAAATCTAATGACATGGCCTCCTTGTTAACCTGATCTGAACCCAATTGAGAACCTGTGGTCCATCATCAAATGTGAGATTTACAAGGAGGGAAAACAGTACACCTCTCTGAACAGTGTCTGGGAGGCTGTGGTTGCTGCTGCTCGCAATGTTGATGGTGAACAGATCAAAACACTGACAGAATCCATGGATGGCGGGCTTTTGAGTGTCCTTGCAAAGAAAGGTGGCTATATTGGTCACTGATTTGTTTTTGTTTTGTCTTTGAATGTCAGAAATGTATATTTGTGAATGTTGAGATGTTATATTGGTTTCACTGGTAAAAATAAATAATTGAAATGGGTATATATTTGTTTTTTGTTAAGTTGCCTAATAATTATGCACAGTAATAGTCACCTGCACACACAGATATCCCCCAAAAATAGCTATAACTAAAAACAAACTAAAAACTACTTCCAAAACTATTCAGCTTTGATATTAATCAGTTTTTTGGGTTCATTGAGAACATGGTTGTTGTTCAATAATAAAATTAATCCTCAAAAATACAACTTGCCTAATAATTCTGCACTCCCTGTATATTAGCTGCTCAGCTCATACCTTACTTTTAAGCCATTTTTTCCACTTTTACTCTGCTTTATGCGCATATATGTTTCCCTGAAACATCCCTATTTTGTATATATGATATTCAAGCAACTAGTTACACTGCTGATTTCTACTTAATTTGTAACAACAGCTGTAGTGTTAGCTGCTGCTTCTTTTTTTTCACAAACTAAACTGCTGCATGTGTGTATGCTAGACTGTTACATATTACTTAAAGGTAATATCTATGTAACCCCCTGCTACACACTTAGCTACAAACCTATATTATGTCTTATCAGTAGCTGTGGTCCAACATAACATTTGTCTCCTTTCAGACATCACACTTGTGCACTCTGGAACTCTCGATCTGTTTGCAACAAGCTCACTTCTATACATGACCTCTTCATCTCCCGCTCCCTCAACCTTCTGGCCCTAACAGAAACCTGGCTCTCTCCCCTAGACACAGCATCCACTGCTGCTCTGTCACATGGGGGTCTCCACTTCAGCCACACTCCTAGGTCTGGTAACAGACAAGGAGGTGGTGTAAGTATTTTACTTTCCTCTCGTTGCACCTGCCAACAAATACATCCTATCTCTTCCCTCACTTTTCCCTCATTCGAAACCCACATGATTTGCTTATTCTCCCCTCTCTCTGTACGTGTTGAAGTCATATACCGACCCCCTGGCTCCGCAGCTCAATTTCTAGATCACTTGGCTGCCTGGTTACCCTATTTCCTTTCCTCAGACACCCCTGCCCTCATTCTTGGCGACTTCAACATCCCCCTTAACAATCCCACTGCCTCATCTGCTAAACAACTTCTGCAACTCACTTCCTCTTTCAGTCTGTCACAATGGACTGATTCTCCCACTCACAAAGACGGTCACTCTCTTGACCTGATCTTTAGCTATCGATGCACTCTTTCAAACTTCTCAAACTCCCCTTTTCCTCTTTCTGACCACTATCTCCTTACTTGCAACATATCATTCCTTCCTACAACTCTCGCACCTTCTACTCCTCACACCAAACTTCACAGAAGCATTAGGTCTTTAGATCAGCAACAACTTGCTAATTCCCTTAAACCGCTCCTCTCATCCTTCTCCTCCTTTTCCTGCCCTGAACAATCTGCCACTATAATTCCACCCTTATATCCGTCCTTGACAATCTCGCCCCTCTTACCACTGCTCGGAAATCACACACTCATCCCCAGCCCTGGCATACTCCTGGCATACTCCTCTGACACGGTACCTATGCAGATGTTCCCATACTGCTGAACGGCATTGGAGAAAATCACGGAGTTCAGCTGATTTTCTTCATTACAAATTCATCTTGAACTCCTACTACTCTGCCCTTAATCTCCACAAGCAACACTACTTCTCTACTCTTATCTCTAATCTTTCTTCAAACCCAAAACGTCTGTTCTCCACTTTCAATACTCTCCTCCGCCCTCCCCCACTTCCTAATACAACTTCTCTGTCAGCTCAAGACTTTCCCAGTCACTTCATTAACAAAATTGACTCCATCAGACATGAAATCAGCTCTCAACACAATTCCATTCTCTCCCCCCCTCAAACACTCTTACTCAACCACAACCCTCATAACCTGAAACTTAGTTCATTCTCCCCTGTTACTGAGGAAGAAGTTTCAGCACTTATACTGCTCTCTCACCTCACTACCTGTCCCCTTGACCCTATCCCCTCACAGCTACTCCCCTCTCTCTCTGCTACCCTTACCCCTATACTAACACACATTTTCAACCTCTCCCTCAGCACTGGTACATTTCCCTCATCGATAAAACATGCACTGGTCACACCTATCCTCAAAAAACCTTCCCTTGATCCTACCTCCCCATCCAACTACCGCCCTATTTCCCTCCTCCCTCTTGCTTCAAAGCTTCTCGAAAAACTAGTATATGCACGCCTATCCCATTTCCTTACATTAAACTCCCTTCTTGACCCGCTGCAATCTGGATTTCGTCCCTATCACTCCACAGAGACAGCTATTGTTAAGGTCACCAACGACCTACTTACAGCTAAATCAAAAGGCCACTTCTCTCTGCTTATCCTCCTTGATCTGTCCGCAGCCTTTGACACTGTCGACCACCCTCTTTTGCTCCAAACCCTCCAATCCTTCGGCATCTGTGACACAGCCCTTTCGTGGCTCTCTTCCTACCTGTCAAACCGTACCTTCAGTGTAGCCTTCTCTGGGGCCTCCTCTGCCCCCTCACCGCTTTCTGTCGGAGTACCGCAAGGCTCTGTCCTCGGTCCCCTTCTCTTCTCAATCTATACGTCATCACTAGGTTCCCTAATTAAGTCCCATGGTTTCCAATATCATTTGTATGCCGATGACACCCAAATCTACTTCTCTGCACCAGAACTATCTCCTTCCGTGCTAACCCGTGTCACTAACTGTCTTTCTCACATCTCTTCCTGGATGCCCTCTCACTACCTCAAGCTAAATCTCTCCAAAAATGAGCTACTCATTTTCCCCCCTTCTTCCAAAATCTCCACCCCCAATATCTCTATAACTGTCGACAACTCCATCATTACCCCTACCCCGCATGCCCGATGTATCGGGGTCACATTTGACTCAGATCTTTCCTTCACTCCTCACATTCAGTCCTTGGCTACAGCCTGCCGCTTCCACCTTAAAAACATCTCTAAAATTAGACACTTCCTTACACAAGACACAACTAAGATTTTAATCCACTCTCTCATTCTTTCCCACCTTGATTACTGCAAGTCTGTCCTCTCTGGTCTCCCCACCTGCCGCCTAGCTCCTTTACAATCCATAATGAATGCCTCTGCCAGACTCATCTTCCTTACACGTCGCTCTTCATCTGCTGCGCCTCTCTGCCAATCCCTTCACTGGCTTCCTCTTGCCTCTAGGATCAAACACAAAACTCTCACTCTTACATACAAAGACCTCAACTGCACTGCTCCCCCCTACATCTCAGACCTTGTCTCCAGATACTCTCCCTCCCGTCCCCTTCGCTCTGCTCATGACCTCCTACTCTCCTCCTCTCTTGTCACCTCATCACACTCCCATTTACAGGACTTCTCCAGACTGGCTCCCATCTTGTGGAACTCTCTGCCTCGCTCCACAACACTCTCTTCTAGTTTTAAAAGCTTCAAGTGCTCCCTAAAGACTCTACTGTTCAAGGACGCATACAACCTACACTAACCTTTCCTAATACCAGTTCCTCTCCTCCACTGCAATCCCCTGAACCCTCTTAGCATGTAAGCCTAAAAGTCCAGCTGTTTGTAGATCACCTTCTTAAGAGCTGACTACAACAGTGCAACTCTTGGCAGGGCCCTCTACCCTATAATTGTTTTGTTGTACTCCCCCTTTGTTTATAGCGCTGCAGAATCTGTTGGCGCTCTACAAATAACCGATAATAATAATAATAATAAATACCCTGCTCATACAGCGGGTTAGGGACCGGAGCGCCGCTGTAAAGTGAAAACCGCCTTAAAGTGAAACAAGGCAGTTTTAGCGTTCTTTTCACTTACCAGTGTGTTTAAAAACTTGAAAACATGTTTGAACTAACATATATTAGGTGTGCAATAGTGCTACGTTTAGTTTAACACTAGCACAGCACAGTATTCAATTAGTATTCAATAAATACTGCACCTGTAAAAAAGTGACAATTACTGTAGTTAAATTTGCCAGACTATAACACTGAGACACAGATTGCACTGTGATGCTGTAAACAGAGTGACCTGTGCATAACAAAATGGTGCGAGTCACTTTTCTCGCAATCTCACGATGATTACAGCACTGTTTCAAAATCCTTGGAGGTTGAACTTCAGCTCCACAAAGCGCTGTATTAGCGAAGCGCTGTAAAGTGAGGTATACCTGTATAATGCAGGATATAGCCAGTAACATACAGTGCACAAAAGGAATCGCCATCTACATATTGTAGAAATATAGCCAAAAAAAATCACATATGCAATCTTTCAACACTGTCCAACTATGAACAACTGTCAAAAATGCACTGAGATATGAGGCAGCTTTTAATGGTTTAGAAATCAGTGTATGAGCATACCTAGATTTAGCTTTCAACAAAGAATACCAAGAGAACAAAGATAATTTGATGATAAACGTAAATTGGAAAGTTATTTAAAATTGCTACCCTATTGGAATCATGAATGTTTAATTTTGACTTTACTGTCCCTTTAAAGACATTGTAATAACACTGTTCTAGCCCTGTATCATGTGACAGCCATCTGCCAATCACAGAATAGATATGTGTATATACTTTGAACTTTTGTACATGCTCAGTAGTGCGCATATAAAAAGACTGGGCACATTTTAAAAGTAATAAATAGTTAATTGGAAACTGTTTTAAATTGCATGCTTTATCGTAATAATGAAAGTTCTTTACTTAAAGGACCAGTAAATACAGATTTGCATAATCAACAACTGCATGATGAAAAGACAACGCAATAGCACTTAGTTTGAACTTCAAATGAATAGATTTAGTTTTTTTCTGACAAATTTCAGTTATATCTATTTCCACTCCTTCTATATCATGTGACAGCCATCAGCCAATCACAAATGCATATAGGTATATTCTGTGAATTCTTGCACATGCTCAGTAGGAGCTGATGTCATAAAAAGTGTAAATATAAAAATTCTGTGCACATTTTGTTAATGGAAGTAAATTGAAAAGTTGTTTATAATTGCTGCTCTATCTAAATAATAAAAGTTAATTTTGACGTGTGTCCCTTAAAAAAAAAAAAAAAAAAAAAGAATGTTACAATAAATTTTTGAAATTTTTTATTCCAACTTGGTGCGATATATGATTCCTTAAACTTCTTTGGATTGTTTGCAGATTGTGTTTAGACTAGGGAGCCTATTTATCAAAGGTCTTGCGGACCTGATCGGACAGTGCAGATCAGGTCTGCAAGACCTAGCTGAATGCGGAGAGCAATACGCTCTCCTTAATCAGCATTGCACCAGCAGCTCACAAGAGATGCTGGTGCAACGCTGCCCCCTGCAGACTCACGGCCAATCGGCCGCCACCAGGGAGGTGTCAACTAGATCATACTCGATCAGGTTGAATTCCAGCGATTCCTGTCCGCCTGCTCAGAGCAGGGGAACAGGGTTATGGAGCAGCGGTCTTTGTGACCGCTACTTCATAACTGCTGTTTCTTGCGAGTCTGAAGACTCCCCAGAAACACGGGCCCGCAAGCTCTGTTCAGAGCTTGATAAATGGGCCCCTAGGGGTTTATGTTAGGGTGTTAGGTTTAAATGTAGCTTTTTTTTCCTCATAGACATCAATGGGGTTGTGTTACAGAGAATTTTCATTCCACAATCGCAGGTGTTTTTTTTTTCTAACACTCTCTTCCCATTGATATCTATACGGGAAAGCGTGCACGAGCATGTCAAAGCACCTTGGATTTTGTGCAGTATGGAGCTTAATGCCACCATATCGCACACACAAGGAGGCTTTTCAGTAACTCGTAATGGCAGCGCTATGGAGGATGAAATAACGCAACTTTTTTGGCGTTAGTTTTGCACCCTGTTTAGCGCAAAACTTGTAATCTAGGTGTTGGAAAGTTGTTTAAAACTACATGCCCTATCTGAATCATGAAAGTTTATTTTTGACTAGACTGTACCTTTAAATATATTTCTGGCTAATAACAGTAATAGGGGATATGTTGAATTTCTAATTGTATCAGTTTAAGTTCAATTGAAAACTTGTTTATTGTAAATAATGTAGGATCTGTATAGGTTGAACCTGATGTGTTTCTTTCTTCTTTCAACCTCATCTACTATGTTACTATATGACATGACATTTAACTGGCCGATTAATACAGTTAAATATTTAAATTTCATGACCAACCAATAGCAAAGGATTTTAAAATAGATGTGAATATATCCTTAATGAATCTAGGTCATTGTATATTAAGTGCATCTAAAATGGCATCAGTGTATTTTGTCTATATACAAGAGAAATGATATTTGTAGAAAGGCTTAAAATAATGAGACTAGTTTTGTGGTCTACGAATTCCTGTATGAGCAGTCACAATAACTTTTTTGGTAAATATTTTTAGCATTAATGTTAATACTGATTGAGTAAAAGGGTTAATCACGTATATGTGTGTGTGTGTGTGTGTGTATATAGACAGATAATATATATTGGAATTTCAATTTAGTGTTAAAAGATAAAACTTGTTCAAAGTAAGAGCTAAAAAAATTCATTTACAATGGAGTCAGTGAAGATCTCTATCAATATTCTATTGCTAATGTTTGTAAATGTTGAAAAAATGGATAAAAACAATACCTGCTGTTTGATAATATATCCGGTGCCAAAACTCCAAAGAATATTGTGTAAAACCTTAAGGCATAAAGAACCAATATCCTGCTTCATGTTAAAAATATATGATAGGAATACTAGGCAGTAGGCCATTCATGTGAGGCTCAATGCCAGCGTTTGAGGTAGTCAATTTCCTGATCTCTCCCCAGGTAGAAGATTCTGTTTGCTGGAGGCTTATTCTTAGCCTGGGAAAGTCTTAATATTGTCAGGAAGCAAAAACAAAGTTTAGGAGTGTGCACAAAACATCAGTAACATGAATATAGCTAGATATATATACTGTATATATATATATATATATATATATATATATATATATATATATATATATACATGCATACATTTATATCTTCTTGTACCACCAATTAAAGGGACACTGTACTATGGAATTAAAGTGTTCCAAATGACTTTTTATACCTACTACAGAGTATTAAGTCTATGGTAAATAGATACTTCATGTATATTTATAAATTTAAAATAGTTTTTTTCTCATTAAAACCATCACCTAGGACATACCCATAACAATAGGCTGAGCCAGCAAGTAAAACAGACCTGCTTATGAAAACAGTCTGACTGACTCACAATGCATGGCATGGGGTCTCCTGCTGCTAAATGAAAATATAAAACTGTGAGAACATGGAGTCCTGGAACTTGCCATGGCAGAGAGATAATAGTTCAGTGAGCCAGGAATAAGGGACAAAAAAAAAAGAAAGTTTGAAAGAAAGCCTGCATGGGGGGAGGAGCCAGCAGCCGAGAAAGTCAGACGCATATCTCCCGAGCTCCTGGATTATGACCAAATAAAATATACATTTACAGCAAAGTAACCAGCTAATAAACTACTAGTTACAAACTATTGGGCACTCTATCTTAGCTGAATATTACGGCTGGCCCAATTTATCACGGAGGATACATCTGCACTTTGGAGGTCGAGATTCCTAGTCCTGCAGTCGCCTTACTTATATTGGACAGAGCCTGAAACTATACACCCACTGGATAATACTGGGTCATTTACACTGAACATGGAGGAGATTCAGATGCTTATCAATAGGCTTGATCTGCAGATGCGGGATCATTTTATTGAGCTCACACATATTATCAGAGATCCATGTGCTCTAGGCAACGACGCTACATCCAAGATGGCAGAGAGAAGAGTCGAGCCTCGGCAGACTCAGACTTTACAAACCGATGCAGATGCCACAACTCACTCAGCCCCTGATGATGAACGCTATTGGATACTGCCTAGGAAAAGCAGAGATGAACTGAAACCGGCTCTGTCTAAGTCGGCACCAAGTAACGTCCACAGTGCTAGTCGTGACAAAATCCCCATGCAACAACCCAGCCCTGGCACGGGACTCTATCTTCTTGATACTCAGAATGATGCGGCCGGCCTCCTGGCTTATGAAATGACGGTGACGATGATGCTGTGAGGAATGTAGACAACCAGATACCGCATGTACAGAGAGAACATTGCAGTCCCCAACATGGCAATCCATACTTTAGCGTGCAATGGACTAAAGGTCTTGAGACTTGTATTTCCTTGGGCTTCTGGAGATGCGGTGATATCAACCGAATGATCACTCAGTGGAGGCTTCCTACATGTTCATTACAGACGCTGAGACAGTCTCCTTATGGGCTTGCTGTTTGTAGCATCGGGTGTTGGATGAGTAAATCTATCTCCGGAGCCTACTTATATAGTTGAGACGGCAAACTGACTGATAGTGAACAAGGTTATGATACAGGGCTTTAGTTTCTGCCTGGGTTGAATGTTTTATGGTTATAACGTTGACATTTTTTTTCCTTATCTCTTTTTGTTTTTATCTTTGCATCTGTAATGCCATTTTATTTAAGCTCACAAGATATAGTTTATTTTTTATCTGAGCTCAACTAGACTATTTGATGTTATTATGCTGGGCCAGCCATAATATTCAGCTAAGATAGAGTGCCCAATAGTTTGTAACTAGTAGTTTAGTGGAGATTCACCTAAAGATTTCTGACATCTGATATTTGTTATGTTATATGGAATGTAGTGTTCTCACTTTGTTTCCCTTCTAGGATTCACATTGCTTGTACTGCATCTTTAGGGTTATGAACACACTGGATATTAATACCCACTTTTTTTTTTTATCATGTCACAATATTTCTGGACATGGTTTAGTGTATATACCTTATCCTCATGATACTCTGCCACTATTATGGCTATGACGCACCTCATTGTTAAGCACTTAACATCATAGTTCCATCAGGGTAGCACTCTCATAACTATAACCAGTGTATAGTATATATTGTAGCAGCTTCAGCAGCTCATTTTAAGCTACATGTCCATGATGGGGGCTTATTTTCTATCCAGGTTTATTAGGTATATAACCTCAGTATGTGTGTGCCCTTCCATTTGTCATACTACAATGAGACACATCCGCCTTCCATATAGTAGCTACTCAGTACCCAATGAGTTGGTCAAGAGGCGTATCGCATAGTATTTGTGATGATCCTATTATATACCACGCTCTAACATGATATGGGATATCATATTTTTTGGCTACTTTTATTATCGTTCCCTTACAAAGCACCTAGCCAGGACATAATAATATATTCCGCATGTTAACTCATATAAACTTGCCCTTGTGTATATACTGCCCCATACTTTATATGTACGCCTCTTACCTGTTGAGACAGAATATTTAATTTTCCTTCAAGCTTTCATCTGCTGTAAGGCCCATGATACATTCTGAGATACTAAGGGTGTCCTAACTAGTTTGATGCCGGGCTGCATATTGCCCGAATTCTTTATAGGGCTCTTACTGTTTCTACAATAATATTACATAATGCCCCTTTTATGGGTCAAAACTGCAGTGTCTCACTAACAGGCATAGACCAGACGCTGCCATCACCATATAAACCTACTACCTATGTTTCATAAGTTACTATACTCCACAGCTGTTATGTTATATATGTTCTTACTGTCAATATTTAGGACACATTCATACTGTATAAATCTCATCGAACCGTCTGTATACCACCCCCCACTGTTGGGTCTATTTAGGATTATATCACACTCATATGTAGACATCCCTCTTATTTGGGGGGATGCATTATCACGCACATGTGGGAGGAGGAGCCTCGTCAGCACGACGGGGAAGGCTGGTTCTTCTCACTCGCACATATTTTGAAGGTATAGGGCTTGGTTGGGGACGGCACTGTCAGGCACTTAGAAATAATTGTAGAGCACTTAAAGCCTATACTTCTATCTATTGCACGTGTGGTGTGATAGAAGTAAAAATGGAATTTTTTATTTTATTACAAAACTGGATTGGAACCTTTATTGCTGAATAAATATAATTTCAGCAAAAGGGAGGATATTGGAAAAATTATATTTATTCAGCGTGTGCGCGTGTGCCTGTGCTCCTATGGAGGAGCCTCCACTGATTGTGATGTATTATTAGAAGTAACCAATATTTGATATTTGTACTTATAAGTTGTATTTTCAGGATAATTTTTACAGTGACATAAGTATAAAAACATGGTATTTTTTGAATGATTTTCCATAACAGATTATGGGCTAGATTACAAGTGGTGTGCTAACTGTTGCACCCAAGCTATAAGTGGTATATTGCTGCACTTTTTTTTTTTACGAGTTAAAAATAAACGCATTCACTTAAGTGCAATTGAATTTAATGTGCATATATATGTTTATATGTGTGTACCTATGTATTTATATGTGTATATACAGTGGGGAAAAAAAGTATTTAGTCAACCACCAATTGTGCAAGTTCTCCCCCTTAAGAAGATGAGAGAGGCCTGTAATTTTCATCATAGGTATACCTCAACTATGAGAGACAAAATGTGGAAACAAATCCAGACAATCACATTGTCTGATTTGGAAAGAATTTATTTGCAAATTATGGTGGAAAATAAGTATTTGGTCAATATCAAAAGTTCATCTCAATACTTTGTTATATATCCTTTGTTGGCAATGACAGAGGTCAAACGTTTTCTGTAAGTCTTCACAAAGTTGTCACACACTGTTGCTGGTATGTTGGCCCATTCCTGCATGCAGATCTCCTCTAGAGCAGTGATGTTTTGGGGCTGTCGCTGGGCAACACGGACTTAAAGGGGCCTTTTTATGAAAGGCCTGTCGGACATGATCCGACATTGCGGATCATGTCTGACAGACCTCGCTGAATGCGGAGAGCAATACGCTCTCTGTATTCAGCATTGCACCACCAGCTCTTGTGAACTGCTGGTGCAACGCCGCCCGCTGCAGATTCGCGGCTCGCCAGAAACACAGGGCTTCAAGCTCCATACAGAGCTTGATAGATAGGTCCCATAAACCCATAAATACATATGTATACATTTATAGACATGTATATAAGTGCATTGGAGCCCTTTGCAGTCCAGTTCCTGAAAACATTTAAACACGTATTTATGCCATATTCATATTTAATAAAGTGTTTAACTGAGTATTTACTGTAACTATTTCACATTCCAATGTTCATATAGGGGAATATGTTTTAAAGTATTTTTTTTTTTTTAATTTCCTTTATTTGTTATAAAAGATATACAAGCATATGAAAGTTACACATTACAGTATAGATATACAAAAAAAGGGTGGATAAGTTACACATACTATATATATATATATATATATATATATATATATCAATCCTTACTAGGTAAGAAACATTATGTGTATTGAAAATACATAATTCTTATAAGCAAAACTTCTGCTAGGTCTAAAACATTTCCAGTCCTCTATTGTTAACAATTATTCATTGGGATGCTAAATATTCCTCCCAGATAAATCTCATATTGCAATAGAACTTCATTTGTTGGGTTTGTCTAAAGTGATATTTTTCTAGAGTAAGGGAGTGTGTGATATGGTTCTTCCATTCATTTATGCTGGGAATGTACATTGTCTTCCAAAGGCGTGGTATTAGTTGTTTAGCCCCATTTGCCATAATATGTAATAGTCTCAGTCTAAATTCACATTTAATTTTAGGAGGGTGATTAAATTAGAGGATTAGTGGGTCCCGTGCAAGTTTAAAAGTGATTACTTTATTTCTTCTATAAGTTTAATCCAGTATTGCTTTATCAGAGAACACTCCCACCAAGTATGTGTGATAGATTGTACCTACTTCTCCACACCCTCTCCAACATTTATTTTCTACACTAGGGTAGATTTTTTTATAGTCTTTGAGGGGTAAGATACCATCTATATAATAGTTTTATGTTAATTTCAGTAATGGCCATTGAGGAAGGGTATTTTACCATATTGACAAAAAATACTTTCCATTCTTTTTGGGTTATTTTTCTATTTAGGTCTGTTTCCCATACTTTGCAATATGCTGGTAATTGTCTGGAGTGATGATCCAACAGTAGTTTATATAATATAAACAAACCTCCTCTAGTGTGAGTTTGAGAGTAACATATACTTTTAAATAGTGTGAGTGGCCTTGTCAGTTTAGATTTATATTGATTATTAATCAGGGTTAGCTGTTGATATGTGAACCAATCATTGGTGCTACTTCTAACGGTGAAGAATGTATTTTCATTCAAATTTAATAGGCCCCATAGTGGGATTTCTGAGTTACATAGAATTGGAGTTAATGGAGAGGGAGTTGAAGAAATACCAGTAGAGCTATTAGAAATTTGATCCAAAACTCTGTGTTTCTTGTACTAATTGTGGTAAAGTTTTGTTTAGTTTCCTATATAATTTGTTAATCCAGCAAATCCCTCCCAAGTTAGCACATACAGACAACAGTTCTAATTTGACCCATTTGCTGTTTACACCAGTCAGTCTCTCTGTTGAGGATTGTTGCCTGTCTATAATATATTAAGCTGGGAACACTAAGTCCTCCATTTTTCCTGGAGTGATATAAAGTTTTTTTCGAGATTCTGGGCACTTTATTATGCCAAATATATGAGTTGGCCATGTTTTTTAAGGTATTAAGATAAGATTGGGGGATTGGAATGGGGATTGTTTGGAATTTATAAAGAATCTTTGGCAGAGTAGTCCTTTTAAACGCCTCTATTCACCCTAACCATGATATATTTGTATTTTCCCAGCTGTTAAGTTCTGAGTGAATTTCAAAAAAGTTTGGTAGTTTTGTTGAAAACGTATTTGCTGGTTATGCGAGATTTGAATGCCTAGATATTTTATGGAAGAGGTTTGTATTTTATATTTATATTTGTTTGTGATTCCCTGTAGTTCCAGTTTAGGGATATGTATTTCTGATTCTGATCATTTCTGACTTGGAGGAGTTTATTTTAAAATTCGATAGTCTACTATACCTGGTTAGTTCTGTATTTAGAGCATCTAGTGAATGTGTTGGGGATGTTAGGTCATTAATACATTGTCAGCATATAATGACAATTTATATGAGCTATCTTAAATTTCAATGCCCCTAATGTCTGAGTTATGTCTAATAGTTGCAGCGATGACTTCCATGGTTAATAAAAGCAGTAGGGGCGAGAGGGGACAGCCCTGTCTAGTTCCATTCTGAATCAGGAAAGGGTTTGAGAGTGAGTCATTCAATCTAATCCTAGCCTTAGGTTCATTATATAATGTAAAAATGTTGTCAATAATTATTTCACCTCTGCCAAAACGTTTCAGTGTGCTTCTTAGAAGGGTCCAATTTAATCTATCAAAGGCCTTTTCGGCATCCATTGCTAAAAAGATGGAGGGGATAGTATTTGTTTGTGTATATTCTAAAAGTTTCAATATCTTAATTGTATTATCTCTCGTCTCTCTATGCAGGG
Organism: Bombina bombina; assembly: GCF_027579735.1. Taxonomy (NCBI): domain Eukaryota; kingdom Metazoa; phylum Chordata; class Amphibia; order Anura; family Bombinatoridae; genus Bombina; species Bombina bombina. The sequence continues at coordinate 141,716,747 of NC_069502.1, read as the reverse complement.
TAAATCCTACTTGATTTATATGAATTAGTTGCAGTAGAAATTTGTTTATCCTTAAAGCTAATATTTTGAAAATATTTTAACGTCCACATTCAAAAACGAGATGGGTCTTAAATTTTGAGTGGTGTCAGGGGTCTTACCTGGTTTTGGTAGTACTGTAATATGAGCTTCTAGCATATTTGGGGGAAAAGGGTAGTTTTTATTCATTGCTTAAAGGTTCCTAGTATGTGTGGGACAATAATTGGGGCAATTTTTTTATAGTATTGGGTGGAAAACCCATCTTGGCCTGGGCTTTTACCTGAATTAAAATCTTGGATTGCAAGAGTGATCTCTTCTGATGTAATTGGGGATTCTAGGTCCTCTACTTGTTCCTCTTTAAGTGTGGGAGTGGGAGTATTTTCTAGATATTCTTGTATTTAATTCATAGGGGGTGGGTTTGTTTCTATTTGAGCTAAATTATATAGTTGGGAATAACTAACCCTAGTGACGCCACTGCTGTTGTCCCCTAAGCATTTTTAGTTTCACTTTTTCTTGGGACCACTAAAACTCTGGCACATATAACTTAGTTTTTTGTTTCTCCCAGGGGCTTCAAAAACTAGTGCAGTTGGCCATTTGGCTGAAAGTACCTTTTTTTTTTCTCTTTTAAAAAAATATATATTTTTAATGATAGAAACCACTCTGTATATTATTTGATATTGTGATATATTATTAGAAGTCACCAATATTTGATATTTGTACTTATAAGATGTATTTTCAGGATCATTTTTACAGTGACATAAGTATAAAAACGCTGTATTTTTTAATGATTTTCCATAACAGATTATGGGCTAGATTACAAGTGGTGCTCTAACTGTTGCACCCAAGCGATAAGTGGTATATCGCGGCTCTTATAATCGCTGTTAACGCCTGTTTTTATGGCTCCTCTATGCGGCTATGTGGTTGCTTGGATCGTTGTCTTCTATTGTTTTTTAATGCGATCGTGCTGCAGCGTGTACCATTTTTGTTTCTGTCTGCCCACGCTGTCTGTTTCAGCCACGCCAGAGAGTTACACGTTCTTCAATTGTTTATTTGTGTGAGGTGTTGTCTATTACAAAACAATAGTTCGGATATTGGCTCCCAAAAAGGTTTAAAAGTTATTCTTTATTCAATGATCCATTAAAAGCATGGTGAAGACATCAGCATAGTAAGAGCATTAGCATGAACTTACGCATTTCGGCCATTGGCCGTATTCATAGATCTGAACCTCCTTATCAGAGGTATGCTTTTAAAGGGGACACTAACCCCTCCCGTTAAAACAAATTAAAAAGACAAAAAAATGGGGGGGCGGAGCAAGCCAGGCATCTGAGCGGTCGCACATTGAGGGAGCTCTGCTCACATATTATCTTTAATTGTTAACTAGACCGCTCAATGTCGCCCGAGAATTCTTAAAACTACTCATTAATACTTTGGAGACCAGTACTGAAAGAGCCGGTTGAGAAGAGGGGATTTAAATTCACCTACACAGAGCTTTCCTCTATCGCCCATAACTTACACACAACTCAGCTAAGGGGCGACCATTTTGCAGACCGCGTGGTGCCCAGTGCCTTAAGAGAACAGATTGTAGCTGACTACTGAAATAAATTTACTCTATCTGCTTCCCGATCCTCAAGTATACCGTGAGACACAATCTGTTGGTGCAGCTGAACGCCCGAGTTTTACAGGAGAGCAGCGCACTTAAGTAACAACTAGGGTGCCCGGTGATACCGCATGATGACTGTCACAGTAGTAGACCTGCTACAACTATTGGCTAATAAGATGGAGAGACAGTTTGAATCTCTTGTGGCAACCCTCAACGATCAGCGGATTGATACAGACACTGAACATCTGCTGACACAAGCTTCCTCCAGGCTGCGCGACGCATTAGACAAGCCACAAGTGAGAGTAATGGAGGAACTAACTCCAAAAGATAAACAGACTAACCCTATCTTGCAGGACAGTGAGAGGAGGAATGCAAGTGGCAAGTCAGAGTTCAGCGCTGAAGGTAAATGTTCGATGGCCTCACTGAAACTGTCATCTAGCCCTCCGGTGCAAAGGCCGATTGTTGGGAGTCTCCAGACTCAGTCTAAACATGAGCTGAATGCCAAAGCTAACATACCCCCAGCCACAACGTATATGCTCTTTAGCTCCTACTCAGATGCCGGGGACGGCCGAGACAGCAGATGGAGCATCGCTACGGAGTCCTGCCCAGTGCTTTGCAGGTTTTCAGCTTTATCCCCTACAGACTCCATTATACTTGCCCTGTTCCCATGCAAGGGCCGCTTGATGTTGATCCAGTTGCGCTGTCTTCTGAGCCTCCTACTTACCGTCCTTCCACAAGTACAAGCAAGAAGAGCCATTCCTATGACCACTACAAAGCTAGGCGTTGGGTAATTTTACTCTTTTTTTCACTACAAGAATTCCCAGCGCTTAGACTTAATCATTGCAGTCTGGACTAATCTTGCAAGAGTTAAAGACTAAAAGCACCTTAATGAGAACGCTTATGTTTGACAGCGGTGTATATCTAACTATGTTTGTTATGTGTCTGTTATATATCTGTTTAATTTAGTCCAGGTTGCGCTCTCCACTATTGTCAGTTACCCCTAGTACCGCTAACCCACTTCTAGCCTGTGTACTTTAGACAATATATTTATTTACATACATGATGTCTAGGCTGGTCATATTCCAAACCTAAAATGCATGGGGTTGAAAAGCCCTATCTTAAATACGCCAAAGGTTACATGTGGGACAGGGCAGTTGTAGTTTATTTTTTTAAGCAGTGACTTGAGGAAAGCTTTTATACATATATATGTAAGATCACTACACCTCCTCTTACCTCCAGTACTTAGTGCTGCATGCAGGGATAGCTCATTATCATACACCCACAATTGCAATAAGGGACTGGAGTCTGCAAACTCGATAACTTTATAACACGGTTTACTAAATTTACTATACAATATAAAGAAGAATTGCAGTAATGCAATATAATTTTATTATATCATAAATAGCTTTTATATTAGCCCCATTCTCTATATACATGCAGGTGTGTGATATGTATGGGTGGCCCCTGCTTCTACTTCCCACAACTCTCATCTACCACACTTCCGTCGCTACGGCAAACTCTATCTCTACGCGCATGTCATATATTCTGGGTTACATATTCTACAATTAACCATTGCTGGACTTACATATGGAAGCTATTCTGCTCACTAAAATTAACATACTAGGCAGGTTTGATGTACATCCAATTGATCCTGTTTAGTTACTCCACCCAGCAGAATGACCTCTTACTCACTAAGATAGGTCTTGTCAAAGTTCAATTTGCCTGGCTGATAATACCTAATGAGATTTTATAACTGTTTCCACCATATTTGTCATGTAGGGAGTCAATTTATTGTGGTTCAAGATAACCTTCTCTTAAATGTTCAGTTGAAGATTTGTAGTAGGGATTTTGTGACTGCTTCTTACATATCTGTCTTATAGGGTATCAGTTTATAATAGATTCCTATTATCCCTTTTGGATGCCCAAATAAGAAATGAGCTCCCTCATACTATGTTGTTACACCTCTATTTACCTCCCATTTTTTGCATTTCTTTTTTTACTATTATTATTTTTATATTGTTATGGCCCGCATATTCTATGTAAGACAAAAAAACTAAGAGTGTTTTATCTCATTTACACCAATTATATCTCATACTGTGCTATAATTATATCTGCCCAGTATATAATTATACTCATGTCATTAGGATTTCAATATCAACCCCCCAATTATCTACTAACTATATCAACAACTAGAATGCCCGCCCCCCCCTACCTTTCACCCTCCCCTCTTTCATCTCTCTTTAGCAGCTTTGGTCTGCTGATTTTTCCCATCTTGCTTTCCCTAGTATCAGGTCCAAAAGTGACCATTCTCAACACCAATTTCCTCCCTCAGTGTCCATCAGCCTGGTTGGGTTCAAAAGTAACCCTTTCTTTTCATGGAGGAATTCATTTCATTTCAAAATATAATATATAAAAGAGGTTTCAGATGACTAGCCATATGGTTTTAATGTATCATTCTTGACTCAATTACTATATATCTATCTGTTATATAATATGATTTCTATGTTTTATGGTATTTCGCATATGTTGTATTATCTCCATAACCTCAATAAAAATATATTAAAAAAAAAAAAAAAAAAGACAAAAAAATATTTTATACAAAATATGCTCAACTAGTATATACATTTACAGAGCAGTTTCTGTTAAAGGGACAGTCAAGTAAAAAAAAACTTTCATGATTTAAATAGGGCATGTAATTTTAAACAACTTTCCAATTTACTTTTACTACCAATTTTGCTTTGTTCTCTTGGTATTCTTATTTTAAGGCTAAATCTAGGAGGTAAATATGCTAATTTCTTAGACCTTGAAGGCCACCTCTAATCTGAATGCATTTTGACAGTTTTTCACCACTAGAGGGAGTTAGTTCATGTGTTTCAAATAGATAACATTGAGCTCAGGCACATGAAACTCCTAAGAGCAAGCACGGAATGGCTAAAAATTCAAGTCTGTCAAAAGAACTGAAATAAGGGGCCAGTTTGCAGAGCCATAGATACAAGGTAATCACAGAGGTAAAAAGTGTATTATTATAACTGTGTTGGTTATGCAAAATTGGGGAATGGGTAATAAAGGGATTATCTACCTTTTTAAACAACAAAAATTCTGGTGTTTACTGTCCCTTTAAGGATACAAAGTAATGTATAGAATTCCTACATATAAAAGTATTGATGTGAAAAAATATTAATAGAGCTAAGGCAATTAGTAAGAGCATGGTCTGCGCTAACGATTTTCGAGTATATCACTAAACCCTTTATATAATGTGCTTTAACAGGCTTGTCTATATCATACTAAACAGTTATATTAAAATAAGATATAACACAATTTAAAACTTAGACAAGTATTACATATTCAATCAAAAAATTATTATCATAGTTTACACAAAGTAATTTTAAAGGGATTTAAAGTTAATACGCTTAAATGGACCTATAAAGGTTTTGATGCTCCCCCTATAAACGGCACTTATATGCCTTATTGCTAGTTATGGCGCTATTAGCACAATACTCAATTAACCCAAGACAGAGACCTTTCTTACAGTAGTAGTGAGACCTACATATTGTTTCAGACAAAGATTACACTCAATTAGGTAGATTACATAGTTGTTAGAGCATTTAACGCAACCTTTTGTAGAATACACCTTTCCTGTTGTATGAGACTGGAATTGAGTACCTTGGCTGATAAAGTCACATGCTTTGCAGCGTAGGTGACCACACTTGTATGTTCCTGAACATTGAAGCCATGTACTATTACCAGATGTTTTAGGAAGCATACTAGGTGAAATCATGTTAGCCAGAGTTAGATTTTTAGCATAGATAAAGTTACAGCCTTCCCCTATAACCTGTTTAGGTATGTCATCCCCTTATAGAATAGGGAGATACTTCTTTATAATGGCACAGATCTTATGAAACTGGTTTGAGTATTTTGTAACAAAATTCAGACCACTTTTTTGTTTTTGTTTACCTGTGCATTTTTCAAGAAGGCTGGCTCTATCTACCTTGGCTATTTCTTTCTGGGCCATCATTATGATTTGCTTGGAGTGCCCTCTATCCGCAAAGCGTCTACTTAGTGTTTCAACTTCTTTTTCGAAATTTGATTTTTCTGAGCAGTTACGTCTAACTCTAAGCATTTGGCCTTTCACTATGCCTTTAAAGACATGCTTTGGGTGGTTGCTATCTTCGTGAAGCAACTGTTTACCAGAGAACGGTTTCCTGTAGAGTTTAGTAGCTACACTTTTTGTAGAAGCTTTAGCGGCGAGGATAAGATACAAGAAAACCACCTCATTCCTGTCCCAATTATGGGTAAATGATAGGCCTTTGTCATTTTTATTTAGATGTTCCACAAAGGATTCAGCATCACATTGGTCACCCTTCCAGACTAAAATCAGATCGTCGATAAATCTTCTGTAAAAAACTATCTTCTCCTCGAAGGGGCCTCCATCTGCAAAGACATGGGACAGCTCCCATCAACCCATGAATAGGTTGGCGTACGACGGGGGAAATTTGGCCCCCATCGCAGTCCTACATCTCTGCAGGTAAAAAGTCCCCTCAAAGTGAAAATAGTTACGATTTAACAAAAATTTGTTCACCCTAATAAGGAACATTTTATTATTCCTAGAGAGATTTGTCTCATTGTCTAAGAAAAAAGAAATGGCCTGTAAACCTAGAGCATGGGGTATTGTCGAATATAGTGATACAACGTCAACAGTAAGCCAACTGTTATCTGTTAGTGCCATCCAGCGTGACTCTGGTGTTTAGGCAAGTGATTCCAGCATTCTGAATTTGCTTTGGACTTCTGCAGCCATCCTTGTGGCTTACTTTAGGGACCTGGTACTCTGGAGCTATGAGTTTATGCAGCCATCTTAGCTGGGCCAACCCCCCCCCCCATGTTTAAAGTATTTTTAAATAGATATTTATATATATATATTTATATATATATATATATATATATATATATATACACGCACTATGTACTCAAGCTAACATGTTTCGGTATGGCAATGTAATCATAGCTAATAGAGTACACCAGTGCATATCTATTTAAAAGCCAGCAAAGGACTTTATTGGTTACTAACAACAACCAATTACAAGTGTTCAATTGTGTTAACATTAACTGCTTCCATACAAGGCAGAAATTCCAATACAATCCCCAACATATGGCTGAAATGACAGCTAGTAATATAAAAACTGTAAATACAGACAAATGCTTATTATTATTCGTACATTGAAACATCATATAGTATAATGCTTTCTTATTTGTTATTGACTAACATTTTATGTACCCTTTGGTCATATACTCTAAATGAGAGAAAGGAAAACTCCTTAATGCACTATCCATAATAGAATAAATTAAACTATGGGGAAAGGGAAGGAAATGTATGTGTAGGTGGATATGTACATATTGTAAGAAAAGGGAAATAAACCCTTATATGTGTGTAAAAATGCTATTATTGTTATTAGGTTGTCTCAATTTTAATGTATTCCTTTTGTAATTGGTTGCGTGATATATGACAGTTTTTATTTGTTTTGCATTAATACTATTTCTACATATACTGATAAGCATTCAATCAGTAAATAACATTACGTTGCCACCTCTAGTCTAGATCTTATGGACCAATGGGCAACAAATTTGATGTGGGTGTGTCACATTTAATTTTTGCGATTGGTTATTTTGGGTTTTAAATAGAGCAAGGTTTTTAATTGATAATACCGCCTGATAAAAATGGCAGTTTGTGCCGAGAAATGCGTTGCTGTGAACACTTTGTTTTTAATATTTTAATAAATATTATACTGTGCTCCCTTAGTTGTTATTTGGGAGTATTCTTCTTCAATTTTGTGCAGGTGCTTCACCTTATCTAACAGCGTTCTCCATTCCTGATTGGAACCTGTGACGTCAACGGTGACACATCTCCCTGTGTTCCTGCTACCTTGACGGAGCATCTAAGTCAGCCAAGCGGGTCTGAAGCCTCATCTTGCCTGTGATTGCACTGTGTGTGCACCTTCTCCTGTGAGTACCCTGTGTGATGATTTACAAACAATAATTTTGTATCAAAGATACTGCACCATAAGGCACTTCTTCACCTTTTGTCTTCTAGGACATTGAACTTATTTTCTACCATTCAAGAGAGAGCAGCCTACAATTCAATTTACATTGGAATCATTTGGTTTTATTTTTTTTTTTTTTATAACAACATTTTATTGAGAATTCGGTTCAAATATACAACAGTTAATTATCGAGACATGATACAACCAACAGGATGTCAAGACATAATAAGCAATGAAATTCAAATTCCTCATTGGTCTAGGATTTGTGACCCGATATATCAATTATTTTTATATCCATTCGGATCCAAAATAGCAAATATCACATGCAGCTGATTTGAGAAATATATGAAATATAAGTAAGAAGGTAAGGCAATGTACAGATGAATTATCCATAGTACCCAGATATCAGTACCTCATGCTCCTACTGTATAGGTATTTCTATTACTGACAATAGGGAAGGTAGAGGTGGAAGGTATAAGCTAAGAGGGTAGGGAAGGGTGAGAGGGGGAGGAAGGGGGTCATAATGAGAAAAAAAGGGGGGTGAGGAGTAAGCAGGTTTATTCTATTCTGAGAAGGTTTCTATCCAGGATCCCCATATTTCATAGTAAAAAGCAGTTATATCTAGGGATCTATAGGAGTATAGTTCCATTTGTTTTATATGGTGTAGGATAGGTAGGACCTTTGATATAGTGGGAGGGTTTTAATTTTTCCATTGTCTGGCAATCACCAACTTTGTAGCCATAAAAAGGTATATGGTGAGGGCTTCCTTCGTTTTCCTCAGATCAGGGAAGTTAATGTGAAGTAAGGCTATCTCAGGTTTGAGTGGTATGTCTATATGTAGTATAGTGAGAGTTCGGAAAAGCCATCTCCATAAAGGGCGTATCTTGGGACAAGACCACCAAATGTGGAGTGAGGTCCCTGTCTTTCCACAGTTGCGCCAACAATTGGGTGAATCAAAACAAAGAGGGTGTCCACAGCTCTCCAATATAAAAAATGATCTTTATTAGGACAAATAAATTCAACGTTTCGAGGCTAATACCTCTTAATCATGCATAGGCTTACAAACTATTTACACACCTTTTATACCTGTTGGTTTGGCGCCACAGGGCCCACAACCTATAGAAATGTAGCAATGGTGACACCTACTGGTGTATAATGACATTACTATAAAATTATTATACAAATATATATACATACTTACAAAAATATTGATAAAACAGATGTAGCATACAATATTGTGTAATGGGAAAATATTTGATAGCTAAAGTTACTCACATAGATATTTAATATAATTGAGAACTTATGTTAAATGCTAGCAAGAAAAAGTATCTGGCTAAGGTTAAATACCTACCCAGGTATATGCAATAGAATCTTTAATGGTCTGAGACAATATGTTATAATACTTATTGAAATTAACTTGTTTTGTTAAATTTATTGTATTAGATCAAAACTATGAGGCACAGTAGATTAAATATATATAATATCTACGGAAAAAGATTATTATATCAACAGATAAAGATTACTATATATCCATTAAGGGATAGACATATTTTGGGCCATAATGATAGATATTACATATTATTTCATAAGGGCGAATTAAGAGTCAAGAAATAAGATAATCTTGTAGTAAACATTTGTTATAGATAGACAGACAAATCTAATTCTCTGTTGAGGCCTCTAGGAACCATGGTGTCTAGCTTATAAATCCACCAAGATTCTTTTTGTTTCAATAATATTTCTCTGTCTTGACCATTTCTTTGTGTTTTTATATGGTCAATGACTTGCCATCTCAGTTGGCTGATGTTATGACCTTTTTCTATGAAATGGCTGGATACAGGGGCCTCCTTATTTTTACAACATCTATTAGAGCGATGTTGGCTCATCCTGTCTTTTACCTTACGGGTGGTCTCACCCAAGTAAACTAAGGAACAAGGACACTTTATTAAATATACTGCATGGGTGGTATCACATGTATAGAAGCCTTTGATATCATATCTGGTACCATTATGGGGGTGGTGGAAAAATTTCCCTTTGATTATGGAACTACAACTCATACAATTTAGGCATGGGTATGTACCATAATTTTTACTACCTATATATGTTTGAATACTGCCTTTGCTGGGTCCCACATCAGATTTGACCAAATGGTCTCTTAAATTTTTTACACGTCTGTGGGCCATTAAGGGTGGATTTTTAAAAATAGGTATTTTGTCATTGCAATCACTTAGTATGTGCCAATGTTTTCTTATGCTTTTCGTGATCTCCTTACTATAGTGACTGTACTGGGAAATAAAAACCATCCTATTTTCTTTTTGTTTAGCTGTATTGTTCTTATTATGGTACTTTAATACCTCATTCTTTTTTTCTTCAATTAATTTAATGGGGTAGCCTCTTTCAATTAATTTGTCTGCCATTTCATCTATGCGTTGGTTACATTTCTGTGTAGTTCTAACTATTCTTTTTACTCGAAGTAACTGGCTCTTAGGGAGGGATTCTACCAGTGGTCTTGGGTAGAAACTGTCAAACCTGAGTAAGGTATTCTTGTCAGTACTCTTGGTATATAAATCAAATTCTAATATATTACCTGCTTTAGTGACTTTTGTATCTAAGAATGTCACACTCTCTTCACTAAAGGTAATAGTCAATTCTAGACCTTGTACTGCTGTATTTACCACTCTAACAAATTCTTCCAAGGATCCAATGTCACCCCACCACACGCCAAATACATCATCTATAAATCTCCACCATATGGAGCCAAATATACAGCTAAACAAAAAGAAAATAGGATGGTTTTTATTTCCCAGTACAGTCACTATAGTAAGGAGATCACGAAAAGCATAAGAAAACATTGGCACATACTAAGTGATTGCAATGACAAAATACCTATTTTTAAAAATCCACCCTTAATGGCCCACAGACGTGTAAATAATTTAAGAGACCATTTGGTCAAATCTGATGTGGGACCCAGCAAAGGCAGTATTCAAACATATATAGGTAGTAAAAATTATGGTACATACCCATGCCTAAATTGTATGAGTTGTAGTTCCATTATCAAAGGGAAATTTTTCCACCACCCCCATAATAGTACCAGATATGATATCAAAGGCTTATATACATGTGATACCACCCATGCAGTATATTTAATAAAGTGTCCTTGTTCCTTAGTTTACTTGGGTGAGACCACCCGTAAGGTAAAAGACAGGATGAGCCAACATCGCTCTAATATACATTGTAAAAATAAGGAGGCCCCTGCATCCAGCCATTTCATAGAAAAAGGCCATAACATCAGCCAAATGAGATGGCAAGTCATTGACCATATAAAAACACAAAGAAATGGTCAAGGCAGAGAAATATTATTGAAACAAAAAGAATCTTGGTGGATTTATAAGCTAGACACCATGGTTCCTAGAGGCATCAACAGAGAATTAGATTTGTCTGTCTATCTATGACAAATGTTTACTACAAGATCATCTTATTTCTTGACTCTTAATTCGCCCTTATGAAATAATATGTAATATCTATCATTATGGCCCAAAATATGTCTATCCCTTAATGGATATATAGTAATCTTTATCTGTTGATATAATAATCTTTATCTGTAGATATCATATATATTTAATCTACTGTGCCTCATAGTTTTGATCTAATACAATAAATTTAACAAAACAAGTTAATTTCAATAAGTATTATAACATATTGTCTCAGACCATTAAAGATTCTATTGCATATACCTGGGTAGGTATTTAACCTTAGCCAGATACTTTTTCTTGCTAGCATTTAACATAAGTTCTCAATTATATTAAATATCTATGTGAGTAACTTTAGCTATCAAAAATTTTCCCATTACACAATATTGTATGCTACATCTGTTTTATCAATATTAAGTATGTATATATATTTGTATAATAATTTTATAGTAATGTCAATATACACCAGTAGGTGTCACCATTGCTACATTTCTATAGGTTGTGGGCCCTGTGGCGCCAAACCAACAGGTATAAAAGGTGTGTAAATAGTTTGTAAGCCTATGCATGATTAAGAGGTATTAGCCTCGAAACGTTGCATTTATTTGACCTAATAAAGATCATTTTTTATATTGGAGAGCTGTGGACACCCTCTTTGTTTTGGATTACATTTGGTGAAGTGGCAGTTCACCTGTCTGCATGAGCACTCCTGTCCTTTGGTGCGGTTCCACCTTTGACTGTTTTAACAATTGGGTGAATGAGACCTATAAATTCTTTGTAGGATGGAAGGTACCAAGTGCCATTGTACTATTATTTTGTACTGTAACTCCCAAAGAGTAGCACAGTGGAGGAGTTTTTTAGTGATAAGTATTCGTGTATGCCAGGTATTAATATCAGCTGTGAATCCTATCTCTTTTTCCCAAGCTCTATGTTGTGAGATTTTATGAAGAGTAGTATGTTTGAGGATAAGATTATAATGAAAAGATAGGGCGTGGGTGGGGTTGTCTCCCTGAAACCACTTTGTTTCCCATATGGTCAATGACCTAAGACCCTGTTTTGGGTATCCCCATGATTTCAACCAGCTTCAAAATGGAGAGGGGTAGGGATATCAAATTTCATGCAAAACTGGTGATGTGAGATCCAGTTATCTTGGTCATAGAAGTGCGTGACCAAAGAGGGTGAAAGGTTTTGCCAGCTCTTCATGTGCGAGTCTGGAAGACAGTAGAGAGCTCCGCTTAAGGTAAGAGCAGGGGAGTGGTGGGGTGCAATATCAGGGTTATGTCTATTGGAATCCCAAAATTTTAAGGCGTCTGACATTGTTGATGGTAGGTCAACTAACCTTTCTCTGTAGTTTGCTGGGATCCAGGGTAAGTCACTTAGAGTGAGTCCAGTTGTTAAAGCTTCCAATTCTATGTCAGTCCAATGTGGAGAGTTAGTTGTGCATGACCAGCTGAGTATATGTGAGAGTCTAGCTGCCGTATAATATATAATGATGTTAGGTAATGCTAGTCCCCCATGTGAGCAAGGTCTCTGTAATGTGGTGTTAGAGGTGCGTGGCCTATTACTTTTCCATATATAGTTTGTTATGAGGCTCTGTAATTTGTTCAGTATAGGTCTGGGGATATTGTATGGGATGCATCGGAATAGGTACGTGAGTTTAGGTATGAAAGACATTTTTATAGCTGCTATCCTCCCCGTCCAGGAAATCTCCTTAAATCCCCAAGTGAGAAGAAGATTCTGAAACTCTGTGAGTCTCTCTGTATAATTTTTAGTTATTGTAAGTTCCGGGTTCAGACTTAAATAGGTACCTAAGATTTTAATTGAGTGGGGGTTCCACTGAAAGGAATATGTTTTCTGTAGGAGTTTGAGTTCCTGAGGGGGAATGTTTAAGTGTAGGGCTTCTGTTTTGTTGATATTCAACTTATAGTAGGACAAGTGACCAAATTCCTTTATGAGCTTAAATACAGCTGTAAGGGAGGTAGTTGGAGAAGTGAGGAACAAAGTTATATCATCCGCGTACAGTGATATAGTGTGTGATGATGACGCTAGTTGTACCCCAGTGATGTGGGGGTGTAGCCTAATCGCATGTGCTAAGGGTTCTATTGTTAGGGCGAAAAGAAGGGGTGAGAGTGGGCAGCCTTGTCTAGTGCCGTTGGTGATTTGGAGGGTTTCTGAGTTATATCCCACTCCCTTCACTCTAGCTGAGGGAGACGAATAAATGGTTTTATTATTTATTGACTTTTATCACTAGCGATTTTTACTTTATGATTGTTTTATTGTTTCTACTTTTGTTTTCAGGTTTCTTTTATATATTTTAAGTGTGCGCACCTCTGACTCAATATTTTTTATATATTGTTTGTTTGTTTAAGAATGGGACATGTGTTATTTTGTGGAGTAACTGGATAATATATTTGATATATTTTGATTGACAAACATTTAGATTGTATTCCTTACACTCAGGAGATTTCTTTTTGACACGTATTTGACAACTATTTAGCTGGTAATCAAAATTGTAACATTACCTCTTTAATATTTTATAATCTATATGGTAACATAGAATTTATGAATTTTTAAATAAATTTTTGCCACTCAATCACAAATTCTTATATAAGAGTTTACCGTATAAGATCTGCTTACATTCTCCATTCTAATTGTATTTGGTTAATTGTATATATTTTTTGTATTTTGTAGCCATATTCTATGTGTCTTCGGGCATGTTTTTAATGTGCATGATTTATGGAGCATCCTATGCTGTGAAAACAATCCTTTAAGTGTTTTAATATGTTATGCTGATTACAGGTTAATGTGTTTTTAGAATGATATCACAAGTATCGTTATATGTGTCAGATTATGATTATGATTGGATATATTCCCCTTTAAATTGTGCTGTTAACAATACCTTTTTATCTATGACTAAGCGCCCTGCTGCGGTGCAAAACGCGTTGGATTTTGTCACCTCCTGGTGCATGTTTTAAGTTTTCCAATAAAGTGATTTTTTTATTTTTGACCGTTGACCTATTGTGGCCTTATTTTCCTATTTGCCTGTTTTCATGGCACGTCCACCTCTTACAGCCGGCACCACGCCATCACAGTATTGTATAGAGGTATTCCCTTTCACTTATGTGATCGCACTTACCAGTGGAGCTCTGAGTAGCATTCTCTCCCTCGCACCCGCACTCTCTGCTTACACGACCATGAGCTTGTAATCTGGGCAGAATGTGGTTTGGAAAATGCAGGGACGTCCCTGGAAAAGATGACGTGTGGATGGCAGAATATGTTGCTGCAAAATGTATACATCTCTTTCTGCATTTATGGTGCCCTCATAAATGTGCAAATTACCCATGCCATGGGCACTGACACACACCCAGACCATGACAGATGCTGGCTTTTGGACCTGATGCTGATAACAGCTTGGATGGTCCTTTACCTCTTTGGCCAAGAGAACACGATGGCTGTTTTTAACAAATACTATTTGAAATGATGACTCTTCAGACCACAAAACACGAAATGTCAGAATATTCATTACAGACTCATAAAAGTTTTTGAGACAGTGACATCTGAGGGATCAGAGATCATGCGCATTCATAAGTGTTTTTCGGCCTTGCCCTTTACACACCGAGTTTAACCAGATTCCTTGATTCTTTTAATTATATTGTGCACTGTAGAAGGTGAAATTCCCAAAACCCTACTGATTTGTCTTTGGGGAATGTTGTTCTCAAAACGTTGGATTATCCTTGCTCTTGAAGGACTTTTTTGGAGTCTCCTTATATACTGATTAAATGATTGTCTAACCTGTTTCACATCACCTTCTTATTTCAACTTGTCACATTGCGATTAGTCCTAAATTGCCACTGTCTCAACTATTTTGGAACATGTTGCAGTCATCAGATTTGATTTCACAAAGTAAAACACCAAATAATGTGTTAATAATGTATTTTCAATGTTGTGAATTGATTTTTCAAATTACTTTTTTTTTGCATTTTCAATACTGTCCCAACATTTTCGGAATTGGGTTTGTATAGATGGTTGGTATAGATATATATTTTACCAATTTTTTTTTTATATATATAAATAGAACATATTCTGCTATTTAAAGAATATTGCAATGTAAAATATTCATATTTCATCTCAGGTTAGCACACTTCGTTAAACGTTATCGGGTTTGCGTGCTAGTAGAATGTTAGGTTTTTTTCACACTCTATTGAAGTTTATGTGGGAAAACGTTAAAGCGGTTACGATATTCCAAGTTCAACTTTTTGCGCGTGCCCGGTTAGCGCTTGTGCGCAAACTTTTTGCTTTCAACCCGACCCACACAAAAAGCCTCCATCTAGCGAAGTTAATGCGTGAGCAGGAGCACTAATTTGCACTCTACTCATAATCTAGCCCTATATAATTTGTACACAAACACGTTTTTTTGTGTGTGTGTTTTTAACAATGACAATTTATTGTTTAAAAAAATCTAATTATTATTCAAAGGGCATTTTGAGATTTAATGCCATAGAGAGGCTGCCAAAATGTCAACTAACTTTAAGACCACCTACTACAACCTGAAAGTCATTAATTAGCTCAGTCTAAAGTATGTAAAAACTAGACTTAAATGAGAGGGAGGCAAAACCAGCCTTTAGATACATGGACCTCTATTTAACAAGCTTGATGGCCCCTGTTTCTGGCGAGTCTTCAGCAGCGGTCTTCACAAAGATCGCTGCTCCATAACCTGTCCGCCTGCTCTGAGCAGGCGGACAGACATCGCCGGAAATCAACCCGATCGAGTACGATCGGGTTGATTGACACCCCCCTGCTGGCGGCCTATTGGCCGAGAGTCTGCAGGGGGCGGCGTTGCACCAGCAGCTCTTGTCAGCTGCTGGTACAATGCTGAATATGGCGAGCATATTGCTCACCGTATTCAGCGAGGTCTGTCGGACCTTGATAACTTGGGGCCATAGTTTTTGAGGTCACAGCTCAAACTACTCACCTCAATCCGGTACCATCAATACTGAACTTTGTATGTGCTATTAGAAGAGCACCTCAGCTCTAAACAAGGCTTTTAATGTGAGAATGTTTTTGGCTTAATAAATAGTCAATATTTTAACTGTACCACTTTACTCAGAATTGTGTTCTCTTGTGCTTCTCATTTGTGTCTTTTCAGTTGCTGTATTCATTCACTATTCAGTCCAGGAATTAAATATCTTAGAAACTTGCAACCCCTTTAAAGAGCACTTATATGTGACCTAGTACAACATGATATAAAGTGAATGTGTTCTCTAAGAGCTCCTTTTCACAATGGAAGTTTCTACCCTCCTGTTGTTTTGAAAAAATAGTTTAGAAGGGGACAAAAGAAAAATCTGTCATCTTTGTAAACTTCCGGATTGCATTATTTATTTGGACAGCCAGTTTAATGAATATTGACTGTCCGGAAACAATTTATGACAACAATGTGAATTAGGTCTAAGTTTTGTTAAGAATTTTCCCAAATCACTGTTTACTTATCTTGTACATCACATCAGTAGCTAGGTCATGTTTTCTTTGTTACTGTGTGAAAAAAATAGCAATTTTGTTCATAAAAATATTAATGTGAGAAAATTGTTCTCCCCTTGCAGAGAGCAGATGGCAAACAGATTTAGTGCATCATTTGTAAATTGTTTCAAAACCTATTTGTCTATTCCAAAGAGATTACTGGAATCTACATCTGCATTTTAATATAATTGTTTCCATGTAACCCAAATGAGGTATCTAGGTTTATGTTCACCTATAAAGCACATCAATTTTGTGAGCAACATTTTCTTTTCTAGAATATTATTACATTCTCTATATTTTTTTGGCAGACAAATTATCACTCAAAATCTATGTATTTCTACTGCACGTGCAGTCTGATTTCAGCAGTGATTGATTTTGATGGAGTGACAGTTTTCTAAAAAGCATTTCAAGACCTCACATATATCTTTATAGAATTCACAAGGTCTTGAACGCAAAAGGAATAATTCATTTCCCCCAATGTACTAAGGAAATAAAAATATTACAATCTCAGTTTAAAACACATACAAAATATTTTGAATTATCTGAGGATTAAGATAAATCATTCAAATGTATGATCATACCTTTACATCTGAACAAGGTTTTTAATTACTTATAAGTTTACTGTGATCTGAAACCAGCAGGATACAGCTTTATGAAATCTTTATCACACACTGAAAAGAGTTTAGAACCTAGGGCCTAGATTTAGAGTTGGGCGATAGCCGTCAAAACCAGCGTTAGAGGCTCCTAACGCTGGTTTTGGGCTACCGCCGGTATTTAGAGTCAGTCATTAAAGGGTCTAACGCTCACTTTTCAGCCGCGACTTTTCCATACCCCAGATCCCCTTACGTCATTTGCGTATCCTATCTTTTCAATGGGATCTTTCTAACGCCGGTATTTAGAGTCGTGGCTGAAGTGAGCGTTAGAAATCTGACGACAAAACTCCAGCCGCAGAAAAAAGTCAGTAGTTAAGAGCTTTCTGGGCTAACGCCGGTTTATAAAGCTCTTAACTACTGTGCTCTAAAGTATACTAACACCCATAAACTACATATGTACCCCTAAACCAAGGTCCCCCCACATCGCCGCCACTCGATTAAATTTTTTTAACCCCTAATCTGCCGACCGCCATCTACGTTATACTTATGTACCCCTAATCTGCTGCCCCTAACACCGCCGACCCCTATATTATATTTATTAACCCATAACCTGCCCCCCTGTTCCGATCAGCCAATAGAATGCGAGCTCAATCTGATTGGCTGATTGGATCAGCCAATCGGATTGAACTTGATTCTGATTGGCTGATTCCATCAGCCAATCAGAATTTTCCTACCTTAATTCCGATTGGCTGATAGAATCCTATCAGCCAATCGGAATTCGAGGGACGCCATCTTGGATGACGTCATTTAAAGGAACCGTCATTCGGCGAGTAGGCGTCGGTTGAAGAGGTTGGATCTGCGTCGGTTGGAAAGAAGATGGCTCCGCTCCAGAAGAAAGAAGATTGAAGATGCGGCTTGATAGAAGACTTCATCCCGATGGTGGACTTCCGACTTCAGCCCGATGATGGAGTTCTTCAGCCGCCGCTTGGATCCAGACTTCAGCCCGAGGATGGACGTCACTCTTCAGCCCCCCGCTTGGGCTTGGATCAACACTTCCGAGGCTTGGATCAAGACTTCCGAGGACGGATCGGTGAACCTGGTATGGTGAAGATAAGGTAGGAAGATCTTCAGGGGCTTAGTGTTAGGTTTATTTAAGGGGGGTTTGGGTTAGATTAGGGGTATGTGGGTGGTGGGTTGTAATGTTGGGGGGGGTATTGAATGTGTTTTTTTTACAGGCAAAAGAGCTGAATTCTTTGGGGCATGCCCGGCAAAGGGCCCTTTTAAGGGCTGGTAAGGTAAAAGAGCTTTGAACTTTTTTAATTTCGAATAGGGTAGGGCATTTTTTTATTTTGGGGGGCTTTGTTATTTTATTAGGGGGCTTAGAGTAGGTGTAATTAGTTTAAAATTGTTGTAATATTTTTCTAATGTTTGTAAATATTTTTTTATTTTTTGTACTTTAGTTAGTTTATTTAATTGTAGTTATTTGTAGGTATTGTATTTAAATAATTTATTAATAGTGTAGTGTTAGGTTTAATTGTAGATAATTGTAGGTATTTTATTTTATTTATTTATTGATAGTGTAGTGTTAGGTTTAATTGTAACTTAGGTTAGGATTTATTTTACAGGTAATTTTGTAATTATTTTAACTAGGTAACTATTAAATAGTTATTAACTATTTAATAGCTATTGTACCTGGTTAATATAATTACAAAGTTGCCTGTAAAATAAATATAAATCCTAAAATAGCTACAATATAATTATAATTTATATTGTAGCTATAGTAGGGTTTATTTTACAGGTAAGTATTTAGCTTTAAATAGGAATAAGTTATTTAATAATAGTTAATTTATTTTGTTAGATAAAAATTATATTTAACTTAGGGGGGTGTTAGGGTTAGGGTTAGAATTAGCTTTAAGGGTTAATACATTTATTAGAATAGCGGTGAGCTCCAGTCGGCAGATTAGGGGTTAATGTTTGAAGTTAGGTGTCGGCGATGTTAGGGAGGGCAGATTAGGGGTTAATACTATTTATTATATGGTTATTGAGGTGGGAGTGTGGCGGATTAGGGGTTAATAACTTTATTATAATAGCGGCGCGGTCCGGTCGGCAGATTAGGGGTTAATAAGTGTAGGCAGGTGGAGGCGACGTTGTGGGGGGCAGATTAGGGGTTAATTAATATAATATAGGGGTCGGCGGTGTTAGGGGCAGCAGATTAGGGGTACATAGGGATAATGTAAGTAGCGGCGGTTTACGGAGCGGCAGATTAGGGGTTAAAAAAAATATCCAGGTGTCAGTGATAGCGGGGGCGGCAGATTAGAGGTTAATAAGTGTAAGGTTAGGGGTGTGTAGACTCGGGGTGCATGTTAGGGTGTTAGGTGCAGACGTAGGAAGTGTTTCCCCATAGAAAACAATGGGGCTGCGTTAGGAGCTGAACGCGGCTTTTTTGCAGGTGTTAGGTTTTTTTTCAGCTCAAACAGCCCCATTGTTTTCTATGGGGGAATCGTGCACAAGCACGTTTTTGAAGCTGGCCGCGTCCGTAAGCACCGCTGGTATCGAGAGTTGCAGTGGCGTTAAATTATGCTCTACGCTCCCTTTTTGGAGCCTAACGCACTGAAAACCCAGCCATTCTGTGCACTCTAAATACCAGCGGTATTTAAAAGGTGCGGCCAGAAAAAAGCATGCGTAGCTAACGCACCCCTTTGGCCGCAAAACTCTAAATCTAGGCAATAGTGAAGCAATATTTTACTTAGGATTGCCACCCATGTGGTCACCCATGTGGCATATTGCAGTCATCATGCAAATATTTTTAGTTCAATGTAGACAATAAAGATAGGCTGAATCACACAACCCCATGAACTAATCTTGGATGAAACCAAAGAACATTTTTTCCAATGTAACCCTTTTAATGTGCATAACAACACATGCTCGTCATCCACACAATGCTTTCATCACAGATGACAAACATGTGTTGTCACCGGGGGGTGGGGTTGTTTTCAGAGCTAGTTGTGCCCCCTCCCACACACTGGTGGAATCTGGGTATGTTGGTTATCGTCACAATTAATTGGTGTGGTGATGTCATCAAGCACAGGTAACCTGGAAGTTAAATACCGAAGGGAGTGTTTTAAACCCATCAATCTCAGCTCCCTTAAGTCCTAGAGACCCCAAGACCCATCATTTGATAGTGTATATGTTATATTGTATAGAGCATAAAAACAATTAAAAAATAAATAAAGTAGACATGTTTAAGCACATTATAAAATAGACCACCAAAAAGGCATATATACCCTATGTCCCCTTGTTTTAAAGCTCAGAAACCCCTCTTTTAAAATATAGTCCTATACAACTTTTAATAGCCAGGTAATGACTGCGTTAATAGTGATCACCTGGCATGAGTAAACATGCATTTATTTAAATTCAGGATCATCGGAAGCCCTACCAGAAGATCAAAGTTATATTAATATACCAAAAGGCCCAAATTTATATGAGAATAACCTCATTATGGAGTTTGGAAAAAACACACACAATTGTTTACTGCCTTGTTTATTAAAGTTTTAATATATATATATATACAGGGCTCAAAATTTCCACTAGCCCACTAGCCATTGGCGAGTGCAAATTTAACAGTGGGGAGTGAAAGTTAGTTAGTGAATGCTGAGTCTGCAGTATGGTGGCATGTTGTAAGTAGCAAAGTTGGCACATTGTATTTGCAGAATGTACATTCCTATTTAAGCACACACACACATTTTGGGCTATGTGCTAAAACTATTATCTAAAGCAGGGGTGTCAAACTGTCAGCTCACAGGCCTCATGCGGCCCTCAACCTAATTTTGTGAGGCCCATGCCATCTTCATGAAAAATAATAATTATAATATACTTATTATTTAAAGAGTGAGTGTGCTTACTTTAAAAGATGCCTCTTCACTACCGGGACATTCCGATAAAAACTTGCCCAAAATACCAGAGATTTTTCAGCATTTTTGCTATCAATCTAAAAGAGAGTCTTGGTTTTTTTTTATTTACCTGTCAAAACAATTTATATTTTTTCACAAACTTTGGGTTTTTCACTAAAATTATTTACATATTGCTTGTGCAATCATGGCACAAATGGTTGTAAAAGCATCTCTGGGATCCCCTTTGTTCAGAAATAGCAGACATATATGGTTTTGCCATTGCTTTTCAGTAATTAGACCACTAATTGTAGCTGTGCAGCATACTTCTATTATTCCTGACAGTGAAGGGGTTAATTATGAGGCCTGTAAGGTTAATTTTAGCTTTAGTGTAGAGATTACCCTCCCACATGACACTTTCCACCCTACCTGATCCCTCTCAAATAGTTCTCTTGCCTCCCCCACCCCTATTGGTCACCCCCATCTTAAGTACTGGCAGGCAGTCTGCTAATACAAAAATTAAAACTTTTTTTTTTTTTAAAATATAATTTTTTTTTCTGAAGTGTAGGATTGCCCTAACCCTCCAACCTTCCTGATCCCCCCTCAAACAGCTCTCTAAGCCTCCCCTGCTCTAACTATTTCTGCCATCTTAGGTACTGGCAGCTGTTTGCCAGTACCTGTAAACCCCTTTCTTTCTTTTTTTTTTTCTGTAGTGTAGTGGTCCCACCCCCTCCTCCCCTCCCGCAATCACCATTTAGTACCCCACCACAGACCCCCAAACCTCTTTTCTACAGTTTAGCTGCCCCATCCCTCCCTGTCCCTTTAAAAAAAGGGCAAACACAGATAAGTGCACAGATTTCACGCACCATTTCTGTCCATTCCTTTCCATAATTTTCTCTTTAACTAAAATCACATACTTTATATTTGATAAATATATATTTTATATGTATTTATTTTATATTATATACAAAAGGTATATGTCTATCATTATATAAACAGTGGGTCGCTATGCCGACAGCATTGTGATCCACTATTTATAATGCAGAGGAAATGTTATACTATGCGCATGCGTATGCTAAACTGTAAGTGTGCCCGGAACAGGGCTGCTAGAGAAAAAAATAGCACAGACTCTGTGGGAGAGCAACCAGATGGAGCGTGTGTGTGACCTTTTTAAAAGAGTTAGAGCACATTTCATCAAGCCAGAGTGAATTCATTAGGAGTTTCAGAACACATTCTTTTGAAATGTATACATTTATAGCAAATGCCACTGCTTTGTATTTGTATGGAAAAGGGCCTGTTACTCAAATGAGTTTGACACCCCTGGTTTAAACTGTTACTACAGTTTACCTCAGTATTGTACTATAGGTTTATACCATTAATGCAGTATACCTTAGTACTCTACTACAGGTTTATAACGTTTCTGCAGTATACCTCAGTACTGTACTATTGATATATACCATTATTGCAGTATACCTCAGAACTGTACTACAAGTTTATAACGTTACTGCAGTATACCTCACTACTGTACTACAGGTTTATACTGTTACGGCAGTTTACCTCAGTACTGTACTACAAGTGTATAACGTTACTGCAGTGTACCTCAGTACTGTACTACAGGTTTATACCGTTACTGCAGTATACCTCAATACTGTACTATAGGTTTATTCCATTATTGCAGTATACCTCAGAACTGTACTATAGGTTTTTAACATTACTGCAGTATATCTCAGTACTGTACTACAAGTTTATAACGTTACTGCAGTTTACCTCAGTACTGTACTACAGGTTTATACTGTTACTGCAGTATACCTCAGTACTGTACTATAGGTTTATATGGTTTATACATTATACCTCAGTACTATACTATAGGTTTATAAGTTACTGCATTATACCTCAGAACTGTACTATAGGTTTAAACTGTTACTGCATTATATACTATAGGTTTATACCGTTACTGCATTATACCTTAGTACTGTACTATAGGTTTAAACCGTTACTGAGGTATACCTCAGCACTGTACTATGGGTTTAAACCGCTACTGCAGTATACCTTAGTACTGTACTGTAGGTTTAAACCATTACTGCAGTATACCTTATGTCATGAATACCTAATGATTTAGATGCTAAGGGGTTAATATTCTTTAACCTATGAGCTAAAAACATTTGTTTTTCAAGAAGAAATGTGTTGCTGCGTTTATATGCTGTGTGTGTTTTTCCTTTGATAAACCAGACCCCCCCCCCCACCCCCAATAAAAAGTTTCTAAGGTCCACTTCACCAAATGTTATTGTGTATTTATTAATGCATCAAGAAAAAGTGTCAGCTCAAGAGACAATAAGCAGTGCACTCTCCCCAGAGCAGATAAGTCAATAAGATGACACTAGTACAATTTAAGATATGCTTTTAAACATGTTATGACACTTGATGAGGGAAATATGACAACCATGTCATATTTGGTGCCAAACTAATTCTCAGGATGTCCCTGGGAAGTTGCTTATATAGGTGAACATGCTGAATATGCCAAAAGTTGTAAGGTGTTCTATGATTTCAGCCAAAGGTGCTGAGCTTTATGACCGGTCGTAAAAGAGAGGGGTGGATATTTTCTTAGCCCCCTCTGCAAGAAGGTTGGCTCAAGCAATCTGATATCATGGAAAGAGGTATAAAATTTTGTGTTTTAACATTCTCAAGTGTTCATTCTTCATTGGAGACTGTATATTACAGAGTGAGCGACCAGTTTTTCCTGCTATCACCCTGGCACAGATACCAAATCTAGGAAAGTATAAAGTTTCTGTTTTTTATCCTTTTTATTTTAAAACTGTTTGCTTGTGTATAATTCTATTTGTTAACATATTTTTTTATTAATGATGCACTGTGCATAAGTTTTGGCATAATAAATCATTCAATTATTACGTTTTTTGCCTTTGTTTAATATTTGAACCACGTTACTGAAAGAGACTGGTAGTATTAAGACTGTGTATTTTAGATTATTTTTTGCTAAATTGTGTTTTGAGAGTTAATGTGTAAGTCTGGGTTTTTCCTTAGGATTTCCCCATCAATAAATTGTAAGTGGTGGCAGCTTAGATATAGTTTTAGTTTAGTTTGGGTAGCAGTAAAAGTGGAATTTGTGCATTTTTCTAAGTCTAGGACACCCTTGCACCCACTGAACTAAGTCACAGGCTTGCCTGGGGTGGCTAGACTGTGACAGGTTAGTGAAAGTGGAAAGGGTCTGTTAACCCTTTCTGTACCAAACAAGTGGCTGGCGCAGGGTGGGTTACCCTGGTAGTCACAAAATGGTGGGCAGCGGTGTAGATATTTTTTTTATTAGATTTTAGTGCTTTGTGGATTTGCTAGTGTGAAAATCCCAGTACTGAAAGAAATTGTGACTGACAATTTCCAAAGGCTAAAACTCAGTGCATTATATAGTTACACATTTCAAACAGTCCCCTTCCCTATTCTCTGTTTTCTTTTCTATTTTATTTTTTACAATGGAGGCATACCTGCAGCAGACCAAGGAAATGGTGGCATGATATTCCCTTCCCGTGGGAAAGCGAAAGATGTCTGAAAACAAGCTCTTTTGGACTATGAAGGCACCCAGGCCCCACAAGCTGAAGCCTCAGGAGAGGTGTCTGCAGCTGTGGGCAGTGATTCATTAAGATCTGGAAATCCCTTGGACTGTTATTTGCAAACTGTTCTAAAACATATGGGCTTAGCGGATGCAAGTTTGTGCATGGAGATGATTTTAAAATTTCAAGAACAGGGTAATGAAGCTGAGGGACAGGCTGCTAGGGAAGCAGCTGAGAGACAGTCTGCTGAGCACCAGGCTTAGAGACAGAGAGGCTGCTAGGGAAGCAGCTGAGTGCCAGGCTGAGAGAGAGAGGCTCTGACCGCAGAGAGACAGACTGCTGAATGACAGGCTGAGAGAGAGTATCAGTTACAGCTTGCACGGTTAGAGAGAAACTGTCTCACCTGTTGTTAGTGAACCTAGAGACTCCTCTTTCATCAGACCACGGGCCGAGAGTTTCTCTACCCTGGAGAAAGATGGAGATTTGGATGTAGTCCTGCGCAGCTTTGAAAAAGTTGGAGACAGTTCCAGCTACCAAGGGAGCAGTGAGCCAAGTATCTTACCCTTGGTATGAAAGGTCCTGCTCTGGAAGCTTTTGCTGAACTTGCTCCAGAGTTTGATCAGGACTATGATGCAATTAAAGCTGCACTGCAGAGCAGTAAAAGTGGAATTTGGGCATTTTTCTAAGTCTAGGACAAACTAGAGAGTGTTGTTAACCCTTGTACCCACTGCACAGGTTTGCCTGGAGTGGCCGGACTATGGCGCAGAAAGGCTTAACAGATCATTTCCACTTTCACTAATCTGTCAATCAAGTGGCTAGCGCAGGGTTGGTTAACCCTGGTCATCACACCTTAGTACTGTACTAAGGGTTTAAACCGTTACTACAGTATATCCCAGTACTGTGCTACTAGTTTATATACCGTTACAGCAGTATACCTCAGTACTGTACTATTGGTTAATACCGTTACTGGAGTATACCTCAGTACTGTACTATAGGTTTATACCGGGTTTATACCGTTACAGCTGTATACCTCAGTACTGTACTACAGGTTTATGACGTTATTGCATTATATCTCAAAATTGTTATATAGGTTTATACCTTTACTGCATTATACCTCAATACTATTCTATAGGTTTAAACTGTTACTGTAGTATACATTGATGAGAAATACAGCAGCATCTACTGTACCACATGTATTAACTCCATTAAGACTGTATATGGCACTGTTCACTTTAGATAACTAATTGTTTATATCTGTGAACTTGTTCATTCACTGACAGGAAGGAAGTTGTGTTCTTTTTTTCTATTGTTTCTCCTCTCTGTGTGCTGACTACTGTTTTACATGTAATTGGTATGTAATGTTCTAAATGTTGCTTCTGCATCTGTATAAATAAAGCCTAATGCAGTATTCCTAAAAGCTTCCAGTGTCTTTCTGATACATAACCAACAGGTTATGGGCCCAGACACTAAAAGAAAGCTTCAAGTCAGTAAGTGTTGCATCTATGATCCAAGTAAATACTGTGTGAGGAAACAAGAGCTGCATCCAATTTACTGAAAGATGGCAAGTGGTTCAGATGTGACATATGCAATAGCAAAGCTCAACAATACTAACTACCAGCTGTGGAAGGTTAAGCTTAAAATGCTGTTATCCAAAGATGACTTATGGAACGTGCTGGATACAAACAGACCCACTGAAAACCCAGAAGAATGGGACAAGAAAAACAGGCAAGCAAAAGCAGTTATAAGCCTGTTAGTGGAGGATGATCAACTCATTCATATAAGAAAAGAAAACACAGCTAAAGGTATGTAGACTGCACTACAAAAACTGCATTAGCGTTCAAACTTAAACAGTAAACTATATTTGCTGCGCAGACTGTAAAAGATGAGGCTGGAAAAAGGCCAGGAAATGTGTGAACATGTGAATGCATGTCAACTAGACCTGAGCCAGAACTAACACTAGAATATGCTAAGGGAAAATTAATTAATAAATACAATAGAAGAAAGGAAAACATGCATGGTGAAGATCAGAGGTAGCTTTGAAGGTGCAAGAAGGCACTAAGAAAAACAGAGAAACTAGAGTGTGTTTTCGCTGCAAAAAGGCTGGTCACCTGAAAAAGAACTGCTCAATATGGAAAGCTGAGCAGCGAAGGTTAGAGCAACCCACAAGAGAAAGAGCTAAGGCAGCCACAAAGGAAACTGCAGCTGCATCATGGAGCGGTAGCTTAAAAGTGACACCACATGGATGGTGCATTGACTCAGAGGCAACTAGTCCATGACAAGTGATGAGACATTTCAATGCAAAAGACAAAGTCTTCCTAGCTAAGGGGAAAAGTATTACAGCGGAAGTTAACGGTCAAGGGTTCCTGAATTGCATTACACCATTAGGAGGTAAGCAAGCATCCTAGTAAAGAATGTTCTGTACGTCCCAAGTTTAGAAGGAAGCCTCCTATCAGTGAAACCCCTTATCAGAAGACATGATAATATTACCTTGCCAGGTGCTCATGAAGTGCACATGTTGTATCACGTACCCCACTTCCACAAACCAGTCAAAGAAAAACCACTCACCATATGGAACTCATACACAGTGACGTGTGTGAACAAATGAAAACCCCCACACCTGGCGGGAACAGATATTTACTGACCTTCATAGATGATTATTCCAGGTACACAACAACATACCTGATATAGCACAAAAGCGAGGCATCAGAAAAACTTCAATAATTTATAGCTACATTTAGCAACAAATTTTAACGGAACCAGGAATAATATGTACCGACAATGGAGGGGAATATATGAGTAAGGAAGTGGAGTCATACCTAAAGAAACAAGGTATTGTACACCAAACAACTGAACTATATACTCCTGAGCAAAATGGTGTTGCAGAAAGGAAAAATCGCACCCTCATTGAAATGGCCAGATGCATGCTTTCAGATGCAAACCAGTACTGGGGCGAAGCAATAATGACTGCAACATACCTACAGAACAGGCTACCTTTAAAAACTATTGAAAGTACCCCATATGAAATGTGGAATAGATCAAAACCTAGTATTGGGCATATTAGAGTGTTTGGATATAAAGCATACGCCCATGTTCCAAGTAAGTAACACTCCAAATTAGAGAACACAGCCATAAAAGGCATTCTGGTGGGCTACAGTGAACAAAGTCAGGGCTATAGAATCCTTCATCCAAAGACCAACAAGATCACAATAAGCCACAGTGTTTATTTTGATAAAAGCCAAACATAGGAAAAAAAGTCCAGCAAAAGACATGAAAAGAAATTGTCCACTGAACCAGCAAGAGATGCTGACCAAAGTGAAGTTCTGCAGGAATCAGAAAAAGAAGTGGAGCTTACAATAGAAAAATGAGTTACTTACAAACCTATAGAACCCACTGAACAACCAGAAATCAGAAAATCAGCTCGGGTGACAAAAGGGATACCACCCTGTAAGCTGTCATACATCGCTAAAACACATGGAACACTCAAACTAACATCCTGGGAAGATATAGAAAAACTGCCAAAAAGGGAAGCCAATCAATGGAGAAAGGCACCCAAAGAAAAAATAAAATCGCTTCTAGAAAATAAAACCTGGACACTCACAGAGCTCCCCCCCCCCCCCCCCCCCCGGGCGCAAAACTATAGGAAGCAAATGGACTTTTAAAGTAAAATACGATGCAGAAGGAAATATCCACAGATGCAAGGCAAGATTAGTTGCAAGGGGATTCTCATAGAAATTTGAAGAAGATTATGATTAAACATTCGCTCCAGTTGTAAAGCACTCCACCATCAGAGCGCTACTTAGCATTGCAGCCAGAAAGGGAATGCAAGTGAGGCACCTGGATGTCAAAACTGCTTTCCTATACAGAGACATCAAGGAGGATCTCTACATGGAACATCCACCTGGATTTGAGAAGGGATGGACAGAACCTTGTATGTAAACATCAAAAGAGCATCTATGGACTAAAGCAAGCTGCGAGAATGTGGAATGAAAAAGTGAATGAAGTACTCCTGAAAGAAGATTCTCAAGAAGCAAAGAAGATCCATGTTTATATTCAAGGCATCAAGAAAACAAATGGATTTACATCCTAATTTATGTTGATGACATCATAACTTGTTTTGAACAAGAAGGGGATTATGACCGAATAGTTCACATATTGAAACAGAACTTTGAGATTAAAGAACTAGGGAACATCACTCATTATTTAGGAATTCAAATAGAGTCAGAAAATTGCAGAAATATCAGAACAGTTTCACATACAAGATGCAAAAGAAGTGAAAACACCTATGGAACCAGATTACCTGAAAAACAACAGAATAGAATACTTGTTACCCAATAATGACAATTACCGCTGGGCAATTAGAAAATTGCTATACATTGCCACCGTGACAAGACCAGATATTTCCGCAGCAATGGGTATACTCTGTAGAAAAGTTGCAACACCATGTCAACATGATTGGAACACAGTAAAGAGAGTTATACAGTACCTTAAAGGAAAAATTCGGCTGAAGCTGCAACTGCCAGCAACATCAAACCCAAAATTAATTGGTAATGTTGATGCTGATTGGGTCGGAGATACCACTGATCGCAAGTCAACAAGTGGTTACATCCTCCAGTATGGAGAAGGAACAATAAGTTGGTCTAGTCAAAAACAAGTAACTGTTGCATTCTCTTCAACTGAAGCGGTATATACAGCAGCAGCATATGTATGTCAAGAAGCAATTTGGATTCGAACACATCTACTAGATATGGGACTGGATATGTCTAAACCCATACCAATCCTTGAAGACAACCAAGGGTGTATAAAGTCGACACTATCAGAGTCAATTCTCGAACCAAGCACATTGATGTAAAATATAATTTGCTCAGGAACATGCAAGAACAAGGCATTATTGACATTAAATATCGCCCATTGGAAGAGATGACTGCAGACACACTCACTAAACCGTTGCCAAAGGAACGTCATTGTTTTCTTCAAAAGAAGCTTAATATAGTATAATTACGTACATGCCGTTGAGAAGGGGTGTTGGGAAATACAACAGCATGTATTGTACTACATGTATTAACAACATTAAGACTGTAGATGGTGCTGTTCAGTTTAGATTACTAATTGTTTATATCTGTGAACTTGTTCATTCATTAACAGGAAGGAAGTTGTTTTCTTTTTCTCTATTGTTTCTCCTCTCTGTGTGCTGACTACTTTTTTACAAGTGATTGCTATGTTCTAAATGCTGCTGTTGCATCTTTATAAGTAAAGCCTAATGCAGTATTCCTAAAAGCTTCCAGTGTCTTGTTGATACATAACTAACATACCTCAGTACTGTACTATAGGTTTATACTGCTACTGCAGTATACATTATTACTGTACTATAGGTTTATAAAGTTAATGCAGTATACCTCAGTACTGTACTATAGGTTTATACCATTCCTAAAAGCTTCCAGTGTCTTGTTCATACATAACCAACATACCTCAGTACTGCACTATAGGTTTATACTGTTACTACAGTATACATTAGTACTGTACTATAGGTTTATAAAGTTACTGTGGTATACATCAGAACTGTACTATAGGTTTATACCATTACTGCAGTATACTTAATTACTTTACTATAGGTTTATTCCGTTACTGCAGTATACCTCAGTACTGTACTATGGGTTTATACAGTTACTGCAATATACCTCAGTACTGTACTACAGGTTTATACTGTTACTGCAGTATAGCCCAGAACTGTACTATAGGTTTATATTGTTACTGCAGTATACCTCAGACTGTACTATGGGTTTAAACCGTTACTAGAGTTTACCTCAGTACTGTACTACCAGTTTATATCATTACTACAGTATACCTCAGTACTGTACTTCAGGTGTATAAAGTTACTGAAGTATACCACAGTACTGTCCTACAAGTTTATACCATTATTGCAGTAAACCTTAGTACTGTACTACAGGTTTGTAACGTTACTGCAGTATACCTCTGTACTGTACTACAGGTTTATAGTGTTACTGTGTTGGAGAAAAAAACACAACATGAAACAAGTGGTCCAAATTTATAAGATTATTATTTTACAATTTAAGCAAGGTTACAAGAGTGACAAGCATGTCATCACTATACAGTAATACAAAGTTGGCGCGCACATCAGATAAGAATAGTGTCTCTTTTATAGCCTATGTGCTGTGCTTTAAGCCAATCCAGAATCTTCACACATAGACAACTTGTGGTCTTCTTATCTCTTCCATACAGCACTTGGGTGTTTTACTTAGCCTCTAGGAGTTATATTTTTGCACGCACAACACAAATAGCTGAACTGACAAGAAAGTGTATTGTTTAAAACTACAAACATCAATTCATTTTAAAGCATAGAGAAAAATGGCAGAATTGAGTATTTTTCTCTAACATTTCTCACCCTTTTGATAATTTTATTATCACATATATTTATCTATTACCTTTGGAGGGAGGAGGGCTGGGAGCACTTGCCCAGTACAGCAGCTGCGGCACACATCAAAGAGACTGGATTCTAAACATACTTTGCCCCTTCCCAGCTGGTCTGTTCTCCTTGTCTCCTTGTCTTGGTATTTTATAGTAAAAAATGCATTGGGCTGTTTCTGATATGATTCTACAGTTCATCTACTCCAAGCTGCCTTCTCATTAGGCTCTATCAATTTTTTTCTTACATTTTTATAGAGATGCTCCCGCTGTCAGACAGAGCAGGAGCGAGATGCACTAAGTATAATGGCGTGGCCGGGCAGGGCTGTGACTAGACAGCTAGCCAGATGTGCTCTGTGATAAAAACAGACCCGCTCAGAAGAGCACAGAGAGCGGGTCTGAAAAACGGTCATTTTTTATAAAAATTCATAGGGAATATTAGGTTTTATAAAGCTGCTGCTAATATAATGTTATATAATTCTGCACTATGTGCAGAATTATATAACATTATTTTTTAGGTTTACTAGCCCTTAAAGGATGCTGCCACGTCACCCTTGCAAAGATCATCAGCTATGATGGAGGGGAATCTTACCCTTCTCTCTCGACTCTTATAACATTATTTTTTAGGTTTACTAGCCCTTAAAGGATGCTGCCACGTCACCCTTGCTAAGATCATCAGCTATGATGGAGGGGAATCTTACCCTTCTCTCTCGACTCTTATAACATTATTTTTTAGGTTTACTGGCCCTTAAAGGATGCTGCCACGTCACCCTTGCTAAGATCGTCCAGCTATGATGGAGGGGAATCTTACCCTTCTCTCTCGACTCTTAGCAGTACTGTGGCTGTGGCTGTCAGGGAAAGTCCCACACTAAAAGTCCCACACTAAAAATCCCCGCTTTTGATCCCACCAAATTTTCCAAAAAACCCAAATAATAAACAGTAGGGAGACAAACCCAAAAAGTACCTGGCATCTTATATAAAAATAAAACAATACTACATCAACAGTTTTATCTATCATGAGAGACAAGTCTTCTACAGCTTAGGGATGCACCTTTAGCATAGGGGAGTACAGGCTCAAACCAGCTTGACCAGGGTTTCCAGAAACAAAGCCGAGAGGTGATTAGTGATCAGGTTCACTCTCGTTCTCTAGGAATAGCACCGTACCCAATAGCAGCAGTGGACTGAAGTTGGACTCCTGTGGGGTAGTTGGATTTTTTGGATGCCCATTGCTTAAGGATGGCGCCATGTCACCTTTGCTAAGATCGTTTCCCATAGTCCAGCTAGGATGGAGGGGACTCTTACCCTTCTCTCTCGACTCTTAGCAATATTGTGGCTGTGGCTGTCAGGGAAAGTCCCACATTAAAAATCCCACACTAAAAATCCCAGCTTTTGATCCCACCAAATTTTCCAACAAATCCAAATAATAAACAGTAGGGAGACAAACCCAAAAAGTACCTGGCCTCTTATATAAAAATAAAACAATACTATATCAACAGTTTTATCTATCATGAGAGACAAGTCTTCTACAGCTTAGGGATGCGCCCTTTAGCATAGGGGAGTACAGGCTCAAACCAGCGTGATCAGGGTTTCCAGAAACAAAGCCGAGAGGTGATCAGTGATCAGGTTCACTCTTGTTCTCTAGGAATAGCACCATACCCAATAGCAGCAGTGGACTGAAGTTGAACTTAATTAACGACGTGCAAAGGCCGAGCACAGGGGGTATCCAGAGACTTTGTACTGACAGATCAAGGCAGACTAGAAGACACTCTGCACCAACCACACTTAACCTTCTGTTGTACCTTTGCTGTGCAGACAATGTTAGTAACTGTTTACTTGACAACCCCAGAAAAAAGAAAACATTCATGTTTGAGGACGATAGGGTCCTCTTACTTAACGCTCCATTGCTTTTTCAGCATAGGGGCGTCTTGGAGCAGTACATTCACACGCCCTGAAGGATCTTTTACACTCACACATTCATAACAAAAGATGTTAAAACATAAAACAGTTGTTTCAGGTTCTTGGGAGTTTGTACTTACGACAGGATAGAGGGTTTAGGAATTAGAAGAGTGGAGAGCAATTTGAGACACATAGGTTCTCACCTGTTGGCGCTGGTGGTCTCCTGTTCTCAGGATCCAGTTCTGGTTCCGTCCACAATCACTTTCAAACTCCCAGGTTTCGGCACCAAAATGTTGAAGAAAAAAACACAACATGAAACAACTGGTCTAAACTTTAAAGATTATTATTGTACAATTTAAGCAAGATTACAAGACAGTGACAAGCATGTCATCACTATACAGTAATACAAAGCTGGCGCACACATCAGTTAAGAATAGTGTCTCTTTTATAGCCCATGTGCTGTGCTTTTAGCAAATCCAGGATCTTCATACGTAGGCAACTTGTGGTCTTCTTATCTCTTCCATACAGCACTTGGGTGTTTTACTTAGCCTCTAGGAGTTATATTTTTTCCAGCACAACACAGATAGCTGAACTGACAAGAAAGTGTATTGTTTTAAAAATACAAACATCAATTTATTATAAAGCAAAGAGAAAAATGGCAGAATTAAGTATTTTTCTCTAACAACTGCAATATACCTCAGTACAGTACTATAGGTTTATACCATTACCGCTGTATACCTCAGTGCTGTACTATAGGTTTATACCATTACTAGCATAAAACTCAGTACTGTACTATAGGTTTATACCATTACTGCATTATACCTCAGAACTGTACTATAAGTTTATACTGTTACTGCTGTATACCTCAGAACTGTACTACATGTTTAAACCGTTACTTCAGTATAGCCCTGAAATGTACTATAGGTTTATACCGTTACTGCATTATACCTCAGAACTGTACTATAGGTTTATACCTTTACTGCTGTATACCTCAGAACTTTACTACATATTTAAACCGTTACTGCAGCATAGCCCTGAACTGTACTATAGGTTTATACCGTTACTGCATTATACCTCAGAACTGTACTACACGTTTAAACCATTACTGCTGTATACCCCTGAACTGTACTATAGGTTTATACCGTTACTGCATTATACCTCAGAACTGTACTATAGGTTTATACCCTTACTGCTGTATACCTAAGAACTGTACTACATGTTTAAACCGTTACTGCAGTATACCCCTGAACTGTACTATAGGTTTATACTGTTACTGCATTATACTTCTGTACTGTACTATAGGTTTATCCCGTTACTGCATTATACCTCAGAACTGTGCTATAGGTTTATACCTTTACTGCATTATATCTTAGTACTGTACTATAGGTTTATACCGTTACTGCAGTATACCTCAGAACTGTACTACGGGTTTAAACCGGTACTACAGTATAACTCAGTAATGTACTACATGTTTATACCATTACTACAGTATACCTCAGTACTGTACTTCAGGTTTATACCGTTACTGCAGTATAGCTCAGTATACCTCAGTACTGTACTATAGGTTTATACCGTTACTGCAGTACACTTCAGTACTGTATTATAGGTTTATACCGTTATTGCAGTATACATCAGTACTGTACTACAGGTTTATACCATTACTGCAGTATACCTCAGTACTGTACTATGGGTTTATACCGTTACTGCAGTATACCTCAGTATTGTATTATGGGTTTCTATTGTTACTGCAGTAAACCTCACCACTGTACTATAGGTTTCTACCGTTATTGCAGTATACCTCAGAACTGTACTATGGGTTTAATCCATTACTACAGTAAACCTCAGTAATGTACTACAGGTTTATACCGTTACTGCAGTATACCTCAGTAATGTACTACAGGTTTATACCGTTACTGCAGTATACCTTTGTAATGTACTACAGGTTTATAAAGTTACTGCAGCATACCTCAGTACTGTACTACAGTTTTATACCATTCATATTATCAGTACAAGACTGTCAGTTATGTACACTTGGGAAGCACTCGTATTCCTTACGGGCTATATAAGTATAGAGCAATGAGATTATGACAGAGTTACGCTATATTAAAATATAACCTTTATTAAGATAATTAAAAACTGGAAAACACACACACATTTTTAAAAAACCACAAGTGAATTTAAGCTGGTAGAACAATTATTAAAATACAGTGCACAGGAATAACTTGGGTGGTTATATGATATACATATAGGTACAGACCTAGAGGGATATTTATCAAGCCGTCAACTATGCTGCATTCGCCGGCACCAATACACTCGCCTAAAATCGCCTAACATTGCGGCCTCGGACCTGAATACGCTCTCCTTATTTATTAAAAAAGCTGTCAAAAAGCTGCGCACCAAGTACGGGGCGATGAGCAGCGGACTGTTGTTAACTAACAGTCATCGATCTCACTGCTATTCTGCTTTTTAACAACTTTATTTATACCCTGTCACTAAACACCACTATACTAAAATGTATAACCCCTATCCCGTCGCTCAAAGACCCAGCTGCAACTCTAATAAAGTTATTAACCCCTATCCCGCCGCACCCAGAGACCACTGCAACTCTAATAAAGTTATTAACCCCTATCCCTCTGCTCCTGGAGCCCACCGCAACTAACTAAATGTATTAACCCCTATCCCTCCGCTCCCGGAGCCCACCGCAACTAAATAAATGTATTAACCCCTAAACCCCTGGCCTCCCACATCACTACCACTTACTAAACCTATTAACCCCTAAACCTCCAGACCCCCACATAGCCATAAACTAAATTAAGCTATTAGCCCCTAAACCTAACAACGTTACATTAAATATTAACTCATCCCTATCTTATAATAAATTAATAAAACTTACCTTTAGAATTAAAATAATCTATATTAAACTACTTATTAACCTACCCCAACTATTATACTAAAATTACATTAAACTATATTAAACTATCCTAACTATTATACTAAATTACATTAAACTATATTAACCTATTAATTAACCTAATCTAACTATTATACTACAATTACGTTAAACTACAAATTAATTTAACTATATTATATATTTAAAAACCTAACCCTACTCAAGTTATTTAAATCTATTATTAAAATCTACTAAAAATCTACTAAATGACAAAAAAATAACAACTAAATTGCACAAAATAAAAAACACTGTTACACAAAATAAAAAACACTGTTACACAAAATAAAAAACACTAAGTTACACAAAATAAAAAATAAATTATCAAATATTTAAGATAATTACACCTAATCTAATAGCCCTATCAAAATAAAAAAGCCCTATCAAAATAATAAAGCCCCCCAAAAAACCCTAGCCTACAATAAACTACCAATGGCCCTTAAAAGGACCTTTTGCGGGGCATTGCCCCAAAGAAATCAGCTCTTTTACCTGTAAAATAAAATACAAACACCCCCCCCAACAGTAAAACCCACCACCCACACAACCAAACCACCCAAATAAAATCCAATCTAAAAATCCTAATCTCTCCATTGCCCTGAAAAGGGAATTTGTATGGGCATTGCCCTTAAAAGGAAATTTAGCTCTTTTAAGCCCAAAGTCTCTAACCTAAAATTAAAACCCACCCAATAAACCCTTAAAAAATCTAACTAACCCCTGAATATCCACTTACAGTTTTCGAAGACCCGACATCCATCCTCATCCAAGCGGCAAAAGTCCTCAGTGAAGCTGGCAGAAGTCTTCTTCCAAGCGGGCCGAAGTCTTCATCCAACCAGGCAGAAGTCTTCATCCAGACGGCATCTTCTATCTTCATCCATCCAGTGCGGAGCAGCTCCATCTTCAAGACATCCAGCGCGGAGCATCCTCTTCTTACGATCGCCACTGAAGAATGAAGTTTCCTTTAAATGACGTCATCCAAGATGGCGTCTCTTACATTCCGATTGGCTGATAGAATTCTATCAGCCAATAGGAATTAAGGTGGAAAAAATCCTATTGGCTGTTGCAATCAGCCAATAGGATTGAGCTTTCATCCTATTGGCTGATCCAATCAGCCAATAGGATTAAGCTCGCATTCTATTGGCTGATTGGATGTGGTAGTGATGTGGGAGGCCAGGGGTTTAGGGGTTAATACATTAATTTAGTTGCCGAGGGGTCCAGGAGCGACGGGATAGGGGTTAAAAACTTTATTAGAGTTGCGGTGGGCTCCGGGAGCAGCAGAATAGGGATTAATATATTTATTTAGTTGCGTCGGTGTTGGGGAGCAGCGGAATAGTGGTTAATACATTTATTTATTTGCGGCGGTGTCGGGGAGCGGCGGGATCGGGATTAATAACATTATGTAGGTGGCGGTGATGTCAGGCCGGCAGATTAGGGGTGTTTAGACTCAGGGCTTTTGTTAGGGTGTTAGGTGTAAACTTAACTTTTATTCTACCATAGAAATCAATGGGATATCTGGCAGCATCGAACATGAGCTTTTGCTGCTTTCAGACTCCCATTGATTCCTATGGCATCCGCGTCCTCCAGGGTGGCGGATTGAAAAGCAAGTACGCTGGGCTGGAATAGTGGCGAGCGTACCTGTTAGAAATTTGATAAATGGCAAAAGTTGTCAGATAGTGCCGAATTTGTATTCGGAACATCTGTAAAAATGTAAGCATTGATCTGTGTCGGTCTGAGACTGGACGGATCGCATGTTACGTCACAAATTTCAACTTTTGCCGGTCTGTAGGCTTTGATAAATATGTCGAATCAGGCTCACCACAATTACGCTGCGGAATTCCAGCATATTTGCGGTTAACGGCTTGATAAATAGGCCTCCTAGGATGTAGATAGTAATCCATGGCCCGTTATCATGTTATCTTATGCAGGTCTACTTGTTTATGTAATGTATGCAATATACTGTAATGGTTACACTGCTAGTTAGAGGTTGTATTCCTCTTGTAGCTTCACAGCAATGTTGGGTGAGAGCAGTAGTTAGAATATTACATAGCTTATCAAATAAAAT
The DNA here is from genome assembly GCF_027579735.1 of Bombina bombina. Taxonomy (NCBI): domain Eukaryota; kingdom Metazoa; phylum Chordata; class Amphibia; order Anura; family Bombinatoridae; genus Bombina; species Bombina bombina. Next base: position 141,678,757 of record NC_069502.1, on the reverse strand, counting down.
GTCATTACCATATCCTTTTTACTACCAACTGGTTTATGACTGTGATAATGAACTATATTAGCGCTATTATTATTATTATTTAGTTTGCTGCATAAATGATATTCATATATTGGACTGTTGATGTTGAGGCATTATATGCTACAGTGATTATCTTTCAGCATACTAACATCTCTCAGTAAAATGCTGCTCAGGAGACCTACATAACTCTCCTGTATTCAAAAGTGGACAACAATACACCTAGTAAGCTACATAAGCCGAAAACGGTAGACACTGGTGGACACGCGCACACATACGCATTGTGTCCACATTAATGATTACTATCAATGTCCGCTTACATATTCGGAATTACCAACAACTACTTGCAACCTATAAATGCTATTTATTAAAGCTCCCCCATAGGGTTATACAGTTACTGCAGGATATCTCAGTATTGTACTATAGGTTTATACAGTTACTGCAGTATATCTCAGTATTGTACTATAGGTTAATACAGTTACTGCAATATATCTCAGTACTATACTATAGGTTTATATTGTTACTGCTTTATACCTCAATACTATACTATAGATTTATACCATTACTGCAGTATACCTCAGTACTGTACTATAGGTTTATACTGTTACTGCTTTATACCTCAGTACACTACTATAAGTTTATACTGTTACTGGAGTATACCTCAGTATTGTACTATAGTTTTATACTGTTAATGAAGTATAACTCAGTACTATACTATAGATTTATACCATTACTGCAGTATACCTCTGTACTGTACTATAGGTTTATACTGTTACTGCTGTATACCTCAGTACTATACTATAGATTTATACCATTACTGCAGTATACCTCTGTACTGTACTATAGGTTTATACTGTTACTGCTGTATACCTCAGTACTATAGGTTTATACAGTTACTGCAGTATACCTCAGTACTAAACTATAGGTTTATACAATTACTGCAGTATACCTCAGTACTATACTATAGGTTTATACTGTTACTGCTTTATACCTCAGTACTATACTATAGATGTATACCGTTACTACAGTATACTGCAGTACTGTACTATAGGTTTATACTGTTACTTCTTTATACCTCAGTACAATACTAAAGGTTTATACCGTTACTGGAGTATACCTCAGTATTGTATATTGTACTATAGTTTTATACTGTTACTGCAGTATACCTCAGTACTATACTATAGATTTATACTGTTACTGTAGTATACCTCAGTACTTTACTATAGGTTTATACTGTTGCTGCAGTATACCTCAGTACAATACTATCGGTTTATACCGTTACTGGAGTATACCTCAGTATTGCACTATAGTTTTATACTGTTACTGGAGTATACCTCAGTATTGCACTATAGATTTATACTGTTACTGTAGTATACCTCAGTACATTACTGTAGGTTTATACTGTTACTGCAGTATACCTCAGTACAATACTATCGGTTTATACCGTTACTGTAGTATACCTCAGTATTGTACTATAGTTTTATAATGTTACCACAGTATAACTCAGTACTGTACTATAGATTTATACCGTTACTGCAGTATATCTCAGAACTGAACTATGTGAAAGTGCAAAGATATGTTACTCCTCTAGGGCTTTAGGGACCCCATTATTATTTTTATTCTTTATTTATAAAGCGCCAACAGATTCCGCAGCGCTGCCCATGGGTACAAGGATAACATTACATGGGAGAAACAATACGATAAGACACAAAATTTTACAGACAAATACAGGGGGAATTGAGGGCCCTATTCCCATGGGAACTTACAATCTAGACGGGTAGGAGGATTGGAAACAGGAGGTGGGGACTGCAGAGGTGAGAATGATATTAGTGAGGAGATAGAGGGCAACTGTTAGTTAATTGGTTAGTTTGTTAATAAGTCGGGTGATAAGCTTCCCTGAACAGAAAGGTCTTTAGGGAACGTTTAAAGGAGGAGAGGTTAGGGGCAAGTCTGACATCTCGAGGAAGTGCGTTCCAGAGGGTTGGTGCCGCACGAGAGAAGTCCTGTAGTCTAGAATGGGAGGAGGTGATGGTAGAGGATGCAAGAAGCAGGTCGTTGTTGGATCTTAGGGGACAGTATATTTGTTGATGAGTGAGGACAGGTAGGGTGGGGCAGCATTGGTGAGGGCTTTGTAGGTCAGGGTGAGAATTTTGAATTTAACTCTGTTGTGAATGGGGAGCAAGTGAAGGGACTCACAGAGAGGTGCAGCAGAAACAGAGCATCGAGAGAGCTGGATTAGCCTGGCAGATGCATTTAGGATGGATTGGAGTGGAGAGAGGCGGGAGAGAGGGAGGCCAGTTAGTAAGTTGTTACAGTAGTCAAGTCAGGAAATTACCAGGGAGTGGATGAGCTGTTTGGTAGTTTCAGCACTCAGAAACAGACGAATTTTGGAGATATTGCGTAGGTGGTTGCGGCAGGATGAAGAGAGCAGTTGGATGTGGGGAATGACAGACAGATTTGAGTCAAGCGTGACTCAGAGGCAGCGGACTTGGGGTGATGGGGAGATAGTGGTGCCGCCAACAGTGATAGAAAAGTTAGAGACTGGAGTGGAGTAGTTCGGTCTTGGACATATTTATTTTTAGGTGGTGAGAGGCCATCCAGGAAGAAATGCCAGATAAGAAGTCGCTGATGTGAGAGTTGACAGAAGGAGAGAGTGCAGGGGTGGAAACGTAGATCTGGGTATCATCAGCATAGAGGTGATAGCTGAAGCCATAGCTGTTGATAAGTTTACCCAGTGAAGAAGTGTAAATAGAGAAGAGTAGGGGACCCAGGACAGAGCCTTGAGGTACTCCAACAGACAGGGGCAATAGAGAGGAGGAGTCGCCAGCAAAAGAGACGGAGAAGGATCTGTTAGAGAGATAAGAGTGAATCCAGGAGAGGGCAGTGTCACAGAGACCAAGACAACTGAGAGACCATAGGAGAAGGGGATGGTCAGCAGTGTCAAAGGCAGCAGATAGGTCAAGTAAGATGAGTATAGAGTAGTAGCCTTTGTTTTTAGCAGATAGGAGATCGTTAGTAACCTTGGTGAGGGCAGTCTCAGTTGAGTGTTGGGGGACGGAAGCCAGATTGCAGGGGGTTAGTGATATGGGGTGCTAGTTTGCAGGGGAGTTAGGGTCGAGGGAGGGTTTTTTGAGGATGGGGGTGACCTTTGCATGTTTGAAGGAGGCAGGGAATGAGCCGGTAGAAAGGGATAGGTTAAATATGTGAGTAAGAGCCGGAGTGAGGGTGGTAGACAGAGGAGGAATTAGATGTGAAGGAATAGGGTCAAGTGGGCAGGTAGTGAGGAGTGAGGAAGACAAAAGGGAAGCCACTTCACTCTCAGTGGTTGGGAGGAGGGTGCAGAGAGTGGCAGAGGGGGTGACTGGGAGCGGAGTTGAGAGATTGCAGGTTTGTGTTGGGATGTTTCCTCGGATTGCAAGTGTTTTATTGAGAAAATAGTCAGCAAGGTCTTGAGCACTGAATGCAGATGAGGGGGGTGGTGCAGGTGGGTAGAGGAGAGAGTTGAAAATAGAGAAGAGTCTTTTAGGGTTTGAGGAGTGAGTGGATATAAGAGAGGATAAGTAGGTTTGCTTAGCTAAGTGAAGGGCAGAGGTGTAAGAGTAGAGAATGAACTTATAGTGCATGAAATCATGTTCAGAGCGGGATTTCCTCCAGACACGTTCGGGAGCATTTTTGTAGGTGACGTGTTAGTTGGGAGTGCCAGGGTTGGAGCTGACGACGTGGGGCTTTGCGAGGTTAGGGTGGGCGAGAGTGTCAAGTGCAGCAGAGAGAGTATTGTTATAGTGGGTTATAGCAAGGTCAGGGCAGGATATCGTGGAAGTGTGGGGGAGGCGTAGTTGAATAAGATTGGATAGTTGGGGAGCGTCCACAGTGTGCAGATGTCTACTGGTGCGGGGGCGAGAGGGGGAAGTAGGTTTAGTATCTATATTAGGATTAAAGGTGAGTAGATGGTGGTCTGAGATGGGAAATGGGTGACAGGCAACATTAGAGAGAGAGCAGAGATAGGAGAATACCAGTGTCATTGAGTGTCCATCGCGGTGGGTAGGGAATAGGGTGGATTGTGAGAGTCTGAAGGAGTTAGCACTTTCTAGGAGTTAGACTGTTACTTCTGAGAGGGTAAACAGGGCAGAGAGAGAAATTTATAGGAAAAGTGAAAGTGGAGAAGAAGGTAGTGTTAAGAGAGAATGGAGAGACAAAAAGAGTGAAGAGATATGAGAGAGGGGACAGAGAGTGTAAAGAGAAGATATGGGGGCATATGTATCAAGCTCTGTATGGAGCTTGATGCCCCGTGTTTCTGGCAAGCCTGCAGACTCGCCAGAAACACCAGTTATGAAGCAGCGGTCACAAAGACCTCCGCTCCATAACCTGTCCGCCTGCTCTGAGTAGGCAGACACACATCGCCGGAAATCAACCCGATCAAGTACGATCGGGTTGATTGACACCCCCCTGCTGGCGGCCCATTGGCCGCGAGTCTGCAGGGGGCGGCGTTGCACCAGCAGCTCTTGTGAGCTGCTGGTGCAATGCTGAATACGGCGAGCGTATTACTCGCCGTATTCAGCAATGTCTGTCGGACCTGATCCGCACTGTCGGATCATGTCCGACAGACATTGATAACTAGGGGCCTAGGCCTGAGAGAGAAGGGAGAGGGTAAAAAAAGAGATTAAAGACAGGAGGGGATTTGAGAAAGATAGTTAAGAGCAAGAAGGGAGAGATGATAATTATTTTAAAAACAAATCTCCAGGTATTCTATGACCTTCTATGACTGTCAGCGCACTCTGCATTCTATCAGTTCAACAACTTCCATTTTCTATCCAGCTGTTGTCTGCCCCAGAACCTCTTCTTGATGTTTCTAAATGCTATGAACCTATTTTTGTTGAAGGGACAGTCTACATCAGAATATTTATTGTTTTAAAGATAGATAATCCCTTTATTACCTATTCCCCAGTTTTGCATAACCAACACAGTTATAATAATATACTTTTAACCTCTGTGATTATCTTGTATCTAAGCCTCTGCAAACTGCCCCTATATTTCAGTTCTTTTGACAGACTTGCAGTTTAGCCAATCAGTGCCTGCTCCCAGATAACTTCACGTGCACGAGCACAGTGTTATCTATATGAAATACATTAACTAACACCCTCTAGTGGTGAAAAACTGTTAAAATGCATTCTGAAAATAGGTGGTCTTCAAGGTCTAAGAAATTAGCATAAGAACCTCCTAGGTTAAGCTTTCAACTAAGAATACCAAGAGAACAAAGCAAAATTGGTGATAAAAGTAAATTGGAAAATTGTTTAAAATGACATGCTCTATCTGAATCATGAAAGTTTATTTTGGCCTAGACTGTCCCTTTAATTTATTACTTTATGTAGCATTATTTAATTCGTTATGGTATAAAATAAAAACAATATTACAAAAATGTTTCACAATGACAAAACAGAGGGGGTAACGTAGTGGGTGTGGTGTGGGTGGGATTAAAAGTGGCGAGTAACATTTTGTCCTGACTAGTAGCTTAGTACATTAAAATTGTGAGCCATATATATTTTGTTTTAATAACAGAGTCTCTAGGCACTTATAATAGTCATCACAAATGCTGAGAGATCCCCAAGACCCCTTCTTTTAAAGCCTTTACATTGCGGTCTAGGGGAACTGTGATTTCCCTGTGAATATATATGTATATGCTTATATACATATATATTTGTACATACACATATTAATACATAAATATATACGTATATAAGCATATACATATATATTTACATTTGCTGCCCATCGCTGTGCGACTAAGCCCCTTCGCGTGTGCTGCTATTACTAAGTTGAGCACAAATATTGAGATATTGTGCACTCAACTTGTAATCTGGCCCAATGTGTGTAGGTTTCTAAATGAAAAATTGCCTAAAGTCGGGATTAATAAGGAGCAGCATCTAAAAACACCAAAACAACTCATTGCAGGGGTGGAAATGGCTCAGCATTTAAGGTGTTAGTGTTTGCTGTTTTCCATTTCAAACAGGGACTATTTTTATTGGAATAGCTTGGTTTAAAAAAAAACAAAAAAACAGGGCCCGAGCTACAAGCTATAAGATGCATTTGTGTTTGAAACTGATGTGGTACAGTGTGTCTCACACTGGAACCACATCTTTTCTATTTTACAATGCATTAAATAGCTTTTGTAACATACTAAATATCATTTGTTCTATGGTTCACTGGATTACATAAAGCATTTCTTATTAAAAGTAAGAGATTTTTGGCTAGATTACAAGTTTTGCGGTATGAGTGAAAAAGCAGCGTTAAGGCTCTTTTTCACTACCGCTGGTGGTATTACGAGTCTTGCAGATTTAGGGGCACCAATAACTTTTTTGGCCATAACGCAACGTAATTACCACAGCTTTCAAAAAGTTATTTTTCAATGGGACTTCCATAGCGCCGGTATTACGAGTCTGCCTGGGAGGCCAAAAAATTATTGGTACAGCCAATACCGTCAAGATCCATACCGTAAACTGAAAATCAGTAGTTATGGGTTTTACGCTACAAAGCTGTAGCATAAAACCCCTAATCTGCTGCCCCTAACATTGCCACCACCTACCTACATTTATTAACCCCTAATCCGCCACCCCCAACATGCTAAATTTATTAACCCCTAAACCTAAGTCTAACCCTAACACCCACTAACTTAAATATAATTAAAATAAATCTAAATAAAACCTACTATCATTACCTAAATAATTCCTATTTAAAACTAAATACTTACCTGTAAAATAAACCCTAACTAATAGTTACATTGTAGCTAGCTTAGGTTTTATTTTTATTTCACAGGTAAGTTTGTATTTATTTTAACTAGGTAGAATAGTTACTATTTACTAACTACCTAGCTAAAATAAATACTCATTTACCTGTCAAATAAAACCTAAAGTGCCTTACACTAACACCTAACCTTACACTACAATTAAATCAATTGCATTACATACAATTACCTAAATTACAAAAAAAAAAAACACTAAATTACACAAAATAAAAAAAGAAATGATCAGATATTTGAACTAATTACACCTAATCTAATAACCCTATCAAAATAAAAAAGCCCCCCAAAATAAAAAAACCCTAGCCTAAACTAAACTACCAATAGCCCTTAAAAGGGCCTTTTGCAGGCCATTGCCCCAAAGAAATCAGCTATTTTACCTGTAAAAAAAATACAAACAACCCCCCAACAGTAAAACCCACCACTCACACAACCAACCCCCCAATTAAAATCCTAACAAAAAAAACCTAACCTCCCCATTGCCCTGAAAAGGGCATTTGGATGGGAATTGCCCTTAAAAGGGCATTTAGCTCTTTTTCAAGTGCACAAACCCCTAATCTAAAAATAAAACCCTCCCAATTAACCCTTAAAAAAGCCTAACACTAACCCCCGAAGACCCACTTACAGTTTTTGAAGACCCGACATCCATCCTCAACGAAGCCGGCAGAAGTCCTCAACAAAGCGGCAGAAGTCTTCATCCAACCGGGCAGAAGTCTTCATCCAGACGGCATCTTCTATCTTCATCCATCCAGCGCAGAGGGGGTCCATCTTCAAGACATCCGGTGTGGAGCATCCTCTTCAATCAACGTCTTCTTCCGAATGAGGTTTCCCTTTAAATGACATCATCCAAGATTGCGTCCCTTAGATTCCGATTGGCTGATAGATTACTATCAGCCAATCGGAATTAAGGTTCAAAAAATCATATTGGCTGTTGAAATCAGCCAATAGGATTGAGCTTCAATCCTGTCGTCTGATCCAATCAGCCAATAGGATTGAGCTTGCATTCTGTTGGCTGATTGGAACAAGGGCTATTGGTAGTTTAGTTTAGGCTAGGGTATTTTTTTATTTTGGGGGGCTTTTTTTATTTTGATAGGGCTATTAGATTAGGTGTAATTAGTTTAAATATTTGAGAATTTCTTTTTTTATTTTGTGTAATTTAGTAGGGGGTTTTGTAATGTAGGTAATTATATTTAATTTATGTAATTTATTTAATTGTAGTGTAAGGTTAGGTATTAGTGTAAGACAGGTTAGGTTTTACTTTACAGGTAAATTTGTATTTATTTTAGCTAGGTAGCTAGTAAATAATTAATAGCTATTTACTAACTATTCTACCCGGTAAAAATAAATACAAACTTACCTGTGAAATAAAAATAAAACCTAAGTTAGATACAATGTAACTATTAATTATATTGTAGCTATCTTAGGGTTTATTTTACAGGTAAGTATTTCATTTTAATTAGGTATTATTTAGTTATTAATAGTAGGTTTTATTTAGATTTATTTTAATTACATTAAAGTTAGTGGGTGTTAGGGTTAGATTTAGGGATAGGGTTAGGGGTTAATAACTTTAGTATAGTGTTGGCAACGTTGGGGGTGGCAGATTAGGGGTTAATAAATGTAGGTAGGTGGTGGTGATGTTGGGGGCAGCAGATTAGGAGTTAATAAGTATTATGTAGGTGTCAGTGATGTCGGGGGCGGCAGATTAGGGGTTAATAAGTATAATATAGGTGTCTGCGATGTCGGGGGCGGCAGATTAGAGGTTAAAAAGTATAATGTAGGTGTCGGCGATGTAGGGGGCGGCAGATTAGGGTTTAGATTCAGGGTTCATGTTAGGGTGTTAGATGTAAACATAAATTTAGTTTCCCCATAGGAATCAATGGGGCTGCATTTCGGAGCTTTGCGCTGCTTTATTGCAGGTGTTAGGCTTTTTTTCAGCCTGCTCTCCCCACTGATGGCTATGGGGAAATCGTGCACGAGCATGTAAAACCAGCTTACCGCAGCTCACCACAGCGCTGGTATTGGAGTGCGGTATGGAGCTCAATTTTGCTCTACGCTCACTTTGTGCCTGCTAACGCCGGGTTTTTGTAAACCTGTAATACCAGCGGTGACAATAACTTGCAAGTTAGTACCGCACCGCTCATAACGCAAAACTCGTAATCTAGCCGTTTGTTAATAATTTTATACAAGATGGCCTAAAATCAGCCTGCAGGAAACAAACTTTTTTCCATCTCTCTTATTCTTGTCTCACTTTTTCAACACCTCCCACCTCAACGCTCATATAAGTTAATTAAAAAAAAAATATATATATACCCTTTATCATCTAACCCCAATTTGAAGATCAAATCTACAAATATTTCGGAATATTGGATTATACTTGACAAAAGAGATGCATACCATAAAAAAACTACTGAACAAGATAGTTTAAGGGATACTAAACGCAATTTTTTTCTTTAATGATTCAGATAGAGCATGCAATTTTAAGCAACTTTCTAATTGACTCCTACTATCAATTGTTCTTTGTTCTCTTGCTATCTTTATTTAAAAATCAGGAATTTAAAGCTTAGGACCCAGCCTGTTTTAGTTTCAGCACCATGTATAGCGCTTGGTTATTGGTGGATACATTTAGCAAACCAATAAGCAAGCATAACCCAGGTTCTCAGCCAAAAATGGGACGGATCTTAAGCTTTACATTCCTGCTTTTTAAATAAAGGTAGCAAGAGAATGAAGAAAAATTGATAATAGGATCAAATTAGTAAGTTGCTTAAAATTGCATGCTCTATCTGAATCATTAAATAAATAATTTGGGTTTAGTGTCCCTTTAATAACCATTCTCAGGTTTTGAATATAATTAAATAATTAAAGAGACATTAAACACTAAATAAATGCTAGATACAATTAAGCATTCAAAGAAAAGATTAGTCTGAGAATAATATGTAGATCTATTTTTTAAAGATTCATTAGCTGTTTAAATATTGACAAAATAAGTGTAAAGTTATAGGGGCCGATTTAATAAAGTGTGAGTGGACATTGATACGCTGTCTGCATTTATCATTGCACAAGCAGTTCTGGTGAACTGCTTGTTCAATGTCACACCTCTGCAGATTCGCGGGCACTAGCAGGGGGTATCAATCAACCCGATCTTATGCGATCGTGCGGATTGATGTGCGCCGCCTAAGAGGAGGAATACGAGTTAAAGAGCAGTGTTCTTAAGACCATTGCTTTTTATCTCCTGTTTCCGGCGAGCCTGAAGGCTCACGCGGAAACAGTTACATTCAGGGCCATTTGGGCCTTGTTAAATTGACCCCATAGTGTCTATAAAACAATGGGAGCTGCCATGTTGTAACTTAGGGAAACAAACTAAATAAGTACAGCGCTAAACCCAAAGTTACAACCTTGCCACTCCCAAACCACCTCCCTCAAAGTCAATACAATTTGAAAGATGCAAAAGATAAAAGAGGAGGGCGCAAGATTTCTAGAAGTAACAAACATAATAATAGGGATAAAGAATATTGTTCTGGTAATATAAAGTAAAAAGGGACGTCTCCCTTGTGCCAATACTATAATACTAATACACAAAATAAAACCTACTCTGATGGATAGAAATATAGACTACTAAAATTATATATTACAATGTATATGCATGCAAAATGAAAAAAGTAGTAAAAAATATGAAAAAGTAGTAAAAAATATTTATTATATATACCACCTTAAAAAAGAAGCATGATACATAAAAAAATACATACACATATATATAGATAGATAGATAGATAGATAGATAGATAGATAGATAGATAGAAAAGGAAAATAGTCCCAAAAAGTCCTTACAATAAAGCGTATCTGCAAACACTTCTCCCAAGTGTATGAAAGATATAGCTGTGAATGTCTCCAAATGGAGTAACTTTAATTTTCTCCAGATAGATATACTGTAACAATCCTTCAGCGGTTGGTTATGTAGCCACAGTGTAGCAAATAATCAGCAAGATAAACAACATAACATTTGCTCCTGTTTATATGCAACTGACAATTACTCCGTTATGGAAGCATAAATGACCTCTATGGCAGTTCATGCAATACACTGCACCATGTATTCTAGTGTTCTGTAGGTTGACATTGAACAATAATGGAACAAACCTCGCCTTCTGGAGATATTTGGAGTAATCTCACTCACCCCTCTTCCTCCAGATTAACGGCTTCTGTTTCCAAGTGGAATCCCAGTGCTCCGGTGTGTAGGATTGCCAAAATGGATGCAGCAAGCTCTGTTGTTGTACTCAGGCGATATATGAAACAGGGTGACCCGCTCTTACCATGTATCACGCGCGGGATACTAGGTAGCTAGTTGAAGAAATAGTAGCAGGATAACAGCTTAGCTTCTATGCGTTTCACCTTAATAATGGGCTTTCTATATAACTTTATATTACCAGAGCGATATTCTTTATCCCTGTTATTAGGATTTTTTTAATCACATTATATCGATTGTGACATAATAATCTATTACAAGAGTTCTATGAATAAATGTGTTTGTTACTTCTAGCAATCTTGCGCCCTCCTCTTTTTATCTTTTGTATCTTTCATGTTGTAACTTAGGTTACCCTCTCTGCTGTGACCAATTAGGGACAGTTATAAATAGGTCACTAGAGTGTGTAGCCAATGGCTTTGTGGAATATAACAGTGTTCTGCACTTCCATTTCTATCAAGAACTGAAAATCTCACAATTTCAGAATGGAATTACTGGAAAAGGGGACAAAATAAATAATAAAAATATATTGCAGAGTTTTTTTATATATACAATTAATAATTTTATATTACAATCTCAAAGTATTTTATGTCCCTTTAAGCCATCTGTATTTACATAGGTTAAACATCCTTCATTGATATTGAGAAATGGAACTTGCCATGACTTTTTGAAGGACTAATTTGTAAGATAAAACAGGCAGTAACATGCACCACAAGAAAAATATTATGAATTTATTTGCTATGTTGGTAAAACATTGGGTAATCACAACTCTATTACAAATAAAATGAATAAAGGGATAATGTAAACATTATACACTTATTTCCCTATCCTGCCTGTTTGATGTTGTTATTTTTTGATTTTTTGTTTTGTTTTAAAAAGCCATGATATTTTAGTATAAACTATTTACTGAAGAGCAGCTGAAAGACAAGACATAAACAGCTAACATATGAAAACTAAAATATATACACAATTAGAAAGTCTTGTACAGATTTCTGCAAAAATATAAATATTAATAATGTTTTCTCATTTATTCATTATTGAATTGTGTCTTTAACATAAAAAAACATCTGAAATAGAATTATTGAGCTGGAAGAATTAGAAAGAAACAAGTATTGAATAAACTAAATTATTTGATATATATTTATCTTCAGATTAAGTTTAAAATATAGTTATATTTATATTTTACGTTTTAATGAAATATAAGACTTTTTTTCTCTCACAGTCTTCAAATCTAAACCACTAAAGTAATTGTTTTGTCTGGCCCCAGCAACATCAGCAAATGAAAAAGCCCCATATTATTTAATTTATTTTTCCAATTGCCTCCTTAGTATCGACTCCCTGGCAGCAGTTATGGGAGAGGGTATTTATATTCTCAAGAATGCCAGAGTCAAATATGGCCATTTTCCAATAAACTGTTGTTCACATGTTATACAAGGAACAAAAAAACGAAAATGTTTAGCATGGATTGATGGTGTAATATGTATTAAATTATCTAACTATGTAAAGATCAGGATTTAGTTTCAGACTAGTCAAAATTAAATTTAGCATATACGTCTAACAAAGCAAATTTTATTAGCAATATTGAATACAAAATGTACATACTGCAAACTTTACTTACGATATGGCAAAAATTGGTTAAAGATTTTGGGTATATTGAAATGCAAGAGCATGTGTGATAAAATAATTTCCTGCAGATTTTAAGCTTTACAATATGCACATCATTTTAAAAATGTAATATCCAAAGCGTAAAATCATTTAGTTTTACAAATATTAATTGTGAAATTCTAATTGAATTCAACATTGAATTCAACAGGGAGATTGTTGATAAAATGCCAACCAAACTGACCTTTTTGACATGTTTGCAAGTATTCCAAGATAATTTGGAATCATTCTATTATCTTGGTATTTAGTAATCGCACTCAGGGGCTAAGGTAGGAGTGTAATAATCAACAAATAGCAGCTGCACCTATTCATTAAACGACAAGATGCATACTGGGACACCACACATAGACTTCCACACTTCCTTAGGAAGTGGAAGTGCCTTCTGGAAAAACTGCCTGCTGGGCAACAGAACCAAATTCTCAAACCCTTTATGAATCATGAGATAATGCTGGAGGCGGTCCTTAGGGGAGAATGGACAGAGTTAGCAACGGAAGGATGATCCCAGAGCAGAATTAGCGATTCTGAAATAATTCTTATTGAATCATTTTTTTAATCACCCCCCATTCCCATTTACTCCCCACTCTCCCCCCCCTTTTTTTCCCTCTTCTCTCTCACCCCCGCACACATAGACACATTTGTACACGCTTTTGTGCACCCTCTATACCTTAGATCCAAGGGGAGGTAGTTAGGGCATAGGCATTCCATCTTTAGGGTAGTTAGATTTTGTTAGGTTAGTGTTTAGAGTTAGAATTGTTGTTCGTTGAAAATAATATAAAATATTGAGGGATACGTGCAAGCTAACAGGTTAAAGTGGCATGTTATATGTTATAATCAACAGATCCATAATGCATCTATCCGTTAAGACTGCCTCACCTTTGACATGTGAAAGATATATGTTATATTTGCTCATACTCACTGTGTTACTGTGCCTTTTAAATCTTCCTACCAATGTCAAGACAAATGGATGTATTTGTGGATTGTGTGTTATTTTGTTGTATCCTCAATAGTAAAAAACAAATTAAAAAAAAAAACAAACAAATAGCAGCTGAGGCAGTCCTGGATAGAAGGTCTTGAGAAAACAAGTGCAAAAATAAGTTGAACTAAAAACAGTAGCTGAGAGAAAAGGAAGCAGATGGGGTCCCAGGAGCAGTCTACCAGGAGTCAGGTATTGGTACCAGGAGAAGACAATCTCTTTAACAGGAACAGGCCAAAAGTCAATGTCAGGTAATGAAGCCAGTCGTAGACAAACGCTTATACAGGAACAAGCCGTAGGTCAAGTCAGATTAGACAGGTGCCAGGTATCAAAGCCGGGGATAAACAGTCTTAGTCTGTAATACAAACCAAGGTAAGATCCAGGTAATCAGAGCAAAGGTATCTGAAAAGGAGTGAGTAAAAAACAGGTCAAGTTACAAAGTCAGGTCATAACAGGTAGACTTAGAATAATAGCACACCCAACCCGAAATAGACACAAATTATACATGGGCAAAGAAGCTGAGCACACTAAGCAAATATATAGGAGGATGTGCACTAAACTAAGTGTGGAGCGCTAACACTGAAAGCTGATGTCGGCATAGTGCGCCTTAAAGCAAAATTAGCCCGAACATCTTGTTAAACAGGATTTCTATCAACAATCATATATTTGTTATCAAGATTTGACTGTTTAACATTCTTTCTCATTTATTGGTGACAAAGATCCTTTCCACTGGTTTTTACAATGAATAGAAGTCACAAAAACCTTCACCTAGGTACGAGTTTTGCCTTAGAGGCTATGTGGTGCTAACGAGCAGTTTATGCTCACCGCTCACTTACAGACAGCGCTGGTATTACGGGTTTTTACAACCCAGACAAGAAGTAAGCATTGAGCAAAATTCTGCTCCTTACCGCACTCCAATACCAGCGCTGCTTACGTTAGCGGTGAGCTGGTGTAACGTGCTCGTGCACGATTTCCCCATAGGAATCAACGGGGAGAGCCGGCTGAAAAAAAGTCTAACGCACCCCCATTGATTCCTATGGGGAAATACATTTTATGTCTACACCTAACACACTAACATGAACCCCGAGTCTAAACACCCCTAATCTTACACTTATTAACCCCTAATCTGCCACCCCCAACATCGCCGCAACCTACATTATATTATTAACCCCTAATCTGCCGCTCTGGACACCGCCGCCACCTACATTATACTTATGAACCCCTAATCTGCTGCCCCCAACATCACCAACACCTACATTATATTTATTAACCCCTAATCTGCCGCCCCTATGTCGCCGCCACCTACCTACATTTATTAACCCCTAATCTGCCGCCCCCAATGTCCCCGCCACTATATTAAAGTTATTAACCTCTAAACCTAAGTCTAACCCTAAACCTAACACCCCCTAACTTAAATATAATTAAAAGAAATCTAAATAAAATTATTATCATTAACTAAATAATTCCTATTTAAAACTAAATACTTACCTGTAAAATAATCCATAAGATAGCTACAATATAACTAATAGTTGCATTGCATCTAGTTTAGGGTTTATTTTTATTTTACAGGCAAGTTTGCATTTATTTTAACTGGGTAGAATAGTTACTAAATAGTTATCAACTATTTAATAACTACCTAGCTAAAATAAATACAAAGTTAACTGTAAAATAAAACCTAAACTAAGTTACAATTACACCTAACACCACACTATAATTAAAATTATTCCCTAAATTAAATACAATTAAATACAATTATATAAAATTATCTAAAGTACAAAAACAAACACTAAATTACAGAAAATAATAAACAAATTACAAGATTTTTAAACTAATTACACCTAATCTAATCCTCCTAACAAAATAAAAAAGCCCCCCAAAATAAAAAAGCCCTACCCTACACTAAATTACCAATAGCCCTTAAAAGGGCCAATTGCGGAGCATTGCCCCAAAGTAATCAGCTCTTATACCTGTAAAAAAAATTACAACCTCCCCCAACATTAAAACCCACCACCCACACAAACAACCCTACTCTAAAACCCACCCAATACCCCCTTAAAAAAACCTAACACTAACTCCTTGAAGATCACCTTACTGGGAGAAGTCTTCACCTAACCGGGCCGAAGTCCTCAATGAAGCTGGGAGAAGTCTTCATCCAAGCCGGGCGAAGTGGTCCTCCAGACGGGCAGAAGTCTTCATCCAGACAGCATCTTCTATCTTCATCCATCCGGCGCGGAGCGGGTCCATCTTTAAGACATCCGATGCAGAGCATCCTCTTCAATCGACGGCTAACACAGAATGAAGGTACCTTTAAGTGACGTCATCCAAGATAGGTAGCAAAAATCCTATTGACTGATGCAATCAGCCAATAGGATTGAAGTTCAATCCTATTGGCTGATCCAATCAGCCAATAGGATTGAGCTCGAATTCTATTGGCTGATTGCATCAGTCAATAGGATTTTTTCTACCTTAATTCCGATTGGCTGATATAATTCTATAAGCCAACCGGAATTGAAGGGACGCCATCTTGGATGACGTCACTTAAAGGTACCTTCATTCTGTGTTAGCCGTCGATTGAAGAGGATGCTCCGCACCGGATGTCTTGAAGATGGACCCGCTCTGCGCCGGATGGATGAAGATAGAATATGCCGTCTGGATGAAGACTTCTGCCCGTCTGGAGGACCACTTCGCCCGGCTTGGATGAAGACTTTTCCCGGCTTCGTTGAGGACTTCGGCTCGGTTGGGTGAAGACTTCTCCCGGTAAAGTGATCTTCAAGGGGTTAGTGTTAGGTTTTTTTAAGGGGGTATTGGGTGGGTTTTAGAGTAGGGTTGGTTGTGTGGGTGATGGGTTTTAATGTTGGGGGGGATTTGTAATTTTTTTTACAGGTAAAAGAGCTGATTACTTTGGGGCAATGCCCCGCAAAAGGCCATTTTAAGGGCTATTTGTAATTTAGTGTAGGGTAGGGTTTTTTTTATTTTGCGTGGCTTTTTTATTTTGTTAGGGGGATTAGATTAGGTGTAATTAGTTTAAAATTCTTGTATATTTTTCTGTAATTTAGTGTTTGTTTGTTTTTTCATAATTTAGTTTATTGAATTTAATTGTAATTCATTGTAGGTAGTTTAGGTAATTTATTTAATGATAGTGTAGTGTTAGATGTAATTGTAACTTAGGTTAGGATTTATTTTTCAGGTAATTTTGTACTTATTTTAGCTAGGTAGTTATTAAATAGTTAATAACTATTTAATAACTATTTTACCTAGTTAAAATAAATAAAAAGTTGCCTGTGAAATAAATATAAATCCTAAGCTAGCTACAATGTAACTATTAGTTATATTGTAGCTAGCTTAGGGTTTATTTTATCGGTAATTATTTAGTTTTAAATAGGAATAATTTATTTAATTTTGTCAAATTTATTTCGTTTAATTTAAATTATATTTAAGTTAGGGGGGTTAGGGTTAGGTTTAGACTTAGGTTTAGGGGTTAATACCTTTAATATAGTAGCGGCGACGTTGGGGGTGGCAGATTAGGGGTTAATAAATGTAAGTAGGTGTCGGCGATGTTAGGGCAGGCAGATTAGGGGTTAATAAAATTTAACTAGTGGTTTAGGGGTTAATACATTTATTAAAGTTGCGGCGAATGTCCGGTCGGCAGATTAGGGGTTAATAATTGTAGGTAGGTGGCGGCGACATTGGGGGCAGCAGATTAGTAGTTAATAAATATAATGTAGGTGTTGGTGATGTTAGGGGCAGCAGATTAGGGGTTCATAAGTATAATGTAGGTGGCGGCGATGTCCGGTCGGCAGATTAGGGGTTAAAAAAATGTAATATAGTGTTTGCTATGTGGGGGCCTCGGTTTAGGGGTTAATAGGCAGTTTATGGGTGTTAGTGTACTTTTTAGCACTTTAGTTAAGAGTTTTATGTTCCGGCGTTAGCCCATAAAACTCTTAACTACTGACTTTTAAATCCGGTAGAAGTCTTGACAGGAGAGGGTCTACCGCTCACTTCTTCCAAGACTCGTAATACCGGCGTTAGGCAAATCCCATTAAAAAGATAGGATACGCAATTGACGTAAGGGGATTTGCGGTAGCCTCTAGTCGCGGAAGAAAAGTGAGCGGTAGACCCTTTCCTGCCTGACTCGTAATACCAGCGGGGGTTAAAAAGCAGCGTTGGGACCTCTCAACGCTGCTTTTTAAGGCTAACGCCAAACTCGTAATCTAGGCGTATGAATTTTTGGCCTTATTTGCTATGGATGTCTAGTCCATTAGTCACAAGTTACGTTTTTCTTAAGGTTTTCTTACACTTGAATTCGGTAAATATGTCATTTCCTTTTATTTCAATATTGATGTTGACTAATGTGTTTGACAGTATATTTTTTTACTTAACCAATCACTTCAGACCATGATGCGTGTGCAATTAACAGTGATATATCATTTTGCTTTATTTTCTAAATTGCTAGCATTATTACAGATTCAGATTTTTATCTATAGCTTTCTTTAGCCTTAGTTTTAAGGATGTACAAACATGCAGTGCAAAGTCAAAAGAGGGATTTATCTAATGTCAAAGATGTAAAAATTAAAAAGTCCAAAAACCAAATCAAAGTTGTTTCAAAAGTTTCTGGCCATGGTCCTTCTAGGAAACCAGTAAACACTGAATAACAATGGATATACAAACAGTAGTGTCTCCATAGTACACATCATAAAATAATCCCTTGATTGCGTCTCCATGGCTGTATAGTTCCATTATCAATGTTATCATAAGACGGCTACTGCCTGTCCCCTTATCTCCCCATTTTGCCCTTGCTTTGTTCATCATTGTCCCTGATGTTTGAAGGGGAGCCAGACCAACAGAATTCAGCAGAATGCTTAAAAGAACATGAAACCCAAATTTCTTCTTTCATGATTCAGATAGAGGGGCCGATTTATCATCAGTCTGTCCGACAGACATCGATGAATGCCGACAGCGAACTGCTTGTGCAATGCCGCCCCCTGCAGATTTGCAGAAAATCGGCCGCTAACAGGGGCTGTCAATCAGCCTGATCGTATAGGATAGGGTGGATTGCAGACCGCAGCCTCAGAGGCAGCAGACCAGTTATGGAGCAGCAGTCTTAAGACCACTGCTCATATCTGCTGTTTCCGGCGAGCTCGTGCGGAAACAGGGGCATCAGGAGCCATTCGGCCCTTGATAAATCGGCCCCAGAACATGCAATTTTAGATATCTTTCCAATGTATTTCTTTTATTTAATTTGTTTCATTCTCTTTGTATCCTTTGTTAAAAAGTATACCTAGGTAGGCTCATAAACTGCTGATTGGTAGCTGCACATATATGCCTCTTGTCATTGACTTTCAGCTAGCTCCCAGTAGTGCATTGCTACTCCTTTAACAAAGGATACCAAAGAATTAAGCAAATTAGATAACAGAAATAAACTGGAAAGTTGTTTAAAACTGTATGATCTATCTGAAACATGAAAAAAACATTTTGGGTTTAATATCCCTTTAATAAGAGTTCATTGGTAAAGATGTTCTGCTAGCAATTGGCTGTAACTTCCATTGTTGGATTGGGGGGCAAATAAAACCTTCAATCTTGAGGGCAGCCAGAAATCCTGTCTAGAGGAAAATTCAAGGGTATTCTTTTATCATAATCTTGCAGTACACGGATATATAATATCTCTTTGCTAAAAAGTTGTTTTGTAATGAACGTTTACTGTCCCTTTTATAAAAGAAAAAGATCCCCAAGACAAAAAAATTAAAACAATGTTTTTAGTTACATTATCAACTTAAACAAAAATATGCACAAAAACAGTTGATGCAAAGGGGCCGATTTAGCAAGCTGTGAATCGGCCCCAATGCACCAGTTTCCGTGCGAGCCTTCAGGGTCGCCGCAAACAGCAGTAAAGAAGCAGCGGTCTTAAGACCGCTGCAACTTAACTTGTCCGCTGCCTCTGAGGCTCATTTATGATCGGGTTGATTGACATCCCCTGCTAGCGGCTGATTGGCCACGAATCTGCAGGGGGCGGCATTGCACAAGCAGTTCACCAGAACTGCTTGTGCAATGTTAAATGCTGACAGCGTATGCTGTCAGCATTCAGCGATGTTTGTTGGACATGATTCGCTGAGTGGATCATGTCGGACAGACACTTGATAAATCGGCCACAAAGTCTTCAGTAGACAGTGTGCTTAAACTTTTTTTTTTCTCTCTCTTTCATCCACCATATAATATTCCAAAATGTTTTGCAATGCTTTATTTCTGTGTTGAACAATCCAGTTTGTTTTATGGGAGTTGACTCTAACGGCCAGTGAGCATATTAGATACCTAGATATTAGTTGAACACAAACATTAATTTTTGTTTCACTTTATATTTAAACATCTTTTACATACACTTTTTCAATAAAAAATATTTTGACAAGTTTAACTGCTGATCTTCCATATACAAGAGAGAAACATTTGTTAGTACTGTGCCACATTTGAGTGGTGGAAGGATTAATCAATTTAACAATATGTAATGGTGGGTTCTTGAATTTAATCAAATTAGGGTTTATGCAACGGGGAATTCTGGTTGTGATAGCTTTAATTATGATAGAGGGGCTTGTAGAGACAGGAGTCTGGTGGCCATTAACACATAATGAGTAGCAGCCCTGTCAGACAGTCAGGGAGTTAATGGGGTTATTGGGGTGGTGGAGGGGTTAATTCATTTTTAATGGGTTGTCGTTGATGGTGGGAGTGAGTTGTGGATAGCTTTAAAAACTTCCCCATTGTCAATGTCAACATGTATATTATCTTAAGGATTTTTATTGTATGACACATGCTTATGTCCGCTACTAGCTATAAACAACCAGTAAGCCATTCTATTGGATCTACCCAATAATGACATCTCAATGTCAGAAATCTGATAACTTAAAGGGACACTAAAGTAAAAATTTAACTTTTATGAGTCAGATAGAACATACAGTTTCAAGTGACTTGTCATTATTCAATTCTGCACAGTCCTTTTATATGCACATGATTGGCTGATGGTGTTTATGTGATATAAGGAGCCAGTGAATGAAAAGAAGTTTTTAAATTTGGTAGAAAAAAAACTACTGCGTATTTAAAGTTTAGAGTAAGTGAAATTGAATCGTTTTTTATTATTCAGTTATTGATTATGCAATTCTACTGTATTTAGTGCTCTTTTAAAGTGGCCCAAAGTCATAAATAAGGGATATCATTCTGCATGCTAGTTAACAAAAGATATGCGACAGCATTGCAATATAATTGGTGATAGACTTTTATTGGAGGATATAGGACCTCAGAAAAAGCAAAGTTTCGGAAGAACATGGTCCTTAATCATGCCTAGGTCAGAAATGTTGCTTTTTCTGAGGTCTTATATCCTCCAATAAAAGTATATCACCAATTATATGGAAGTGGACTGTGTTACTTGGAGGTACCATATACTCCATTTTCACTTGCACGCGTCTAAAATATTGACTTGGGTGCTGGACTCTACCTTTGTTTATTGCATTGCTAGTTAACCTAAAACATCCCAAACTCCCCACTGAACCTTACCTTTTAAATAAAGGAAAATAAGTTATATTTAGACATATTTAGTAAACATAACAACATTTAACAGCTGCAATTGAAATGGTGGTGGCGTGAAAATCCTATATTAATGCCTACTAGACAGTCAGCAGCCCAGGTATATAGAAATGACTGAGCCCAGCTACTATGTCCCCATAAAACAAAGGTATTAAAATGAGATTCCTCCCACTCTGTCCATTCCTGGGAAAAGACCGATCACCAGTTAGAGCTCAAGCAAAACTCCATCCAAGTAGGGCCTCAAAACAATGAGATAAACAGCATGTTGTTTACAAGGGGAGCATAGCTAACATCCTAGACTTACAATAAAATGGGACAACTAGCAATGTCCATGCCGGAAAAAAATGAGTAACTGTTACACTCAATGTCACCACTTAACCAGAAAGAGAGGGAAGGAAAATTCTTTAGTCTACAATTTTCAGGGACACTTTGCAGCAGAGCTATGCCTATGATGCTTTGCATAGCTCCACCCACTCCAATCCATCCCAAAATAAACACATAAAATATTAATAGTATAATTTAGCCATACTAATTGTTCAAAGGGATGGGCAAATTAACTATTATAGATTCAGATAGAGCATGTAATTTTTAAAGTCACTTATGTTATCAAATTTACATTTTTTGGGTACCTTTGTTTAAAAGAATATATGTATATCCCCAGCAGCAATTAAGTACTGGGAGCTAGACTTTGATAGGTGACTACAGACATTTATCTCGGGCCATTGACTCAGCTAGCTCCCAGTAGTGCCTTGTTGCTCTGGAACTGACTTTAATTATGTATTTAATCACTTTGCATAGATTAAGCACATGGTTATATACAATTATAAAATTGTTCTAACATATTAGAGCATTTTCTTTTTGCACTGTTATAGCCCTTTATTGAAGGTTAAATCATCAAGCTTCACATCACCTCCCTTACTGTCAAGCATATACTTGGCATAGGAAGAAAACCTTTACAGCAATTATCAAAATAAGCAAGCAAGGGTTAAATTATCAATCCTTAAACATGTGCATAGCAGGATATCACAAAAAACACTAGTTTATATAGATATTACACAGCCTGAAATGATACAGTGTTATTACATCAATATGGTTCATCTGCTAACTATTGTCTTGGGGCAGTACTGCACTGCACACTATAATTTTGGGTAATTGACAAGTCCTTCTCTCAAATGATTGGTCAGGGGGAGGCACTGCACAAGGATTTCCTTGTGTATAGTAAATGTGGACAACAGACAAACAGTGTCTGCTGCTAGCTCGCTGACATGATGGGCAGAGAGGTGTCCTAGTCCATCGGGTGTTAAATACAGCTGTTAATATGAAAGTTTAATATCCTATACATTTTACATAAATTATTTCAACTAATAAAACTTAAACAACATTGAACTATACATTCAATAGGTGTATTGTTTTGCTGTGAAAAACTCTGAAATTTGTCCCAGAGATAAAGAGACTGGAACTCAAATCTTTTAAATTATTCATAATGCAAAATGCTGAAAACAGGTTGGTCTATCTACATTCTATATACAGGGGATATGTAGAAACTTCCACAACCTCCAGCTAGCCCTAATTGGCCAAAATAAAGAGAAGTATAATACACAGTTTTCCCATTGTTTATTACTGATTTGAAAAGCTCTGATACTGCTAACACTATGGGGGCCGATTTATTAAAGGGACACTCAAGTCAAAATAAACTTTCATGATTCAGATAGAACATGCAATTTTAAACAACTTTACAATTTACTTCCATTAACAAAATGTGCACAGTCTTTTAATACACATTTTGAGTCACCATTTCCTACTGAGCATGTGCAAGAATTCACAGAATATACGTATATGCATTTGTGATTGACTGATGGCTGTCACATGATACAGGGGGAGTGGAAATAGACATAACTTTGAAATTTGTTAGAATAAAATCAACTACTCATTTGAGGCTGAGACTAAGTGCTATTGCATTGTCTTGTTATCATGTATTTGTTGATTATGCAAATCTACTGTATTTACTGGTCCTTTAAGTGTTGGACGTACATGATCCGCTGTAGCGATCATGTCCGCCCGACATTGTTGAATGCCGACAGCATACGCTTTTGGCATTTATCATTGCACAAGCAGTTCTGGTGAACTGCTTGTGCAATGCTGCCCCCTACAGATTTGTGGCCAATCGGCCACTAGTAAAGGGTGTCAATCAACCCGATCATATTCCATTGCGCTGATTGCTGTACGCCACCTCAGAGGTGGCGTACAAGTTAAGGAGCAGCGGTCTTAAGACCGCTGCTTCTTAACTCTTGTTTCCGGCGAGCCTGAAGGCTCGCCCGGAAACAGCTGCATTAGGCAGCATTCGGGGGATGATAAATCGACCCCTATGACTATTTGAAAACACTTTTTTTTGCGTGCAGATCTTTTGCATTTGGTGCTTAATTCATTATGGGCTAGATTACAAGTATAGAGCAATTGAAAGAGATGCTTAAATATTTTAACCAAAGCATTTTTAATCCAGCTAAAACTCTTTTAGAGTGCTGTATACTTTTAATGGGTAGTGCAGGAATCACTATAAACGTCCTGAATGCACTCATATTACAAGTGGCAAGTTAAGCTTAAGCATAGTCCAAAATAAAACATAACACTTTTTAAGACTTGAAGTAAACTATTATTATTGATATTATAAGCACAAGACTACATGAAGAACTACTTGCGCACCATCTGCTTAGTACTCATAGTGTACTATCTGCTTAGCATGGCGTAGTGTACTATCTGCTTAGCACTCGTAGTGTACTATCTGCTTAGCATGGCGTAGTGTACTATCTGCTTAGCACTCGTAGCGTACTATCTGCTTAGCATGGCGTAGTGTACTATCTGCTTAGCATGATGTAGTGCACCATCTGAGTAGCACTCATAGTGTACTATCTGCTTAGCATGGCGTATTATTATTAGACTTTATTTATGAAGCGCCAACATATTCCGCAGCGCTGTCCATTGATACAATTCATTTAAATAAAACAATATAAGACTTGTAAGAGACAGGACAACATTTACAAACACATACTGGAGGGATTGAGGGCCCTATTCCTGTGGGAATTTACAATTTAGAAGGGGTGGAGAGGTAGATCTGGGTGTCATCAGCATAGAGGGGATATTTGAAGTCATAACTGTTGATAAGTTTACCCAGCGAAGAAGTATAGATGGAGAAGAGTAAAGGACTCCAACAGATATAGGCAAAGGAGAGGAGGAGTCACCGGCAAATGACACCGAAAAGGACCTGTGAGAAAGATAGGAGTGAATCCAGGAAAGAGCAGTGTCACAGAGGCCAAAAGAGCTAAGGGTCTGTAGGAGGAGGGGGTGGTCAACTGTGTCGAAATCAGCTGAGAGGTCAAGTAAGATGAGTATAGAGTAGTGGCCAATATTTTTAGCCGAGAGAAGATTGTTAGTAACCTTGGTAAGGGCAGTCTCAGTTGAGTATTTGGGGCATAATCCAGATTGCAGGTGGTCAAGCAAAGAGTTGATGGACAGGAAGTAGGTTAGGCGATTGTAAACTAATTTTTCAAGGACTTTTGATGTTAGTGGAAGCAGTGATATGGGACGGTAACTTTCAGGAGAATTAGGGTCGAGGGAGGGTTTTTTGAGTATGGGAGTGACTTTTGCATGTTTGAAAGAAGATGGGAATGAGCCGGTAGAGAGAGATAGGTTGAAGATGTAAGTAAGAGCAGTAGTGAGGATGGAGGACAGGGAGGGTATTAGATGGGAAGGGATAGGGTTGAGCGGGCAGGTAGTGAGGCATGAGGAAGATAGTAAGGAAGAAACTTCATTCTCAGTGGCTGGATGGAAGATGCAGAGGATGGCAGAGGGAGTAACTGGGAATATTGCAGGTTGATGTTGGAGTGTTGCTTCGGATAGTATGTGTTTTGTTTAAAAAGTAGTCTGCCAGGTCTTGAGCACTAAAGACAGATGGGGGGTGGAGCAGGTGGGTAGAGGAGAGAGTTAAAGGTGGATAAGAGTCGTTTAGGGTTTGAGGAAAGAGTAGATATGAGAGAAGAGAAGTAGATTTGCTTGGCTAAGTGAAGGGCAGAAGTGTATGAATGAAGAATAAACTTATAGTGTATGAAATTAGGTTCAGAGTACACGCTAAGCAGTACGGGAGCATTTTTGCAAATAAAGTGTTTGCTGAGCATGCCAGGGCTGTAACTGATGGCATGGTGTTTTGCGCAGCTGGAGAGGGGCAAGTGTGTCTAATGCAGAGGAGAGAGTTATAGTGGGCTGTAGCGAGATCAGGGCAGGTTATAGTGGAAGTGTGAGGGAGGAGATTTTGAATGATTTTTGAAAATTGGAGTAGATCCACAGCATGTGTCTTTCTATAGGTGAGGGGGCAGGATGGGGAAGTGGGTTTACCAGTTGCATAAATATTATAGGTGACCAGGCGATGGTCTGAAATGGGAAAAGGGCAACAGGTGGTGTCAGATATAGAGCAGAGGTAGGAAAATACCAGGTCGATGAAGTGTCCATCGTGGTGGGTAGGGAATAGGGTGGATTGTGAGAGACCGAAGGAGGAAAGAGTGAAAGAAGTTTAGAGGCAGCAGGGGCAGATGGCTTGTCAATGGGAATGCTTAAGTCCCCAAGAATTAGGGATTGTATATTTGAAGAGAGAAAGTGAGGAAGCCAGGCGGCGAAGTTGTCAAGGAAATGGGAGGTCAGTCCAGGAGGACGATATATGACTGCCACTTTGAGGGAGAGGGGGGAGAACAGGCGAATACAGTGAACTTCAAAGAAGGAGAAGGAGAGAGATGGGATTGGAGGTAGGTATTGATAAGTGCAGGAGGTGGACAGCAGGATCCCAACACTGCCGCCACGTTTCTCACCTGGCCTAGGGGTACGGCTAAAGTGAAGACCACCATGTGTGATAGCAGCAAATGGAAACAGTGTCAGAAGGAGATAACCAGGTTTCGGTAATTGCTAAAAGGGTGAAAGCATTTGATATAAACAGGTCATGAATGACTAAGTTTGTTGCAGACAGAGCCAGAGTTCCATAGTGCGCAGGTGAAAGGAGTGTGTGCGTATGGGATGCATTGGATGGAAATGAGGTTATGTGTGTTGCTTTTTTAAAGTTTCTATAAGGAGTGCGTGATTGGGTAATGGTAAGAATGAGGGTGGGCCCAGGATTTGGAGAGATGTCGCCTGATGCTAATAGCAGCAAGATGGAAAGTAAGAGTAGGTGAGAATGAGATTTATAGCAGTGTGGGTATTTCTGTGAGGTGGTGCAGTTCATTGATATAGATTTTAAAATAGAAAGTAGTTCATGAGAGATAAAGTATGGAGAAGAAAGGAGAGAGAGGCCTATGTAAACTGCATTTGGAGAAGGGTTAGATGTGAGCATGCCTGTGGAATAAGCATGAGACTGTTTAAAGGAAAAGCATTCCTGAAATAATAGCAGAATGTTAAGTGCAAAAGATTGTTTTTGAATGAAAATATTTAGCCTCAAATCTTCTTCAAATCTTATTCAATTCTTGTTCAATTCTTGTCTAATTCTCAGTGCTGCCACTTAAGATGGTCACTTAGACATATGGGAGCTTAGAGAGATGGGAGCTTAGAGAGATGGGATACTCTGCAAACGCTCAGGCCCCAGCAAACGCTCTCCCCTAACTGGTCTTAAATTCATAAGGCTACAGCAGACAGCTGAGTTTAATTGATTGGAGAAAGGGAGATACGTTACACCCAGGTGAGAAGACTAAGAATTGCCACAAGATCAGAGGGATAGATTCAAGAAAGGAAATTGGGTGGGGATTAATTAATTAATTCGTTAAACAAAGTTAGATAAAAAAGAGATATACATGCTGGGGGCAGGGTAAGAGCAGATTATAGGAGTAGACACTGGGTTAAAGTGACACATGGTTTAAAAACAGTGAAATAAATCCAGCAAAAAAGTGAGGTTTTAAAGGGACATACTATCTGCTTAGCATGACATAGTGTACCATCTGCTTAGCATGGCGTTGTGTACTATCTGCTTAGTATGACGTAGTGCACCATCAGCTTAGCACTCGAGCAATAGCTGATGTCTATCATGTGAGGGATCACACAAGCAATAAAATAACTTTGGCCTTGTAGTATGAGCACAAAAACAGAAGCGCTATTGATTGCGCTTGAGCGCTGTTACTGCACACGAGAACTGATATTTTTGGGCTTCACTTGTTATCTAGGCCTTACATTTTTCTTCATATTGAGACCCTATCATGTGTTCTCAAGAATTAACATATATTTTTAGTCTGGGAAAAATATATAATTTACTCCACTTGAATAAGATCACTGTTAACAGCTGAAGAAAAAAAGTACATTCTGTCACTTATTATACTGTAATAAAAAGAAAACCACAAAAAATGTATAGGAATGAATTGATTTATATGTAAATGCCCTAATTTCCAGTTTCCATTATTGCCCAGAGTTGGAATTATATTCTGATCTGAATATTTAAAAGGGGCAAAATGACAAAATACAGAGAAATTTCTATTTAAACATTAGACCTCCTACCAGGTCTCAGAAAAAGGCTAACGGCTAGATTTAGAGTCTTGTCGGTAACGCTGGCTTTTTTTCCCCCGCACCTTTTAAATACCGCTGGTATTTAGAGTTCACAGAAGGGCTGCGTTAGGCTCCAAAAAGGGAGCGTATAGCATAATTTACCGCCACTGCAACTCTCAATACCAGCGGTGCTTACGGACGCGGCCAGCTTCAAAAACGTTCTCGTGCACGATTCCCCCATAGGAAACGATGAGGCCGTTTGAGCTGAAAAAAAAAACCTAACACCTGCAAAAAAGCAGCGTTCAGCTCCTAACGCAGCCCCATTGTTTCCTATGGGGAAACACTTCCTAAGTCTGCACCTAACACCCTAACATTTTCCCCCAAGTCTAAACACCCCTAGCCTTACACTTATTAACCCCTAATCTGCCGCCCCCGCTATCGCTGACCCCTGCATATTTTTTTTAGCCCCTAATCTGCCGCTCCGTACACTGCAGCAACCTACGTTATCCCTATGAACCCCTAATCTGCGGCCCCTAACACCGCCGACCCCTATATTATATTTATTAACCCCTAATCTGCCGCCCCCAACGTCGCCTCCACCTACCTACACTTATTAACCCCTAATCTGCCGGCCAGACCTCACCGCTACTATAATAAAGTTATTAACCCCTAATCCGCCTCACTCCCGCCTCAATAACCCTATAATAAATAGTATTAACCCCTAATCTGCCCTCCCTAACATCACCAACACCTAACTTAATACTTATTAACCCCAAAAGCTAAGTCTAACCTTAACACTAACACTGCCCTAAGTTAAATATAATTTAAATCTAACAAAATAAATTAACTCTTATTAAATAAATTATTCCTATTTAAAGCTAAATACTTACCTGTAAAATAAACCCTAATATAGCTACAATATAAATAATAATTATATTGTAGCTATTTTAGGATTTATTTTTATTTTACAGGCAACTTTCAATTTATTTTAACTAGGTACAATAGCTATTAAATAGTTATTAACTATTTAATAGCTACCTAGCTAAAATAAAGAGAAATTTACCTGTAAAATAAAAACTAACCTAAGTTACAATTACACCTAACACTACACTATACTTAAATAAATTATTCCTATTTAAATCTAAATACTTACCTTTAAAATAAACCCTAATATAGCTACAATGTAATTAATAATTACATTGTAGCTATTTTAGGATTTATATTTATTTTACAGGTAACTTTGTATTTATTTTAGCTAGTTAGAATAGTTATTAAATAGTTATTAACTATTTAATAACTACCTAGCTAAAAGAAATACAAAATTACCTGTAAAATAAATCCTAACCTAAGTTACAATTAAACCTAACACTACACTATCATTAAATTAATTAAATAAATTAACTACAAATAACTACAATTAAATACAATTACATAAACTAACTAAAGTACAAAAAATAAAAAAAATAAGTTACAAAAAATGTAAAAATATTACAACAATTTTAAGCTAATTACACCTAATCTAAGCCCCCTAATAAAATAACAAAGCCCCCCCAAAATAAAAAAATGCCCTACCCTATTCTAAATTAAAAAAGTTCAAAGCTCTTTTACCTTACCAGCCCTTAAAAGGGCCTTTTGCGGGGCATGCCCCAAAGAAAACTGCTCTTTTGCCTGTAAAAGAAAAATACAACCCCCCCCAACATTACAACCCACCACCCACATACCCCTAATCTAACCCAAACCCCCCTTAAATGAACCTAACAATACCCCCCTGAAGATCATCCTACCTTGAGTTGTCTTCAGCCAGCCGACCCACCGATGGAACCGAAGAGGACATCCGGAGCGCAGAAGTGATCCTCCAAGGGGCGCTGAAGAAGTCTTCCATCCGATGAAGTCATCATGCAGGCGGCGCTGAAGAAGTCTTCCATCCGGGCGATGTCATCTTCCAAGCGGCGCTGAAGAAGTCTTCCATCCGGGCGATGTCATCTTCCAAGCGGGGTCTTCAATCTTCTTCTTCAGGATTCATCTTCATTCCGCCGACGTGGAACATCCTTCTTCCCCGATGGACTAACGACAAATGAAGGCTCCTTTAAGGGACGTCATCCAAGATGGTGTCCCTCGAATTCCGATTGGCTGATAGGATTCTATCAGCCAATCAGAATTAAGGTAGGAAAATTCTGATTGGCTGATGGAATCAGCCAATCAGATTCAAGTTCAATCCGATTGGCTGATCCAATCAGCCAATCAGATTGAGCTCGCATTCTATTGGCTATTAAACATTTTTTAATAGAATGGCGGCGATGTGGGGGGGCCTCGGTTTAGGAGTACATAGGTAGTTTATGGGTGTTAGTGTACTTTAGAGCACAGTAGTTAAGAGCTTTATGACCCGGCATTAGCCCAGAACACTCTAAACTCCTGACTTTTCTCTGCGGCTGGAGTTTTGTTGTTAGATTTCTAATGCTCACTTCAGCCAAGACTCTAAATACCGGCGTTAGAAAGATCCCATTGAAAAGATAGGATACGCAAATGGTGTAGGGGGATCTGCGGTATGGAAAAGGCGCGGCTAGAAAGTGAGCATTAGACCCTTTCCTGACTTACTCTAAATACCAGCGGTAGCCCAAAATGAGCGTTAGGAGCCCCTAACGCTGGTTTTGACGGCTAACGCCAAACTCTAAATCTAGCCGTAAATGATTATTATAGGATGTGCCAATCTAGGCAATCATGTGCTGGGATAAACAATAAGCGCCACAATAACATAAAATAAACAAGTTTATTTGTCCAGTTAAAACATATAAAAACAAAGAACCAATAGTTATCTAAATATGTATGCATATATTATTCATATCATAAATACCCTACAAAAATAAACATGTCTGCACAATGTTGATACCAACATTTCATGATGAAAGAAATAATGAGTAAAATATATGCATATAAAAATAAATAATAAGAAATGAAAAAGGAGTTATATTCCCTTAACAAATAATTCTAATTAATATTAGTGTGATGTTAGTCTATAGTGATCAAAAAGTAATGAATTATAAATAAGTGTCCCAGATTCCAGATTTGAATTCAATTCATATATGTTTGTGGTTCAAAAATAAAGTCCAAGAAAAAAATCCAAAATAAAATTCAAAACTTTTAATTAAGTTCAAAAAAATTAAATTCACTATATATTCCAGTATGAAGAAATCTCCGGTGATCAACTTTATCTTATCCAATGTGTTCCAAATGATGTTAAAACTGTGAAGTTTTGCAACAATAAAAAATAAAACAGTGATCCCAGTGTACCTAGAATACAAATGCATGTATCTAAGCCTCTGCAGACTGTCCCCTTATTTCAGTTCTTTTGACAGATTTGCATTTTAATCAATCAGTGATGGTTCATAGTAAATCCACGGGAGTGAGCACAATGGTATCTATATGGCACACATGAACTTGTGCTGTCCAAATGCACTGAGATAAGGAGGTGGCCTTCAAGGGCTTAGAAATTAGCATATGAACCTACCTAGGTTTAGTTTTCATCAAAGAATACCAAAAGAACAAAGCAAATTTGATGATAAAAGTAAATTGGAATGTTTTTTTTTAAATTGCATGTTCTATCTGAATCATGAAAGTTTCATTTTGAATAGACTGTCCCTTTAAATCCACATTACCATTTTATTATAAACTAAGGGGGTGATCAAAATTATTTAGAAAAACATAACATTTAACATTAAACTCTAGATTTTTTGTAGATAAAGCATTACATTTTGTACATTTTTCTAAAGGATTTTGATCAACTCTCAAGTGGCTAAATTAACTTTAGTGATATAATTTAATGATATTAATCAGACTACTTAACCAATGAGAATTCAGCCAATTATTTTAAATATTGGTTAAGAAGGTGAACAGTTGGCTACATGTTAATAAAGAATAAACCATATTTTGTATTTATTTTTCTAAAAGGCTACTTGTCCAGCAATGAACTATTGGATGTTATCATTATGTACCAATATGCCATCTCTGATCTCCCTAAAGAAGGTATTGGAACACTTTTGGTCTGTAAACAAATCCACAATTATTAGCTTACATGTTTTTTTTAATGGGTCTTCAAATGCAGATTTGTATCATTATAAAAGTACTGATCTACCCAAAGAAGACATGGAACACTTATTTCACTCAAGTAAGAAAACCTACACATTATCAGCTGAAGTCTATTATTGTCTGCATAAATGGAGGGTGTGATTGCTCTTCAGATGCCGATCTGCCACAAAAATTGAAAGCAAAAATGTAAAATTAAAATCCATATTTACATGCGCATGAGATGATTTTCCCAAAAGAGACCAGGAATTTTATTGGGACGAAAAGTTGGCTATACAAGAAAGTGGGCTATATGACATTGATTGTCATCTTTGCTTTAATAACAATAATGGCCTAGATTACAAGTGGAGCTCAAAACAAGTGAAGAACAAAACTTTTCAAACTATTTCTATTTTTAAATTAAAAAAAGTGGTGTTTACATTGTTTGAAAGTTATATGGTACATGACAAGGTGTTTGACTGGGAATGGTTCAAAAGTGTATATATTTGTGTATATGATAATGTGTATGTGTGTATGTATATATGAATTTGTGCACATAAATATATACAAAGGCAAACACATATATACACATGCATACATATAGAAATATATACATACAAATATTCAGTGTCAAACACCTTGTCATATAGCATATCACTTTCAACTATGTTCAAACTCGCATCTTTAAAATTGCGAGCGTACTTATCCGCCAAATCTCGCTACTTCTCCCTTTTTCACTGTAATTAGACACATTTGACCACCAACTCGCAAAAAACGAATGTACTAAAAAATCTATTTGTCCGCTCGCGACAATTTCCGCTCCCACCTCGTTATTTTTGCCTCGCCACCTTTTAGGTGGCGGGCAAGGTACAAAACAATAGGAAAGTCACTCTAGACGCCAGTCTAGACATATATAAAAGGCAGTAATATCAGCATTGTACTTACAGCATAACTGGCGTCTAATTTGTCTCTCATTTCCATGTACATAATTTGCGCCCAATTTGTCGACTGTAATTAAAGAGTAATCTGTATATTTTAAATTTGTATTGTAGAGTTGTCAATCTTTATAAATATTTTTATATTAATATTTATATTTATTATATCTTCTATTAGGAGATGGAAGCTACTCATGTACGGAATGTCTGTTGACTCCCTATAACAACCCACAGACCAGAAGTCAAGTACGTTTCAACAAAGCTCACCGATCTACCAGGGGGATAATTGCTGATGCGAAAAGTGAGGATTCTTGGATTTTGAAGTGGTTTCAGATCCAGATGAAGCCATATCCAAATTGTAAATAAATATTACAAAAATAACGCTCTGTAATCACTCTTCAAAATATTTTGAACAATAATAAAGTTGTTTAGATAAGTTGAACTTTTATAGGAGCAAAATTCTATTCCTGCGACTACTATGATGTTTGTGACACCTTGCATGTCACGTGTTAATAATTGTCCAGACAATTCAAATGAAAGTTAAGTACATCAGCTTAGTCGCGGCGAGCGAGGCGTCAAATTTATCAATAATCCGCCACTGCTCGCGGCGGGCTAGACGTGTCTATTTATTGGGGGATTATTAGTACATAGCGACAGCGGACACCATTTCGCCCGCAGCGAGTAACAGCGAGTTTATCCGCGCCTACAATGACGGATGAATTGACGGCTTAGTACATGGAGCCCCTAACCTTTATTTGCCCCAGATATATGCACTCAGTCTATTATCTGCACACCTGAATCCCATGAACAACAAATGTCCCTGCTTTTTACTGTTACAGATATTTATAGAAGGTGACCAGCTGAGTTATATTTTATGTAGAAGAAGGCATGATTAAGGACCCTAAAAGTAACAGTAACAGTGTTTGTGATGATACATAGGTATATTTCATAGTTAAGATAGCTTTAAAAGATACAAAGTAGAAGATTTTATAGAGGTTTTTAAAGGCAAAAACTATTCTAAGAAAAAAAAAAAATTGGTAAGACTTCAAGTAATGCCTCAAAGCCAATGTACTGTGAAAGTCATTGTTTAATGTAATGCATGACATGAGAATAAGTGGAGTTTTATACCAGGTGTTCTATGTTACATCTAGAAATATAACTTTAACTCTGTTTTAGCACTGAGAAGGTAAAATCAGTGGTCATTATAAAAATAGCAAAGCTATGGTACCCTGGCCAGGGGTTTGAATCCTCTGTTGATGTGTTAGTGCAGTAGAAAATATCAAGGACAGAGATTTAGTGACAATTTAGATGTTCTAAACATAAAAAATGTAGAGAGGAGGACGTCTGCTGGAAGCCATCCTATAGATTGCATATTTTCTGACTCCTGCAGAAGCTTCTATAATCCATGAACAATCTTTGCTTTGGGACAGCATCTATATTTCCTACTAGTTCCAGGGAAGTACAGTGGAAGCAACTGAAAATAAGTGCTATATTTGAAATTGAGAGCCTCTGGGTGGAGAATAGTCAGCGTCAGGGGCCTGTCATACACCACAATGATGCAGGTCTCAGTGGCGTGGCAGCGCAGAGTTTACCTCGGGTCGCATCGTCCCTCTCACAGTGATAGTGAGAGGCAAGCATGCTCTAAACAGTTTGAAGGCATACATTTGCTTTAGAACTAATATTAGAAAGCATGGACCTCCGATTTTTTTTTGGTGGAGTTTACCTCCTATGTTGAAGGGTTGCTGGGAGAACCCTGTAATATCCAAAGGAAGAGTGACACACTTGAAATGACTGAATTACCTAGCATGTCTCCAGTCACCTACAAACTGATACCAGTCCAGCCTGGAAATTGCTGCCTACTTGCAATAGTGGCTATACAGGGAGCACATCTGATCGAGAGGTGATGGCTGGTTTCCAATGTTCCAATGTTTTGTCATGTACAGTGGTAAAGGTAAAGAAGAGCACTGAGGTACAGTGGGACACTGTGGTGCCAGGCCACCCTCAGCTGTGTCCTGCTGATGTGAGTATTGGGGTGGGTATCGAACAGGTTGATGTGGACCCTCAGAGCCAGAACATGAAACCGATGGTGAAGAGAAACCCCAGTTGGAAGTCTCATTTATGTTCAGATTATATACCTGAGGTATTTCGGCCTCATAGCTTGGGTGGCCTCCTATTAGTACTCTGGAGATTAGTATGGCACACCAGGGACAGGGTGATGGATATATTAGTGACCAGCTGTGTGAAGGTACTTCTACCTCAGGGGCTACAATGGAGACTTGGTGTGGGGTAAAATATCAAACTGTTGTGGCATCCTGAGAACTGTCACGATTATATTTAGTAAGTTTTGTTTAAATTATTTGTGACCTATACATTGTGGAGCAATAATCAGTATTTCATCACATAAACAATCTGCTTGGTGATCCTTTAACCTTGTGTATACAGTTGAAATATAACAGTTTAAGCTATTTTTTGTGATTAGACCATGCTGATAAAATTATCAGGAATACCATGTTTTAGAACAAGCCTTACTATAGATGTCTATATTATATTTACACACTGTTGTAGTAACTGTTTAACTTTTCTGTTGCCTAATGTCCATTATTTATGATCAGTGCTATAGACAAGGCTGGCCGTGCAGAAGTGCAAGACAAGTCTAGACAGCATTTTTTATTTATGCAATTCACTAAAAGGTACATATTTTGAAAGTCTTGCTGTTTTTCTTCTTGTCTTTGTTTTGTTTTACTCAGTCTGTACCAGTTAAACCACTGTTCAAATGTGAATATCACAATATTTTGTATGTAGACATCCTGGTCTGTTTCAGTTATTGAATCTCATCCAGAAATAGCTATCAGGGTTAGGCCTAGTCTATTGTTTCACTGCCACAAGGCAGAGTTAGCTGTTATGGCGGAGAAGGAACACTTCATTTTCCACTTAAGACAATGTTATTCTGCTTTTTAGCCAAATTATAATTTAGCTTCAGAAAAAGCAAGTATACTCCTCATATAGTAGAGCAACTATTTAATCTATACTTTGTAGCTTAACTACTAGAGGTTCATTCACTACTGCTTTACCTACATATTTTAAACAGAGGGTACTGCTTGTCTCAGACTAATATGAGTAGATTAATGAGTAGATTGATGTGATTCTGGTGTAATCCTACCATAGCTATAAAGTGGATGTTTAAGCTGTATAACTAGTTCAGTAAATTTCTATTATGTTTTCTTGATGTTAACCTTTTGTCATTTTATATTATGTCCTTGGTACAAGAGTTGCCCTCTTTGTTTTGTTTTTGTTTTTTAAATTTCCATCTTTTATTGGACAATAAGATTCATTTACATACTGTTACATAAATATGCTATGGTAGGTGAACATTTCAACTTGAATAAAGCAGGAAAATAAAAATACAAATAAAATTAATAAAAATAATAAACTGGCTGTACTCACTCTTTAAGCTCTTTTGTTGTAGAGGTCTGGATGAAGTTTGCACCTCTAACCTACTGGTATTGGCAATAGGTGGGATGAACCTGTTAAGGGGGCTTATCTTCAGGAAGGAGGAGGTAGGGAAAGGTGAGATACACAGGGCTAAGGATTAAGGACTGTGGGACCCACCTCGTCCATCCCTAAAGGTTGTCTGTTATGTCCGTCCATCCCTCATCCGTATTCAAAAGTGTGGGCTTGATTGAATCCTCCCATATGAATTTCATGTCATGAAAGAAGTTCAGGTTCTGTCTTTTAAAATTCCTCTAGTGTCAATAGGTCTGATACTTTATCCAACCACAACTGTTTCATCGGGGTGTCTTGTGTCTTCCATTTAAGTGCTAATAGTGATTTTGCCCCATTTAACTCCATTTGGAGCAATCACAGTCTCAATTTGTATGGGAATTTTGGAAGATCATTTAATAATGCTATGTTGAGTGTCAAACTGAAATCATCATTTAATATCTTTTGGAAATGATCTTCCACATATTACCATAACTATTTTAGTTTTCTGCAGTCCCACCACATATGTCTGTAGCTACCCCTAGCATCGCAACCCCTCCAGAACTTATTGCTGGCTCCTGTGTAAATGGAATGGCGGCATGTTGGGGTGAGGTACAACCTCATTAACACTTTGTAGTTAAGTTCTAGTTGCTTGGGTGATGTGTAGGATTTTTTAGTGTTTAGAAATATAGCCTCCCACTCCTTAGTTAAAATTTTCCCTAAGTCTTCGTGCCACTTAGTAGCATATATCAGTAGTTTGACTTTGTGCTGTGTTTGCAAAAGTACTCACAATTTCGACAAAGAGTGTGAGACTGGTCTATTGTCAAAGCAAATTTTTTCAAATGGAGTAAGGTATCTTAAAAGGTCTGCCTTATGCGGAGATGTATGTATATAATGAGAGAGTTGTAGTTGTTTAAGCCATGTAGAGTAATTACCATTTGCTACATCTTTAATCTTATCTCTGTCTAGAAGTTTGCCCTCTTTTATGAAATTACTTAAGTGGGTTGTATATCCCCATTATGTTGATCTTTGGTAGTTTTTTTCTAGGCCACCTGTGAGTTTGGCGCTGACTGGAATGGGGAAGAGAGGGGATCTATATATGAACTGCTTCTGTGTCACTATTGTGTCCCATGATTCAAATATGTGGCTATGTATTTCTAATAATTGGCATCGTAGAGGTCTAAGGGTTTTGGTTACCCAGCACAATGCCCCTATTGTGGGCACTTTTAAGATATGCAAATCTATAGCTACCCATGCATTGTTGTCTAAAGCTCCATGCCAATCCAACACTCTCTATAATGTGATAGCTTCTATTTAAGTGGTTAGGGAGTAAATTAGGGAGACTGAAACCGCCATTTGAAGTCGCCCTGTACATGGTCTCTCTATTTATTCTGGGCATTCTTTGGCCCCAGATGAAAGAATTGATTTTTGCAACTGGATAGGGTACCATTTAGGTAGTTGCTGTTAAATAGTGTTTTAGAGTCCAGTGAAAGATGAATTCCTAGGTATTTAAGGGTCTTTGTATGGAGGTTTAATGGGCAGATCTCAGATAAAGAATGATATGTATTAGGCGGTAGGGAAATATTCAAAATTTCCAATTTATTTGGGTTTTCTAGGAAGTTAGAATATTGGCTGAAGGTATTTAATTCTGTTAGTATTTCTTTTATGGAGTGGTGTGGATTACTAATGGTAAAGAGCACATTGTCAGCATATAATGCGATTTTGAAGCTGTGTGGATCAATCTCTATGCCGTGTATGTTGTGATTTGATCTCACATGAGCTGCAAGGACTTTCATTGTGAGGATGAATAATAAAGGGGATAGCGGGCATCCTTGTCTTGTACCGTTATGTGAAAGCATGCCATTTGCCTTGACCTTGGCTGTAGGTTGTGAATATAGACTAAATATATGTTTGAGCATATTGGGACCCAGAACTATGGATATCAACGTTTCTCGCAAAAATCTCCAATTGAAGCGGTCAAACACCTTCTCGGCATTGGTTGCCGGTATTTTGTTATATTTGGCATATGACATCAGTGTCAGCACTCTTATTGTATTGTCTCTCGCCTCTCTTCAAGGGACAAACACCACTTGGTCTGTGTGTATTATTTCCTGTAGGACCTTGTTTAATCGTTTTGTTAAAATCTTCCCTAAAATTTTTATATCTGAGTTCAACAGTGAAATAGGTCTGTAATTTTTTGGGTCTGTTGGTGTCTTATCTGGTTTTAATATGACCGATACATGTGCTAGTTGCATCTCAGGAGAGAGATTTTGCCCCTCATCCAATGTGTCAAATAGGTTTTTAAGATGGGGTGCTAAGATGTTTTTGAATTTTTTGTAATAAGCATTGGTAAAGCCGTCAGACTTTTCCCAGAGGGAAGGTTCGTGATTGCGGAGAGAATCTCTATTAATGTTATAGGTGATTCAAGTGTTTCTTTTTGAGCATCCTGGAGATTGAGGAGATTAGCATCTTCATTGTATTTAATCATGTTGGTTGTGTGTTCTGAATCAGAATTAGAATTTAAATTGTATAGTTCGGAGTAGAATGAGCTCAAATGATTTGCTATATCTAAGCTATTATGTAGTGTTTGGTTTTCTGGGGTGACCAACTTATGGATTTGGGATTTAAGGTTTTGTGTTTTTAATAGTTTAGCTAGCCATGGCCCTGCTCTATTGCCTTCACATAAATATGCTTTCCTAAGGCTTAATGCTTTCCTGTGGGCGTTTTTTGTTAATACTAGGTTTATCTCTTGTCTGAGTTTGGTGATACCTGTTATCAAGGTGCGGTCTTTGGGGGAGTTCTTATGTTGCACTTCAAGCTTGTTTAGTTTATTTGTTAGAGTATTGATTGAGGAGTTGTAAGTTTTCCATAAGAAAGCTTTGTGTTTAATCCATTCCTCTCTGATAACAGGTTTGTGGGCTTCCCAAATACTGCTAGGCTGTGTATCTGTTGTGCTATTGATTTGAAAGTATTAGGCTAGTGATTTGTGTAACACTTCCCGGGTGTCAGGGTTATGTAGTAAGGAATCATCCATTCTCCACACAAAGGGGACTACTGGTCGGTCTGGCCATTCCAAGTGGATGGATGTAACTAAGTGATTTGACCATGCCATTGCATGTATGTCAGAGTCTTTTACTAGTAATAAGTGGCTTCTATCTATAAAAAGGTAGTCGATCCGCATGTATATAGACCATGGATGGGAGAAAAAAGTGAAGTTTCTTTGTGTTGGGTGTTGGATCATCCATGCATCTACCAATACCAAATGATTAATGCAGGTGAAAACAGTGTTGGGTGCCCTATATCCTGCCTGAGTGGAGCCTGAGGATGCATCTAAAATTGTGTCTATTGTTATATTTAAATCCCCTCCCAGTATCAATGTCCCCTTCCTATGTTCAGTTACTAGTGAAAGTAAGTGTTGGAAGAACCTATGTCTGTTGCTGTGTGGTGCATACACATTAACCAAAGTAATTGGTCTGTTAAGTAGGAGACCTGTTATTAACAATATTCTCCCTTCTATGTCAGTAGCCTTATTTAAAAGTTGAAAATGTAAATGTTTGTGGATTGGTATGCTTATTCCCTGTTTTTTGGAGGGGTATGAGTTGTGGAACCCTAATAGGAAGGCTCTAGAGGTGGATTTTGGTTCTGCCTTCAATGGGAAGTGAGTCTCTTGGATAAAGATTATATAATCTTTATATCTGGCAAAGTTTCTGAGTGCAATTGTGTGCTTGGTGGGGGAGTTAAGCCCTTTTGCATTTTGGGAGATAATATTTATGTTTGTGGGTCATGATTGTGGCTTCTGCTGTCTGTGCGCGTGTAGTAAAGTGATCTTATCCTTTTGTTACATCCTTCGGTCAGTCCGGGGGTGTCCCCCAGTCTAAGAGTAAGTGATTAGCACAGAGACTGTTAGATAAACAGGTATAAAAGGAGGGAGCCCGAAATTCTCTTCTTTCGTGATCTAGAGTGAATAAGTACAAAATAACAATGAACCTGTAACATTTTAACCAAGATGCAATCTAAATCAAAAATCAGTTGAATATATATACATAAAACTGAAAAAATGATAGGTTTCTCATAATATGGTCACTTCTCATTTTATGAATGAGATTGGGGTGAAAGGGGTTGATTAAGGCCGATGACAATGCCAGTCCACTCTAGGTGGGCTCTAAATATTAGGATAATAAAGAGTTATTGTAAAGTCAGATAAAAGTGGGACTCTCATTATTAAGCATGCCGCACAGGCTAACGTCCATTCAGTTGTTTTCCTCTTCCTGAATCTATGAGATCCATTGATAAAATGGTTTCAAGCTGGGTCTAGGATTGTTAATGAAGTTGTAAGAGTTGCATTGGCGGCATTTTTCCTCTTCTTTGCCATTGTAGCCCATTCTGTACGTTGAGTTTTCGGTGCATTCTTTTTATGCTGTTGTCTGTCTTGGGTGTTATCTGATCGCTTCGGTAGAGAGGGTTGAGCAATGTCCAACTGTTGGCAAAAGTGATCCAAGTCATATGGTCCTGTGTAGATATAGGTTTTATCCTCTTTAACTACTTTATTTGCAAATGGGAGCCCCCAACAGTAGGGGATCTCTAGATCTTGTAGATGGAGGGTCAGGTAGCGTGCCTCTCTGCACTTTGCCAAGGTAATGGGGCTAAGGTCAGCATATATTTGGAGAGCATCTTCCCCAAAGTATATCAGTGATTTTTTCATAGTTGCTTATAAGATTCTTTCCTTATCCGTAAATCTGTGACAACAAAGGATTATGTCCCTAGGAGATGCTGACAGTGGTGGCTTCGGCCTTAGGACTCTGTGAGCTCTATCCAGACTGATGGTGACTTTCTCATTGTCAAGCAGATACTTAAATAAATTCTGAAGGTATGAAGGAATTTGTTGTGATAATATTTTTTCAGGAACACTACAGATTCACAGATTTTGGTGACGTCCTCTGTTATCTAGATCCTCCATTTGTATTTGTAAATACTCGATGGCTGTGTGTTGCTGTTGCAAAGCCATTGTCATATTATCTGAAGATTGGTGTGTTTCTTTTATCTGCTCCTCTAACTGAAGAACTATGTTACCAAGCTCACTGATATCCCTTTTGACTTCAGCTAGTCTGTCTTTAATAACTTTACTGACCTGCAACATAAAGGAAGTAAGATCTGCTTTGGTGGTCAAGGTTTGGAGGTCAGCTCTAGTAATGGGTGTATAGTCTCCCAACTGTGAGGTAGCAGTGTGTTCTGAGATGTCTGTTGTTTCTGTTGTAAGTAACTCTGTTTCTACACTGATATGCAGCTCCATGGCCTTAAAAAATGTGTAAAGTTTCCCGCCAGACTGAGTAGGGCCCCTGGAAGGTTTATCAGCTTTGTTCTGTTTTTTGGAAGCCATCCTGTCGAGAATAATCTTGCCTTGGTCAGTTAGGCTATTTGTCTGAGAAATGGCTTATTGAGAATGGCGTTATTTAGCTTGTGTAATGGGTGCTTGTTTTGTTGGTTGGGTTATATATCTGCCTCGAGTATAGGCTGTTTTACAGGTTAAAGTGTCATTCAGTGGCTAATTAAATGTCCCCACAGGTCTAGATGTTTAGCTTCACTTACTTTGCAAGTGTTTAAGTTTTTACTTTATACGTTTTTAAAGTCCTAGGCTCTGGGACGGTAGGAGCTGCGCCATGAGGTGTTACCTGCTTATGTAGGCCTTGGCGCCGGATGGGGCCTTTTCTGCTTTCCTTATCCATTACCGGTGTTCTGGCCCTACCGGAGTTTTACTCGATACCTGGGGACTTTATCCTGTGGTTCAGTGCCCATAAGCTACTTTGCTCTATCAGGGATCTCAATGTTCTTTATAACGGCCTGTTCCATGGGTGTGCCACAGCTCGGCATGTCAAACTATTTGGTCGAGATTTAAAGCCTGCATTAAATGCGTCTACCTCCAGGGGTTATCTTTGGCTGAAGGGATGTGAATTGGAGCTAAGTGTTGCCGTTGATCTGGCTGGTTATGAGCCCATTAGAGCTTGCTATCACGGAGCTCTAACAATATGCGACCATACTCGTTGCTGGCTGGCTCTGCCCCCATCGGCCCTCTTTGTTTTTTTTCCACTGATATTCGTCTTTGTGTCATAATTCTTTTTGGGGGTCCAAGAGTGGCCTCTTCATCATTAGGGGACATTATTTCACTTCATCTCTCACCATTTTGTTTAAAGGGGATATATTTCATTAGAAAAATTGAGGTTAATTTTTACTTAGCTATCTGGACAATGTTGGTTGCACAACTTTGACACTGGTATTTTAGTGTATTCTATCTTTGTTGAGCAATCTTTATTTGTGACTATTGAGTAATGTGTGCATCTTTGTGTACATTTTGGAACTTTTTGATATCATTTGCCTGTTATGTTATAATAGAACCTCAATAAAATATGAAACAAAACAAAAACCTAAAAAAAAATAATTTAGAGAAAGATGTCAGTAATTACTTATCAAACCATATAAAGGCATGGGCCACTACTTTGATTCAGCTGTGTTGTTCCATAGGGCTCCATTTATGAAGCTGCAGAAGTAGCTTTGTGACCCGAGTGTTTCAGGTTTACACTAGCAAGCCTGAATCTCTAGTTAAAAATCTGAAGTATTAGAGGGACATGAAACCCACATTTTTTCTTTCATGATTTAGATAGAGAATACAATTTTTTTTTTGGATGAGTATGGTTTATAATTATCACGTAGGGGCATATTTTTCAATGTGCGAGTGGACATGATACAAAATAGCGTATCATTTCTGCCGCACATCGCTAAATGCCGACAGCATACGCTGTCAGCATTTATCAATGCACCAGCAGTTCTTGTGAACTGCTGGTGCAATGTCGCCCCCTGCAGATTCACAGCCAATCAGCCCCCCCACTAGGGGGCGTCAATCAACTTGATCGTATTCGCTATAAATAACTTTACCTTCCTTAGATATTTGTAAATGTTTAAACAAAATGAAACAGTATAGCGTAGTTCAACTAGGTATATCTATATTAGCCTTAGGCCTTGTATTACATAAAAGTAACAACACTAGTAAGAGCATAAGTGTAGCTAAAATATGACGTGGCATGAAATAATATGTTTTTAAGGATGTTTTGTTGTAAAATATATACTTATTGTTTGGTTTTAATGGCTGAATAGAAGTACACATGTTTATGGAAAAATCTATGACATTAACCAATCCATGAAAGAGTTAACAGTATTTGTCTTTAAAAAGAGGGTTGGTATTACCCAGCGTAATCCCTGAAGAAAGACATCCTGCATAAAACACATAGGATTCACACTCCACGGACACTATCCTCACTATGGGTGCTAAGCCTGGGATTGTAATGCTACTTTTTTCATTTGTATTCAATAAATATGAAGTTTTAACTTAATAATCTTGCTGCCAGAGTGAATATTGTGACTCAATGTATTGAACCGATTGGGGGGGGTGACAACTGGTTACACAATAATTTGCCTCTTCAATTATAACTGCGGTTGGCAGATGCTGCCTGCTCACCTCAATTCTGGGCGGACAGGTTCCCAGAAGTGAACTTTGCCAGTGATCTCATCATTGGGTGCTTGTATCTTTAACCACGGAACATTTTAAGTTAAGCAGAGGGTACATATCTTAAGCCCTTGAAACTACCTTTCAATTTTCTTTTTTAAAGCCATTTTTTTTGAGGATTTTTCTTTACAGGTAAGTTTAGTTTTTGCCAAGGTGCTACAGGCTATCTGAAGTGCTAAGATAGCATAGGCATTGGCAACAAGTGAGTTTATTATGAGCGGTAGATAATAATCAATACAATTCTAAAATA
The DNA here is from genome assembly GCF_027579735.1 of Bombina bombina. Taxonomy (NCBI): domain Eukaryota; kingdom Metazoa; phylum Chordata; class Amphibia; order Anura; family Bombinatoridae; genus Bombina; species Bombina bombina. Next base: position 141,634,731 of record NC_069502.1, on the reverse strand, counting down.
TTTTGCTGAAACAAGTAATAAGTGCACTGTGCCCTTTCTTTGTACATACACATTTGCTCATATAAAGGTAATGGATTGTAAATAAATATCATTTGGCTAACTATTTTCTTTTAGAAAATATGTCCATTTGGTATTGTGATTGTGTTTCTGCTAATAATTATGCACTATATCATTCACTCTGAGTGTTAAAGTATGGTTTACTTAGCAGTATTTGTTCTGCTTGAAGAAAATCAATGACATAAAGTTTTTGGCATTCAGCAAAATGGGTTTGTGAAAGGTTAGATTGGATACCTACTTCTTGTTTATTTTACAGTCTAAATAAAACCATGGATCTAAGCTTTACATTTGGTTGATCAGAGGAGCGCGATATGCATTTTTTTCTCTCAATTCCTAACTTATTTGTTTAATTTACCTAAGATGTTTTTTTAGCTGAGTAAACAGTCTTGCCAGCTACTAAATATTATTTGAAATGTGAATTATACTGACCAGATGTTTATAGCGTTCTTATTGCTTTACATGATTTTTGAGCGCATTTACAAATCTACGGTAATGCAATATCATGTTCAACCCCACAGTCAAATTCCTTTTATACTAAGACATGGGGATGAAAATAAGTGTGAAAAGCCTCAAACCAAAAACTCTTTTAAATCCCTGACTTTTTTTTCTTCACTTGCAAATCCACAAACCTTTTTTTTTTTAAATAAAAAAAAAAAAAAGAAAAACCAGTTCAATTCTTGATGGAAGGCTGAAGGACTTTCCACATAATGGTTTGTAAATGAAAAGAATTGCAATTGAACTGTCCCTTTGAACCTCTTTAATGTTTAACCTAAATTGTCCTCAAAATATACTTCTTTATCGTTTCTGTTATTTTAGCTACTAATAGTGTATCAAACTCTTCTCAGCAATGGGGCAGTCGTATAAACTTAAGGCATATGTTTTTGATTCTAATAAGATTATGGATACCAAAGGAATTAAAATGGAAATCACTACTGCCAAGATATGAAAGAAGGTTTGCACAGTAAAATAATTTAAACCTTAACATTTGGACCCAATAAGTATAACAAAGTTTTTGTTTCTTCATATTTTTGGAAAGGGTATATTTTCTGCACATTAAGTGGTACCAATAAAAAATAATGATTCTCACTCATTTTATTTCTATAAATTATATTATTTTATAGTTTTCCAATGTATGTGTCAGGCACTATGGCAAACACCTGGCTGTAAAACTCTATACCCTGGTTGCTTCCATCAATGAAAGACCCACTATTCTATTCTAGTTTTAGGCTATATATAGTCATACGTTTGACGTTCTAATTTTAAGGTTGTATAAAAGTTATTTAGAAAGATGAAATACATTTCATTGTATGAATGGGATAGTCTAGTAGTCAAAATTAAACTTTCATGATTTGGATAGAGCAGGCAATTTTAAGTAACTTTCTAATTTACTCCTATTATCAATTTTTCTTCTTTCTCTTGGTATCTTTATTTGAAAAAAAAAGCAAGAATGTAAGCTTTGGAGCTGGCCCATTCTTGATTTAGCACCTATGTAGCGCTTGCTGATTGGTGTCTAAAATGAAGCCTCCAATCAGCAAGCACTACCCAGGTGCTTAAATAAAAATAGGCTGGCTCCTAAGCTTACATTTTTGCTTTTTCAAATAAAGATTCTAAGAGAATGAAGGAAAATTGATAACAGGATTAAAATAGAAAATTGTATAAAATAGCATGCTTTATCTGAATCCTGAAAGTTTAATTTTGACTAGATTGTCCCTTTAAAGGGACATAAAAGTCAATAGTAAGCTGGACCAGTATTGCAACAAGCTTGGAAGTCTCAGCACCTCTAAATCTAGGCTGCAATTCCCTAAGTTTAAAGGGACAGTCTACTTCACAAATGTTAATGTTTAAAAAGATCGACAATCCCTTTATTACCAATTCCCCAGTTTTGTATAACCATTATATTAAAGGAACAGACAAGTCAAAATTAAACTTTCATGATTCAGATAGGGTATGTGATTTTAAACAACTTTCCAATTTACTTTTATTATCAAATTTGCTTTGTTCTCTTGTTATTTTTAGTTAAAAACTAAATCTATTTACGCTCATATACCAATTTCTAAGCCGTTGAAGACCGCCTCTTATCTCAGTGGATTTTGACAGTTTTTTACAGTTATACAGTGCTAGTTTATGTGTGTCATATAGATAACACTGTGCTCACTCCGGTGGATTTATTTATGATTCAGCACTGATTGGATAAAATGCAAGCTTGTCAAAAGCACTGAAAAAAGGGGCAGTCTGCAGAGGCTTAGATACAAAGTAATCACAGAGGTAAAAAGTGTATTAATACTTTTTTTGAGGCCCTTCTCTGAACTTTTATTAACAATGCAATAATTTTTTTAATATTGGTCCATGGAACTGCACTTCATACTCAAAGGCCCTGATGATAAAAGGATTGTCAGACTCACAACAAATTGCCTTTTGGCCTCACCAGTCGCGCAATCCTTGGGCTGGATATATTTTAAAAGAAAGTGGGCTGACCTCTCTAATCTGACAAACGGTAATGTGCCTTCCCTAGAAAATAATATTGTTGTTTCAGCAATAGTCCCCCAACATCGCCAGAGATCTGTGTAGTAACAGTTTAATATAGAAAAGAAAAGAATACGAGCACTCAAAGTAGATAAATCCTACTGTTCCTTAGTGACCCCTCTAGATCAACTAAAAATGAAGATTAGGTTAACTAAAAAATAGAAACAGAGCTAACAAAAGCATGGATTATGTGAAAATGATGATTATTGGATATGCGATTATCAATTTATAGAAGAAAGAAATGGCTGGATTAATGATGTCATATAAAATCTGATTTTAATGGTCTAATCTAACAACATACAAACTCCATACATACTCATCCACTAGGACGTCTCCCAAAGTGCAAAATAAAAGTTCATGTGCATAAGAAAGTCACATAAAATATTATTAAAAGCAATGTCTAAGTTCCAACGGTGTACAAATATGTGTTTATAACACAGTGCAAAGAGTTGCCCTTCAGATTAAGAAATGATAGCAGTGGAGGGATGATAGGTTGTGCATTCACTAGATTTCTCACAATGGAAATCTCTCCACTGAAAAACGAGTGTGACTGATATGACTAAAAAGGTGCATCTAAGATGGAGAATAGTCCTTTTAAAATTAGAAAATGACTGATGTTTCCCCATTAAAACACAAGTTACTCCCATGGAACATTCATGAAGCTCCCACAGAATGCCTATATATTAATTATGTGCTAGTGGCAGGCTAACTGTAGCACGCAAGTGATAAAGAGTTTTTCTCTACTTTTTACACGTAACAAAAATAGCACATGTATTTCGAGATGAAAGTAAACGTGTTTCGAACACAATCGTGATTTACGCTCAACAAGTTAGCACGACTTGAGAGCATAAAGAGTAGGAAAAAAAGTTGCATTAGGCACTACATAAATACATGTTAAAGTAAAGTTACACTCACATAAACATTGTCTGATAAAAATGATTAAAAAAAATATTTCAAAAGTTATAAGGGCTTATAGATAGATGGTATGAGGTGTTTGGAAAAAAATGGCAGCAAAGGTTTTTAACATATATATGCAAACATAGACATTTCTAAATATGTGTGTATATATATTTATATATATATATAGTCATGGCCAAAAATATTGTCACCCCTGCATTTCTGTCAGATAATGCAACACTTCGCCAAGAACATTTTTGCAAATACAAATGTTAAGGCATTCTCATGTTTATGTCTTTTGCTTGTTTTGGTATGACAAGAGACAAGAGAAAAAAGTAAAATCTGTCACATTCTACACAAAACTCCAAATAAGGACTGAACAAAATGATTGGCATCCTCAATTTAATATTTGGTAGCACACCCCTTGGAAAAAATAACTGAAATCAATTGCTTCCTGAAACCATCAATGAGTTTCTTACACCTCTCTAATTGAATTTAGGACCATTCTTCTTTTTGCCAACTGCTCTAGGTCTCTCAGATTTGAAGGGTTTCTTTTGCCAACTGCTGTTTTGAGATCTCCCCACAGGTGCTCTAAGGGATTGAGATCCGTACTCATTGCTGGCCAGTTCAGTACTCTTCAGCGCTTTGTCTTAAACTATTTCTGGGTGATTTTTGACGTGTGCTTTGGGTCATTGTCCTGCTGTAAGACCCATGACCTTTGACGGAGACCCAACTTTCTGACAGTGGGCCCTGCATTGCACCACATAATTCTTTGGTAGTCTTTAGATTTTGTATTGCCATGCACACAGTCAAGACATCCAGTCCATGAAGTAACAAAGCAACCCCAAAACATCAGTGAACCTCAACTATGTTTTGACTGTAGGGGCTGTATTATTTTCTTTAAAAGCCTCATTCCTTTTTCTGAAAACAGTAGAATGACCAAAAAACTGTAATTGTGTTTCGTCTGTCCACAGCACATTCTCCCAAAAGGATTTTGGCTTCCTCAGGTAAGTTTTGGCAAGCTCTAATCTGTTTTTCTGTGCGAACAGTGGGGTCCTCCTGGGTCTCCTACTATAGCGTCCCTTTTCATTCAGATGGCGACGTATAGTGCGAGCTGACACATTTGTATAAATAAAAAGAGAGAAGCGCTCAACCTGGGAACTAACAATAGCATAATAGCTTGTTCTATGGCTAGTTACCACCCAAGAAGCAGCCTCTCTTTGCTCAACATGTGCCTTTCACAGAGAAGAACTTTCCTAAAGCATATCAGTCTGATCCTGACTTTACAGCACAGTCAAGCCCCGAAATACCAGGCAATCTCTCTCTGAACGAGAGAAACAGCAAAACCCCAGACGTACGTTTCGGCCTATTGTGGACCTCGTCAGTGAGGTGCAGCCATATCCCTCTAGGCACACTGAGCAACGGGGTTACGTCTAGATTTCCACATCACACTTAGGGAGACTTCCCTAAGTGTCATGATTTGCATAAATAAAAAGAGAGAAGCGCTCAACTTGGGAATGAACAATAGCATAATAGCTTGGTCTTTGGCTAGTTACCACGCAAGAAGCAGCCTCTTTTTGCTTACATTTGTACCCTGTGCCTGAAGGTTAGCTTGACTTTGTCTGGAAGTTGATCAAGGTTCTTTATCCACCATTCGAACAATCCTTCGTTGCAATCTTTGATCAATTTTTCTCTTTCGTCCACATACAGGGAGATTAGCTATAGTGCCATTGGCTGAAAACTTTTTGACAATGTTGCACACAGTGGACACAGGAACATTAAGATCTCTAGAAATGGACTTATAACCTTGAGATTGTCCATGCTTTTCCACAATTTTTGTTCTCAAATCTTAAAACAATTATTTTCTCTTCTTCATGCTCATTGTGGCACACAGAGACACACAACAGAAAGGTTGAGTACATTTTTCACCATTTTAACTGGTTGCCGGTGTGATTTCTATATTGTCAGCACCTGTTAATTAATACAGGTGCGTTTAATTACAAATTACAGGAGCATCACAAACTTGGAATGCAATTATTTCTTACAGTTTTGAGAAGGTGCCAATAACTTTGACTAGTCCATTTTTGGAGTTTTGCGTGGAATGTGTCAGATTTGGCTTTTTTTTTTCTTCACATCAAAGAATAAGTTTGCAGACTCACCAGCGTCCTGTCCACAAATATCATTCACACCAGCTGCTCTATCTCCTCGGTCCGGAGAAACAGGGAACCTGTTCCGGGAAAGCCCAACCCCGTCATACCTGCAAGCAGTTAAAGAAAAGATTATTACTTTATTTTTCCTTGGAAAAAAATCCAACAGCACACACACCTCTACGTACAGAGATCACTGATGCATTTTGCAACTCTGATTGGCGCTTTCTCAAAGATGACATAGCTCTAGTATTTTAATGTTGTTTTTGATACTAGAGCAGGATAATAAATTGAGAGATAAGATAGCCAAATGTATCATATTTTCAGCTAGAAGAGCTAAAAGCTTAGTTAACAAAATTACTTACTAGGAAAGGGCATTTTACATGTGGAGGCAACCCATGCCTAAGCTGCAAATATGCAAAAGTTGCTAATGTCTTCCAGTCTAATTCTAGAGGTACACAGTACGAAATAAACAAGAGGACAGATTGTAACAGTAGGTTTGTAGTGTACTTGGTCAATTGTAAAGTTTGTGAAAAACAAAACATAGGATGCACAAGCAGAGCTCTGAAAGATGGGATGAGAGATAATCCTAATGCCATAGATCAGGACCCCCCACAAACCCCCATAGGTAAACATTTTAATATGCATAAAGAAAAAAATAAAGCATTTGAATTCATGGCAATAGATTTTATTCCTAAACCATATAGAGGGGAGACAGAATGAAGTTGTTGCTAGATAAAGAAGCAAAATGGATCTTCTTTGTGGATACATTGGAGCTAAAAGGCTTAAACAAAAGATAGGACATAGACCTCTATCAGGGACTGTAGTATATCTACGATTGAGGAAATGTTTTAAGATAGAAATAATAAAATATATTAAAACCAGCAATAAGACAGCAACAGTAGTAAGAGAACAATATGAAGGATACTAAGCATTTTTTGATTCTGATATAATAATACTGCTTGTTAAGTTGCAGATTAAATGGAACAACTTTTTTTCTTATCTGTCTAGGTATAAATAGTTCTTTTAACCTTAGTGTATATTTTTAGGTTTAATGTATTGAAAAGTTGGTACCCAATGATATGCAGGCAGAATTTATTCTAAAAATCATGTATTTGTATAAAAGCGATCCTGTTCACAGAGTGAAATCTGAAGTGCACACATTGAGACACTGTTTCTTTAAGCATGTCACAGTTGTAACAGGATCGCTAGTAACAAAGTAGATACATGATTGCTAACACGAGCCGCATATGGGAAAGAAGGGAGCTGTGTGTGTAAAGGAGAACTCCTCCCCTGCTATGTCATCTTTGAGAAAGCGCCAATCAGAGGCGCAAAATGCGTCAGTGATCTCTGTACGTAGAGGTGTGTGAGCTGTTGGAGTTTTTAACAAGGAATAATAAAGTAATACTTTTTATTGAAGAGCTCTAGCCTGTGCCTTTTTCCAATTGCTGACCGACAGTAGCTAAGTGACGTTCGGAAAAAGACCACTTCCTTTTCTTTTCTTTAAAATTCGTAATCAATTGTTATTTCCGGTTTTATAATGTTACTTTCGTTTTCGAATGTCCATAATTAGATCCAATACCCACATTAAAAATTTGGAATGTAACATTCAATTTAACGAATACTATTCAAAAGTTAAATAGTTCCTGTGGTACGGCATTTAGTAAATTGATACATAATAGATATACATTTAGTAATTTGAATGTTTCGATTTTGAATATAGCATAATTTGAATATTACATTTAAAGAGAGTATTAGAAATACTTATACAAATATATAGAGATTTTAATTTTTCAAACTCAAATATTGCATAATTCGAATTTAATTATTAGAAAAATTTTAATTGAATATTACATTTAAAATAAAATAGAAATACTATTACATTAAACAAATGTTAGCATGTTGTACAAACATTAAAAATTCGAACCGAACAAACAAATGTGTTAAAATTCATTTAACTTTATGAACGTTGCAAAACATTTGCCCATCCCTAATACCTATACCTGTAAATCTATTCCTATAGATATATAGATATATATATATATATCTATTTTACATTAACTTTATCAAATATATATAGAAATATATTTTTAAAATAGATATTTATGTTATAAAAGACAGTTGCATTATAAGTATAGTATTACATAACTGCATGCCTGTTATGTAATAAGACAATTGTAATACTAATGCCTTTTGTAACACAAAAATACATTTTAAAATATATATTTATCTTTAAAATGAAAAACACAAGAAAAAAAAATAATTTATATTAATTTATATACAACAGTTAAAAGAATATGCATCATACATAAGAATGCATAATTTTTTTTAAAATGTGTAGATAAATGCAATATTAACACCTAAGCTGCCCTAACTTAATAAACTAAGTAACCCCTATACAGGTATGAGGGGTGGCTAGTTGATTAAGGCCTAATAAATTGTAACCATCAATAATTGCCTAATTAACCCCCATAAAGGTGGTTAGGAGATTAAGGTCTAACAAAATGGCAACTATCAATAATCACCTTATCAACCCCCATACTGGTATGGGGGGTGGTTAGGAGATTAAGGCCTACAAAATACTAACTAACAATAATCACCTAATCAACCACCATACAGGTATGGGGGTGGGTAGGAGATTAAGAACTAAACAGCTACTTTCCAACACAAACTATAACTAGACCTAACCCCCACTCTAAACTAAACCCTCCTCTAAACTAATCCCACAAAGTTAAAAAAAAATATCTAAGTTACAAAAAATAAAAAGCCCACCCAAAACAAAAAAACCCTACACCCTAACACTAAAAAAAAATTACAATATACCTTGAAAGGGCCTTTTGTAGGGCATTGCAAAATACAAAACCCCCACCTACATTAAAGTAAACCCCCACCCCCCAAATAACAGAATTTATGCTTACCTGATAAATTACTTTCTCCAACGGTGTGTCCGGTCCACGGCGTCATCCTTACTTGTGGGATATCTCTTCCCCAACAGGAAATGGCAAAGAGTCCCAGCAAAGCTGGTCATATAGTCCCTCCTAGGCTCCGCCCACCCCAGTCATTCGACCGACGGACAGGAGGAAATATATATAGGAGAAACCATATGGTACCGTGGTGACTGTAGTTAGAGAAAATAATTCATCAGACCTGATTAAAAAACCAGGGCGGGCCGTGGACTGGACACACCGTTGGAGAAAGTAATTTATCAGGTAAGCATAAATTCTGTTTTCTCCAACATTGGTGTGTCCGGTCCACGGCATCATCCTTACTTGTGGGAACCAATACCAAAGCTTTAGGACATGGATGAAGGGAGGGAGCAAATCAGGTTACCTAAACGGAAGGCACCACAGCTTGCAAAACCTTTCTCCCAAAAATAGCCTCTGAAGAAGCAAAAGTATAAAATTTGTAAAATTTGGCAAAAGTGTGCAGTGAAGACCAAGTCGCTGCCTTACATATCTGGTCAACAGAAGCCTCGTTCTTGAAGGCCCATGTGGAAGCCACAGCCCTAGTGGAGTGAGCTGTGATTCTTTCAGGAGGCTGCCGTCCGGTAGTCTCATAAGCCAATCGGATGATGCTTTTAAGCCAAATGGAAAGAGAGGTAGAAGTCGCTTTTTGACCTCTCCTTTTACCAGAATAAACAACAAACAAGGAAGATGTTTGTCTGAAATCCTTTGTAGCCTCTAAATAGAATTTTAGAGCACGGACTACGTCCAAATTGTGTAACAAACGTTCCTTCTTTGAAACTGGATTCGGACATAAAGAAGGTACAACTATCTCCTGGTTAATATTTTTGTTAGAAACAACCTTAGGAAGAAAACCAGGCTTAGTACGCAAAACCACCTTATCTGCATGGAACACCAGATAGGGCGGAGAACACTGCAGAGCAGATAACTCTGAAACTCTTCTAGCAGAAGAAATTGCAACCAAAAACAAAACTTTCCAAGATAGTAACTTAATATCTATGGAATGTAAAGGTTCAAACGGAACCCCTTGAAGAACTGAAAGAACTAGATTTAGACTCCAGGGAGGAGTCAAAGGTCTGTAAACAGGCTTGATCCTAACCAGAGCCTGAACAAATGCTTGAACATCTGGCACAGCTGCCAGTCTTTTGTGTAGTAAGACAGATAAAGCAGAGATCTGTCCCTTTAGAGAACTTGCAGATAATCCTTTCTCCAAACCTTCTTGTAGAAAGGAGAGAATCTTAGGAATTTTTATCTTATTCCATGGGAATCCTTTGGATTCACACCAACAGATATATCTTTTCCATATTTTATGGTAAATCTTTCTAGTTACCGGTTTTCTGGCCTGAACCAGAGTATCTATCACAGAATCTGAAAACCCACGCTTCGATAGAATCAAGCGTTCAATCTCCAAGCCGTCAGCTGGAGGGAGACCAGATTTGGATGTTCGAATGGACCCTGAACAAGAAGGTCCTGTCTCAAAGGTAGCTTCCACGGTGGAACCGATGACATATTCACCAGGTCTGCATATCAAGTCCTGCGTGGCCACGCAGGAGCTATCAAGATCACCGAGGCCCTCTCCTGATTGATCCTGGCTACCAGCCTGGGAATGAGAGGAAACGGTGGAAATACATAAGCTAGGTTGAAGGTCCAAGGTGCTACTAGTGCATCTACTAGAGTCACCTTGGGATCCCTGGATCTGGACCCATAGCAAGGAACCTTGAAGTTCTGACGAGACGCCATCAGATCCATGTCTGGAATGCCCCGTAATTGGGTTATTTGGGCAAAGATCTCCGGGTGGAGTTCCCACTCCCCTGGATGGAATGTCTGACGACTCAGAAAATCCGCCTCCCAGTTTTCCACACCTGGGATGTGGATCACAGACAGGTGGCAGGAGTGATCCTCCGCCATTGAATTATTTTGGTCACTTCTTTCATCGCCAGGGAACTCCTTGTTCCCCCCTGATGATTGATATACGCAACGGTCGTCATGTTGTCTGATTGGAACCTTATGAATCTGGCCTTTGCTAGTTGAGGCCAAGCCCTGAGAGCATTGAATATCGCTCTCAGTTCCAGAATGTTTATCAGGAGAAGAGACTCTTCCCGAGACCATAGACCCTGAGCTTTCAGGGATTCCCAGACCGCGCCCCAGCCCACTAGACTGGCGTCGGTCGTGACAATGACCCACTCTGGTCTGCGGAAGCTCATTCCCTGGGACAGATGGTCCAGGGTCAGCCACCAACGGAGTGAATCTCTGGTCTTCTGATCTACTTGAATCATTGGAGACAAGTCTGTATAATCCCCATTCCACTGTTTGAGCATGCACAGTTGTAATGATCTTAGATGAATTCGTGCAAAAGGAACTATGTCCATTGCTGCAACCATCAACCCTACTACTTCCATGCACTGCGCTATGGAAGGACGAGGAACAGAATGAAGAGCTTGACAAGAGCTTAGAAGTTTTGATTTTCTGACCTCTGTCAGAAAAATCCTCATTTCTAAGGAATCTATTATTGTTCCCAAGAAGGGAACTCTTGTCGACGGAGACAGAGAACTTTTTTCTATGTTCACCTTCCATCCGTGTGATCTGAGAAAGGCCAGAACGATGTCTGTATGAGCCTTTGCTTTTGACAGGGACGACGCTTGTATTAGAATGTCGTCCAAGTAAGGTACTACTGCAATGCCCCTCGGTCTTAGAACCGCTAGAAGGGACCCTAGCACCTTTGTGAAAATCCTTGGAGCAGTGGCTAACCCGAATGGGAGGGCCACAAACTGGTAATGCTTGTCCAGAAAAGCGAACCTTAGGAACTGATGATGTTCTTTGTGGATAGGGATATGTAGGTACGCATCCTTTAGATCCACGGTAGTCATAAATTGACTTTCCTGGATAGTGGGTAGAATCATTCGAATGGTTTCCATCTTGAACGATGGTACCCTGAGAAATTTGTTTAGGATCTTCAAATCCAAAATTGGTCTGAAAGTTCCCTCTTTTTTGGGAACTACGAACAGATTGGAATAAAATCCCATTCCTTGTTCCTTTATTGGAACTGGGTGTATCACTCCCATCTTTAACAGATCTTCTACACAATGTAAGAATGCCTGTCTCTTTATTTGGTTTGAGGATAAGTGAGACATGTGGAACCTTCCCCTTGGGGGTAGTTCCTTGAATTCCAGGAGATAACCTTGAGAAACTATTTCTAGCGCCCAGGGATCATGAACATCTCTTGCCCAAGCTTGAGCAAAGAGAGAGAGTCTGCCCCCCACTAGATCCGGTCCCGGATCGGGGGCTACTCCTTCATGCTGTTTTGTTAGCAGCGGCAGGCTTCTTGGCCTGCTTACCCTTGTTCCAGCCTTGCATCGGTTTCCAGGCTGGTTTGGGTTGTGAGGCATTACCCTCTTGCTTAGAGGATGCAGAATTAGAGGCCGGTCCGTTCCTGAAATTGCGAAAGGAACGAAAATTAGACTTATTTTTAGCCTTGAAAGACCTATCTTGTGGAAGGGCGTGGCCCTTTCCCCCAGTGATGTCTGAAATAATCTCTTTCAATTCTGGTCCAAATAGAGTTTTACCTTTGAAAGGGATGTTAAGCAATTTTGTCTTGGATGACACATCCGCTGACCAAGACTTTAGCCAAAGCGCTCTGCGCGCCACGATAGCAAACCCTGAATTTTTCGCCGCTAATCTAGCTAATTGCAAAGTGGCATCTAAAATAAAAGAGTTAGCCAATTTAAGTGCGTGAACTCTGTCCATAACCTCCTCATATGGAGTCTCTCTACTGAGCGACTTTTCTAGTTCCTCGAACCAGAACCACGCTGCTGTAGTGACAGGAACAATGGACGAAATTGGTTGTAGAAGGTAACCTTGCTGTACAAAAATCTTTTTAAGCAAACCTTCCAATTTTTTATCCATAGGATCTTTGAAAGCACAACTATCTTCGATAGGAATAGTAGTGCGTTTGTTTAGAGTAGAAACTGCCCCCTCGACCTTAGGGACTGTCTGCCATAAGTCCTTTCTGGGGTCGACCATAGGAAATAATTTCTTAAATATAGGGGGGGGAACAAAAGGTATGCCAGGCTTTTCCCACTCCTTATTTACTATGTCCGCCACCCGCTTGGGTATAGGAAAAGCGTTGGGGTGCACCGGAACCTCTAGGAACTTGTCCATCTTGCATAAGTCCATCTTGCATAATTTCTCTGGAATGACCAAGTTGTCAAATCATCCAGAGTAGATAACACCTCCTTAAGCAGTGCGCGGAGATGTTCTAATTTAAATTTAAATGTCACAACATCAGGTTCAGCTTGTTGAGAAATTTTTCCTGAATCTGAAATTTCTCCATCTGACAAAACCTCCCTCATGGCCCCTTCAGATTGGTGTGAGGGTATGACAGAACAATTATCATCAGCGCCCTCCTGCTCTTCAGTGTATAAAACAGAGCAATCGCACTTTCTCTGATAAGTAGGCATTTTGGATAAAATATTTGCTATGGAGTTATCCATTACAGCCGTTAATTGTTGCATGGTAATAAGCATTGGCACACTAGATGTACTAGGGGCCTCCTGCGTGGGCAAAACTGGTATAGACACAGTAGGAGATGATGTAGTATCATGTTTACTCCCCTCATCTGAGGAATCATCTTGGGCAATTTCATTATCTGTGGCAGTACTGTCCTTACTTTGTTTGGACGCTATGGCACAATTATCACATAAATTTAAATGGGGAGACACATTGGCTTTCATACATATAGAACATAGCTTATCTGAAGGTACAGACATGTTAAACAGGCTTAAACTTGTCAACAAAGCACAAAAAACGTTTTAAAACAAAACCGTTACTGTCTCTTTAAATTTTAAACAGAAAACACTTTATTACTGAATATGTGAAAAAGTATGAAGGAATTGTTCAAAAATTACCAACATTTCACCACAGTGTCTTAAAGCATTAATAGTATTGCACACCAAATTTCAGAGCTTTAACCCTTAAAATAACGGAACCGGAGCCGTTTATAAATTTAACCCCTATACAGTCCCAGCTATAGTCTTTGCTGAGACCCAACCAAGCCCAGAGGGGAATACGATACCAATTGACGCCTTCTAGAAGCTTTTCCAGCAATTTTTAGATCCTCACACATGCATCTGCATGCCCTGCTCTCAAAAAACAACTGCGCAGTAATGGCGCGAAAATGAGGCTCAGTCTACAACTAGGAAGGCCCCCTGACTGGAAAAAGTGTCTAACACAGTGCCTGCCATTTAATAAACGTTCCCCAAGTTTATAAATGCAAATTGTCAGCATAAATATGAATAAAATGCCCAAATAAAGCAATCGATTTAGCCCATAAAAATGTCTACCAGTTTTTTAGCCCATAATAAGCCCTTTATTCTGTTTGTTTGACTAAGAAAATTGCTTACCGGTCCCCATGAGGGGAAATGACAGCCTTCCAGCATTACATCGTCTTGTTAGAAATATGGCTAGTCATACCTTAAGCAGAAAAGTCTGCTAACTGCTTCCCCCAACTGAAGTTACTTCATCTCAACAGTCCTATGTGGAAACAGCAATCGATTTTAGTTACTGTCTGCTAAAATCATCTTCCTCTCACAAACAGAAATCTTCATCCTTTTCTGTTTCAGAGTAAATAGTACATACCAGCACTATTTTTAAATAACAAACACTTGATAGAAGACTACATTTAAACACCAAAAAACTCTTAACCATCTCCGTGGAGATGTTGCCTGTGCAACGGCAAAGAGAATGACTGGGGTGGGCGGAGCCTAGGAGGGACTATATGACCAGCTTTGCTGGGACTCTTTGCCATTTCCTGTTGGGGAAGAGATATCCCACAAGTAAGGATGACGCCGTGGACCGGACACACCAATGTTGGAGAAAACAAGATCTAACCTTAAAAAACCTAGACTACAAAATAAAATTTAAAATAGCAAACCCTATTCTTAAACATAAAAACCCACCCCAAAAAAGCCCTAACTAATGCCAAAAGTGTTACAATTGATAGGAACTGTAGCTACTCTTTATCCAACGTTGGGCCCACCTCATCCCAGCTCAAGGTGCCGGGGGCCCATATTCACGGAAAGCACCATTTTCTACCACCTCTGCTCCACAATCTTCTTCAATGCTGGGGTACTCTTCATACTGGCCAGGAGCCCATATTCATGGAGAAGGACTTCTGCAGCCTCTTTTCACTGCCTCCCTGTTTGTGTTTCTGAATGTGTGTATGTGCCTGCACATGTGTGTGTGTGATTGGCTTTGGGCTCAAACTCCAAAAGTATTGCAATTTTTTGGAAGGTGCACAATTCTGTCAAGGGCACAATATTGTGAAGTTTTCCAATTTTTTGAAGGGCACAGTTTTGTGAAGGTTTACATTTTTTTGAAGCAGCACAGTGTTTGAAGGGTACATTATTGTGAAGGTTTGCAAATAATTAAAAGGGGAATATTTTGTGAAGGGCACATTAAAAGGACTTTCCAGTCAAAATTGGAATCCTCATGGATGCATTTTTGTAGTATACATCTATTAGCAAACATGCTTCAAATGTGTATTTAAGTATGCACCCTGCATCAGCATTTTAAACACAGCACTTGCTTATAGAGCCTAAGGTGCTTGTACAATCTGTTAATTAATTACGCCTAGATTTAGAGTTTGGCGTTAGCCGTCAAAAGCAGCGTTAAGGGGTCCTAATGCTGCTTTTAACCGTCCACTGGTATTCTTTCCGTGACTCGAGGCTACCGCAGATCCCCTTACGTCAATTGCGTATTAGCCAATCGGTCAATCCGATTGGCTGATTGGATCAGCCAATCGGATTGAACTTCAATCTGATTGGCTGATTTAATCAGCCAATCAGATTTTTCTTAACTTAATTCTGATTGGCTGATAGAATCCTATCAGCCAATCGGAATTCGAGGGACGCCATCTTTGATGACGTCCCTTAAAGGAACCGTCATTTGTCATTAGTCCGTCAGTTGAAGAGGATGGCTCCGTGTCGGCTGTATGGAAGATTGCTCCGCTCCGAATGGATGAAGATAGAAGACCCCGCTTGGATGAAGACTTCTACCGGATGAAGGACCTCTTCTTGCCCCGCTTGGATGAAGACTTCTACCGGATGAAGGACCTCTTCTTGCTTGGATGAAGAATTCGGCTTGGCTGGGTGAAGACGACTCAAGGTAGGGAGATCTTCAGGGGGTTAGTGTTAGGTTTATTTAAGGGGGGTTTGGGTGGGTTAGAGTAGGGGTATGTGGGTGGTGGGTTTTAATGTTGGGGGGAGGTGTATTTTTATTTACAGGTAAAAGAGCTGATTACTTTGGGGCAATGCCCCGCAAAAAGCCCTTTTAAGGGCTGGTAAAAGAGCTGATTACTTTGTAATTTAGAATAGGGTAGGGCATTTTATTATTTTGGGGGGCTTTTTTATTTTATTAGGGGGCTTAGATTAGTTGTAATTAGCTTAAACTTCTTTTATTTTTTTAATTTTCTGTAATTTAGTGTTTGGTTTTTTTGTATTATAGATTAGTTTATTTAATTGTATTTTAGTTTAGCTAATTGTAGGTAATTTATTTAATTAATTTATTGATAGTGTAGTGTTAGGTGTATTTGTAACTTAGGTTAGGATTTATTTTACAGGTAATTTTGTAATTTTTTTAACTAGGTAGCTATTAAATAGTTATTAACTATTTAATAGCTATTGTACCTAGTTAAAATAAATACAAAGCTGCCTGTAAAATAAATATAAATCCTAAAATAGCTACAATGTAGCTATTAGTTTATTTTGTAGCTATATTAGGGTTTATTTTATAGGTAAGTATTTAGTTTTAAATAGGTATTATTTATTTAATTATAGTACATTTATTTAGATTAATTTAAATTATATTTAACTTAGGGGGGTGTTAGGGTTAGACTTAGGTTTAGGGGTTAATAAATTTATTATAGTAGCGGTGATGTTGGGGGCGGCAGATTAGGGGTTAATATTTGTAGGTAGGTGGCGGCGATGTTAGGGAGGGCAGATTAGGGGTTAATACTATTTATTATAGTGTTTGCGAGGCGGGAGTGTGGTGGTTTAGGGGTTAATACATTTATTATAGTGGCGGTGAGGTCCGGTCGGCAGATTAGGGGTTAATAAGTATAGGTAGGTGGCGGCGATGTTGGGGAGGGGCAGATTAGGGGGTGATAAATATAATATAGGTGTCGGCGATGTTAAGGGCAGTAGATTAGGGGTTCATAGCTATAATGTAGGTTGCGGCGGTGTCCGGAGCGGCAGATTAGGGGTTAATAATAAAATGCAAGTGTCAGCGATAGCGGGGGCAGCAGATTAGGGGTTAATAAGTGTAAGATTAGGGGTGTTTAAACTCGGGGTTCATGTTAGGGTGTTAGGTGTAGACTTAGAGAGTGTTTCCCCATAGGAAACAATGGGGCTGCGTTAGGAGCTGAACGCTGCTTTTTTGCAGGTGTTAGGTTTTATTTCAGCAAGCTCAGCCCCATTGTTTCTTCTTTTAAAAGATGCAATTCATCTTTGTACATTAAAATTTTGACCGGAATGTCTTTTGAATTGTAAAGTTTTGCAATTTTTGGAGGGGCACCATTTTGTTAACTTTATTGTGAAGAACAGATTTGCAATTTTTGAAAGGGGCACATTATTGTGAAGGTTTGACATTTTGGGAAGGGCAAACTTTTGGCAAGGTTTACAGTTTTTGAAAGGGGCACCCTTTTGTGAAGGGCACATTGTAAGTCATTACAGGTATGTCTAAATGTATGTCCCACCTCTGCCAGTGTCTTAGAATTTCTTAATAAGGCTATCTGAAGAAGAAACATCTCTTTTTAAGTAAGATAATAAGTGTGCTATTTATAATGTATAAGTATATTTAAATAGGGATTTATTCTTACTGCAGATGTATAATTGAAGTGTATAAGGGCATATTACCATTTTTGAATATGCCGCCTCAAAAATTTGGAATAGTGGACCACTAAGAAATTTCATGGGACTACTAGTTCTTGGGCATATTTTTTAACCCCTGTTTATATATATATACCATTGAGACCTTCAGCGTTAAATGCCTTGTCATGTACAATATCTCTTTAAAATTATTTTTATAAATAAATTTAAATAATAAACCTATATAAGTAAAATGTCTCTTGGCGAGCGCCTTTAAACACTGATTTCAGCCGTCTAAAACATTTCACAGGCATTCTTGATTGCAATACTGATACCTTAATAACAGTGCTATTGCCACAATGCTTACAACTTCCGACCAAAGAAACAAACATTAAAGGGACATAATACTCATATGCTAAATCACTTAAAAATGATGCAGCATAACTGTAAAAAGCTGACAGGAAAATATCACCTGAAAATCTCTATGTAAAAAAGGAAGATATTTTGCCTCACAATTTCCTCAGCTCACCAGAGTAAGTGCTGTGCAAAATGTTATCTTTCAGTTACTGCCCAGCTGCAGGTAAAAAAAAAGAAGAAGATATGAACAGCAGCCAATTAGCATAAGCAGCACTGAGTTCATGAACTCTCTTACTGTGATCTCATGAAATTTCACTTAACTCTCATGAGATTTCATAGTAAACGTTCTTAAACTGAATAGGGAAATAACATGAGTGTGCATGAGGCATGCTCCCTTGCAAGTAATGGGACAGGCATTCTGATTTGCTGCTTAAAGTCCTTTACATTTTGAGGTAAAATATTTTTCTTTTTTACATAGGGATGTTCAGGTGATATTTTCTAGTCAGTTTTTTACACCTATGCTGCATCACTTTCAAGTGTTTCAACATTTGGGTAACATGGGTTTCAACATTTGGGTAACAAATATTGAAGACGCCACCTGTATGAAGACTTCTTGCCCCATGGATGAAGACTTCGCTGGCTGGATGGGACTTCAAGAACTTTGTCGGGGGTTAGTGTTAGGTTTTTTTTAAGGGTTTTTTGGTGGGTTTTATTTTTAGATTAAGGTCTGGGAAGTAAAAGAGCTAAATGTCCTTTTAAGGGCAATGCCCATATAAATGCCCTTTTCAGGGCAATGGGTAGCTTATGTTATTTTAGATAGTTTATTTATTTGGGGCAGTTGGTTGGGTGGTGGGTTTTACTGTTGGCGGTGTTTGTATTTTTTTTGCCAGGTAAAAGAGCTGTTATCTTTGGGGCAATGCCCCACAAAAGGCCCTTTTAAAGCCATTGGTAGTTTACTGTAGGCTAGGTTTTTTTGGGGGGGGCTTTTTTATTTTGATAGGGCTATTAGATTAGGTGTAATTTAGTGTTTGTTTTTGTAACTTAGTTGTTTTTTTTGAGTAATTTAGGACTTTGTAAGAATGTTTAATTGTATATTTAAATAATTTTAGTATGGTAAGGTTTTTTTAATATGTAATTTAGTTTATTTAATTGGTAGTTTAATTTAATTGTAGTATAATAGTTAGGGTAGGTTAATTAATAGTTTACAATTATTGATTGTAAGTTCCCATGGGAATAGGGCCCTCAATTCCCCCTGTATTTGTCTGTAAAATTTTGTGTCTTATCGTATTGTTTCTCCACTGTACTGTTATCCTTGTACCCATGGGCAGTGCTGCGGAATCTGTCGGTGCTTTATAAATAAAGAATAATAAAACAATAATAATAATTAGTTAAAAAATAGTTTATTTTAATTCTACAGATAAGTTTTAATTTATTTGAAGATAGGAATGTTGTAATTTTAATTTAAAGTTAAGGGGTTGTTAGGTTTAGGGGTTAATAGCTTAATTTAGTTTTTTGTAATGTGGGAGGCTGGCGGTTTAGGGGTTAATAGGTTTAATTAGTGGTGGTGATGGGGAGGCCAGAGGTTTATGGGTAATAAGTTTATTTAGTGGCGGCGGTGTCGGGGAGTGGCGGGATAGAGGTTAATAACTTTATTTAGGTTGCAGCGATGTCGAGGAGTGGCTGGATTGGGGTTAAACATTTTACTATAGTGGCGGTGTTTAGTGAAATGGTATAAAGAAAGTTGGGGAAAAGCCAAATAGACGCAAGATCAATGACTGCTAGTTAACAACAGTCCAATGATCATCGCGCTGTACTTGGTGCACGTGTTTTTAACGGCTTTTTTTATAAATAAGGAGAGCATATTGAGATCCGCGGCCGCGATGTTTGGAGATGTTAGGTGAGCGTATTGATGCCGGCGAATGCAACATAGTTGATGCTTTGATAAATATCCCCCTCTGCTTAAGTTTGCAAAGCTGTTGGGTTTTCATATTGTGCTATACATTTTCTTTTAAAATTGCACCAAGACCCTAGTGAGGCTAAACGTGTTTTTTCATGTTTTTGCTAGTGAACATTTGACCATCGGGCCCATAGTTTGGGCAGAAGCCATAACAGGCAAAGCTGATGTTGACTTTGTCTCCTTACTTAGAATATGGTCTGGAGGGCAGTGACTGATAATTGTTAATGCATTCAACCAAAATATTAACTTGCCTGTTCCATATGCATTTCTGGGTTGTGAAGAAGGAAGATAAGGCTGTGTGTGCATGACAAGCCTTTTTAGGCAAGGGGATTACCGATCAAATGCTGCTTTTGGCGATCCCCTGCACTACATGCCAGGGATCATTGGTCGCCTAATGGGAGGTAACACAACTGGGTCACAAATGGATCAGAACCAAGAAGCTCAGTGTAGCTGCAAAGAAGGTTCTTTAAGCAGCTTCAAACCTCCAAGACCCCTCATTTGAAAGAGAATCACCTGCTCTTTCAAATGATTGTGAGCAGTACAATACAGCAGATGTTTTAAAAAATTAAATAGAAAAAAATCTCTCTAAAAAAAAGATATGAGTTTTGCCTGTATCGTGAACTCCATACAAGAAAAAAAAGTGCTTTTATTTCTGTACTGAAGAAAGGGGTCTCTCTAATCTGTATTATAACTCCAAAAGCTCTTAAGGGCCCCTATTTCCCATGTGGCTACCCTTGATGACAATTTAGTGATGTGATCACAGTTACAGCAGTGGTCACTGAGCTATTTTCAGTCTTATTTACTAAAATCTAAGAATAATATATATATATATATATATATATATATACTGTATACATATATTTATTTATTTTTTACAGTATTTGCTGCAGCTATCTGACATCACATGCCATGAATTATAAATATAATAATGGCATGTTGTGAATCTGCTGGGCCTGCTAAATATATATATATATAATTTGTGTGGGTCACTCACTGAAATTTGACTTACAATAGGGACTATATGTAGGTAGCAAAAAAAGCTCAACATTGGCTCAGCACTGGGGTGATAAATGGCCTAGCAGTGAAAGGGTGAAACTGTCAGATATATATATATATATATATATATATATTTATTTATATATATATATATATATATATATATATGTATATGGTGCATATTTATCAAAGTGTCAATCTCAGTGCATTCGCCGGGATCAATACGCTCGCCAGACATCGCTGACGCAGATCTGAATACGATCCCCTCATTTAGTAAAAAAAAACCTCAAAAACACCCGCGTCAATTACGGTGCGATGAGCATTGGATTGTTGTTAACTAACAGTCATCGTTGTCGCGGTTATTTGGGTTTTTCCCAACTTTATTTATACCATTTCATTACTGTCCATGAACAAGCACATTTCTCTAAAGCTAATCTTTTATTTTTCATCTGTTAATGTCCAAGAAATAGCTAGATTTATACCTCAACAAACAATATCTGATAGAAAGTTATTTTTATATTTATTTGTTATACCAAAAAATCTGTTATATGTTACTTTCACATAAATTAATGAGTATTTGTATTTCTAGAAGTCATAATATGCTTTTATCTCATTTTTTTTTATAAATGATTATTAATGCTAGAATATGTACATATATCTTTGCACATACTTGTGGTATATATGTGGTATATATATATATATATATATATATATATATACAGTATATATATGTGTGTGTGTTATGTCAGAAATCTTATTTACATGTCTCTAAATTACTTTTTTTGTTCTAAACAATGTTGTCTTTCATATCTCTGTGTTTATTTATACCACTATATGTATATAGTGTAAATTTGTTATTATTCTGAGCAGGAATAATTGTGAATATAATATGTAATCAGAGTATCATATTTGTATTTATCAATGGATATTTTAAGAGCTGGGCCAGTTTTCTCTCTGTACCTGTGTAACCCCTCCTGATTGCAATCTAGTTTTAAAACCCACCCCTTCACAGGTGTTATAAAATGGGCTGGCATATAAGATGACATTTCTTACTGAAAAAGAAATTCAAGAGAAGGAAGAGATACACTGAAAATAGGATGACAGTAAAGAGGTGATTTTAATTTCTGCTGAATCTGAATCATGACAGTTTAATGTTAGGTAAACTATCTATTTGAGCTATCAGCTTAAGATTATATTGAATCAAACATCAATGTGAATTTTAAAATCATTGTCTAAAATATTACACTGTGTGTCCTAATGTCAGTATAAATGTTTTTCTTTAATACTAATTTCACATATACATACTTTCAAAGTATAATACACAATGTAACAAGTGTTACTTACAAGTTCTGATGAGTGATCAATGACACAAGTATTGAGCAATTTGATTCATTAGTGATAGTTTAAAATGTATATTTGAATCAAATTGGCTGATGTCATAAATCATGTGATTATGCATATTCCAATCAAAAGTGGTTAAAAAATTCACTAGTGTGTGGGTTGTTTAGGAGTTTGCGTCATAATTAGTGCGAAAAGTGTTGCATAAAAATTGGTGCAAAGTGGAGAGTGGGACTTGTATTACATGGCTTAAACATGCTGCACATAGATTTTTCCCAAAAAATAAAAAGGAAGTTAGCTATATTATGTTGTGTATTTATTTCATTTTTATCTCTATATCTATTAATGCAACAAGTTTGGGGCAAAACTTTTCAACAAATTTGTAGAAATAATATTGTCCCCTTGCTTTGTAATGAGAGACAAATTTGAAGCATAATACATAAGTAGTAATGTATTTTTCATTTTTATCCCTATATCCCATTTATCCCTATGCACCAAATGTGGAGCAATAATATTGTTTGATTTAGAAAGGGTATACAATTTTAATAGAGATTCTAATTAGCTTTTATTATGTATTATATAATATGTAATATGTAATATGTAATTATGTAATATACTTCATTATCTTGCAGCATTGAACATAAGCTTTCTGTGTTTTCTGACTCCCATTGAGTTCTATAGCATCCGCGACCTCAAGGGTGGCAGATTGAAAACTAGGTATGCTGCGTCAGAATACACGCAAGCGTACCTGTTAAATGTTTGATAAATTGGGAAAAGGGTCAAATAGAGTCAAATCTGAATTCAAAACATCTGTAATGACGCAAGCATCAATCTGAGTCGGATTGAGATTGTGGGATCATATGTTACGTCACAAATTTCAACATTTGCCGATCTTGACTCTTTGATAACTACGGTGGATCAATCTCGCGACAAATACAACGCGGTATTCAAGCGTATTTTCAGTTGACGCTTTGATAAATAGGCCCCATGGTGTACATGCATTGCAATATATGGTGCACATGCATTACAAAATAACAGCAGACAAAATAAACATTTTTGAAGCTTTTATTAGTAAAATTTGACCTGTTTTGATGACCAAGAAGGCACTTTTTGGAAAGAGTTTTAATTATTCTGGGCAAATAAGGACAACTATAAATTTGCTACTACACTAATCAAGCAATCACTGTGTCAAAGGTTGTAGAGATAGGCTACTGAAATCTGCAGTTTGTAATTTATCCACTTGGTGCTACTGAATAAAAAAATTAAATTAAAAAAGCACTTACTTTGTTTTAGAGATTATATGGCTCTGTCTCTATCCATCCATCTATGTATCAGTCTTTCTGTCTGTCTGTCTTTCTTTCTGTCTATTTTTATCTCTGGATATACACACTTTTTGTCAAGCAGTTCAAACTTGCTGCTGAATTCATAAACATGTGAAAGGAGTTCATAACATCTTTATATCAGTAAAAAATGCAATATGATTTTTAAGCATTCTATACCTTATGGGGATTGAAAACAAAGCAATCAAATGTTTGAAACTACATTTGGACTTGTTTAAACTATTCTCAAGAATACTTCTCTGTAAAGGAAGGGCAAAAGTTCATTGTGCCTATAAAAAAAGTTTCCAATAAACCACAAAGCATTTCTGCTACCAGTGAAAATGACTATTGGAATCAGTTAAAGGAGCAGATTATGAGTGGTTAGAAATGTAAATTGTTATGCCAGATTTCAACCATTACACTGAAAATGTTGTAAGGGGAAAATATGCTGTAACACTAAACGTTACTTTAAAAGGGATTTAAAGGAGGGTCTGTGTTCATACTGTATACCAGCTCAGTCAGGTCTCAACAAAATATATAGTACCAAGTTAGCAGTTGTTGCCATCAGTGTGACATTACTAAGGGTGCACTAACAACTCAGGCATTTGGTCATGGTGTTTATGGACCCAGAATTTATTTTCCCCTCAGAGTTGTAACTACAGAAGTTGTCATGGGGTCTTTAGTGATATTAGTGGAAATGTATTTTGATCTTTTTATGTATTTCTTTACTTGGCCATTTCAGTCCCCAGTCCATTTGTCTAGTCAGGATTATGATGAATGAACAAATGGGCAAAAATTCAAGCGAATATGTGTTTGTCTGAAGCTGAATGCACAGGTCTACTCTTATCTTCTTGCAGGCTACATAGGTCTACTCTTCAATAAAGGATACAAAGAGACCAAAGCAAATGCGATAATATAATTAAATTAGAAAGTTTTTTTAAAATTGTTGTATCTGAATCATGCACATTTAATTGTTACTTTACTGTCCCTTTAATCAAGAAAATAGTCCAAGGTCATACTAGAAGGGAGGGTCAGAGATCATGCATGCTAGGAACATTGCAATAGAATAATCAAGCACCAAATGCTGATGTCAGAGGACTTTTTTTAAATGTCCTGACACTCTTGTTACACTCCCACTGCAAAAACAGCACTTCCTGAAGACAGGCTACAAAAAAAAGTCATCTACTGCTTCAGTTGAATTGTAATGCTTAATGACACTGCCATGATCAGCATTATTTAGTTTGGAATGCTAAGAACAAAGTACTAACGGCTAGATTTAGAGTTTTGTCGGTAACGACCCGCGTAGCTAACGCTGGCTTTTTTCTGGCCGCACCTTTAAAATAACTCTAGTATTGAGAGTCCACAGAATGTCAGCGTTAGGCTCCAAAAAAGGAGCGTAGAGCATATTTAACGCAACTGCAACTCTCGATACCAGAGTTGCTTACGGACGCGGCCAGCCTCAAAAACGTGCTCGTACACGATTCCCCCATAGGAAACAATGGGGCTGTTTGAGCTGAAAAAAAACCTAACACCTGCAAAAAAGCCGCGTTCAGCTCCTAACGCAGCCCCATTGTTTGCTATGGGGAAACACTTCCTACGTCTGCACCTAACACTCTAACATGTACCCCGAGTCTAAACACCCCTAACCTTACACTTATTAACCCCTAATCTGCCGCCCCCGCTATCGCTGACCCCTGCATATTATTATTAACCCCTAATCTGCCGCTCCGTACACCGCCGCTACTTACATTATCCCTATGTACCCCTAATCTGCTGCCCTAACATCGCCGACCCCTATATTATATTTATTAACCCCTAATCTGCCCCCCACAACGTCGCCTCCACCTGCCTACACTTATTAACCCCTAATCTGCCGACCGGACCGCACGCTATTATTATAAAGTTATTAACCCCTAATCCGCCTCACTAACCCTATCATAAATAGTATTAACCCCTAATCTGCCCTCCCTAACATCGCCGACACCTAACTTCAATTATTAACCCCTAATCTGCCGACTGGAGCTCACCGCTATTCTAATAAATGTATTAACCCCTAAAGCTAAGTCTAACCCTAACACTAACACCCCCCTAAATTAAATATAATTTTAATCTAACGAAATTAATTAACTCTTATTAAATAAATTATTCCTATTTAAAGCTAAATACTTACCTGTAAAATAAATCTTAATATAGCTACAATATAAATTATAATTATATTATAGCTATTTTAGGATTAATATTTATTTTACAGGTAACTTTGTATTTATTTTAACCAGGTACAATAGCTATTAAATAGTTAAGAACTATTTAATAGCTAAAATAGTTAAAATAATTACAAATTTACCTGTAAAATAAATCCTAACCTAAGTTACAATTAAACCTAACACTACACTATCAATAAATTAATTAAATAAAATACCTACAATTATCTACAATTAAACCTAACACTACACTATCAATAAATTAATTAAATAAAATACCTATAATTATCTACAATTAAACCTAACACTACACTATCAATAAATAAATTAAATACAATACCTATAAATAACTACAATGAAATAAACTATCTAAAGTACAAAAAATAAAAAAGAACTAAGTTACAAAAAATAAAAAAATATTTACAAACATAAGAAAAATATTACAACAATTTTAAACTAATTACACCTACTCTAAGCCCCCTAATAAAATAACAAAGCCCCCCAAAATAAAAAAATGCCCTACCCTATTCTAAATTACTAAAGTTCAAAGCTCTTTTACCTTACCAGTCCTGAACAGGGCCCTTTGCGGGGCATGCCCCAAGAAGTTCAGCTCTTTTGCCTGTAAAAAAAAACATACAATACCCCCCCCAACATTGCAACCCACCACCCACATACCCCTAATCTAAC
The DNA here is from genome assembly GCF_027579735.1 of Bombina bombina. Lineage (NCBI taxonomy): Eukaryota > Metazoa > Chordata > Amphibia > Anura > Bombinatoridae > Bombina > Bombina bombina. The sequence continues at coordinate 141,608,428 of NC_069502.1, read as the reverse complement.
CCAACCCCCCTTAAATAAACCTAACACTAAGCCCCTGAAGATCTTCCTACCTTATCTTCACCATACCAGGTTCACCGATCGATCCAGAAGAGCTCCTCCGATGTCCTGATCCAAGCCCAAGCGGGTGGCTGAAGAGGTCCATGATCCGGCTGAAGTCATCATCCAAGCGGGAACTGAAGAGGTCCATGATCCGGCTGAAGTCTTCATCCAAGCGGGAGCTGAAGAGGTCCATGATCCGGATGAAGTCTTCTATCAACGGCAATCAGCCAATCAGAATCAAGTTCAATCCGATTGGCTGATTGAGCTTGATTCTGATTGGCTGATTCCATCAGCCAATCAGAATATTCCTACCTTAATTCCGATTGGCTGATAGAATCCTATCAGCCAATTGGAATTCGAGGGACGCCATCTTGGATGACGTCATTTAAAGGAACTGTCATTCGGCTAGTAGGCGTCGGGAGAAGAGGATGTTCCGCGTCGGATGGAAGATGATGGCTCCCGAAGAAAGAAGATTGAAGATGCCGTTGATAGAAGACTTCATCCGGATCATGGACCTCTTCAGCTCCCGCTTGGATGAAGTCTTCTATCAACGGCAATCAGCCAATCAGAATCAAGTTCAATCCGATTGGCTGATTGAGCTTGATTCTGATTGGCTGATTCCATCAGCCAATCAGAATATTCCTACCTTAATTCCGATTGGCTGATAGAATCCTATCAGCCAATTGGAATTCGAGGGACGCCATCTTGGATGACGTCATTTAAAGGAACTGTCATTCGGCTAGTAGGCGTCGGGAGAAGAGGATGTTCCGCGTCGGATGGAAGATGATGGCTCCCGAAGAAAGAAGATTGAAGATGCCGTTGATAGAAGACTTCATCCGGATCATGGACCTCTTCAGCTCCCGCTTGGATGAAGACTTCAGCCGGATCATGGACCTCTTCAGCTCCCGCTTGGATGATGACTTCAGCCGGATCATGGACCTCTTCAGCCCCCCGCTTGGGCTTGGATCAGGACATCGGAGAAGCTGGATCGATCGGTGAACCTTGTATGGTGAAGATAAGGTAGGAAGATCTTCAGGGGCTTAGTGTTAGGTTTATTTAAGGGGGGTTTGGTTTAGATTAGGGGTATGTGGGTGGTGGGTTGTAATGTTGGGGGGAGGTTTTGTATGTTTTTTTTTACAGGCAAAAGAGCTGAACTTCTTGGGGCATGCCCCGCAAAGGGCCCTGTTCAGGGCTGGTAAGGTAAAAGAGCTTTGAACTTTAGTATTTAGAATAGGGTAGGGCATTTTTTTTATTTTGGGGGCTTTGTTATTTTATTAGGGGGCTTAGAGTAGGTGTAATTAGTTTAAAATTGTTGTAATATTTTTCTTATGTTTGTAAATATTTTTTTATTTTTTGTAACTTAGTTCTTTTTTATTTTTTGTACTTTAGATAGTTTATTTCATTGTAGTTATTTGTAGGTATTGTATTTAATTTATTTATTGATAGTGTAGTGTTAGGTTTAATTGTAACTTAGGTTAGGATTTATTTTACAGGTAAATTTGTAATTATTTTAACTATTTTAGCTATTAAATAGTTCTTAACTATTTAATAGCTATTGTACCTGGTTAAAATAAATACAAAGTTACCTGTAAAATAAATATTAATCCTAAAATAGCTATAATATAATTATAATTTATATTGTAGCTATATTAGGATTTATTTTACAGGTAAGTATTTAGCTTTAAATAGGAATAATTTATTTAATAAGAGTTAATTAATTTTGTTAGATTTAAATTATATTTAACTTAGGGGGTGTTAGTGTTAGGGTTAGACTTAGCTTTAGGGGTTAATACATTTATTAGAATAGCGGCGAGATTCGGTCGGCAGATTAGGGGTTAATAATTGAAGTTAGGTGTCGGCGATGTTAGGGAGGGCAGGTTAGGGGTTAATAAATATAATATAGGGGTCGGCGGTGTTAGGGGCAGCAGATTAGGGGTACATAGCTATAATGTAGCTGGCGGCGGCGTGCGGACGGCAGATTAGGGGTTAATAAGTGTAGGTAGCTGGCGGCGACATTGTGGGGGGCAGATTAGGGGTTAATAAATATAATATAGGGGTCGGCGGTGTTAGGGGCAGCAGATTAGGGGTACATAAGGATAACGTAGGTGGCGGTCGGCAGATTAGGGGTTAAAAAAATTTAATTGAGTTGCGGCGATGTGGGGGGACCTCGGTTTAGGGGTACATAGGTAGTTTATGGGTGTTAGTGTACTTTAGGGCACAGTAGTTAAGAGCTTTATGAACCAGCGTTAGCCCAGAAAGCTCTTAACTACTGACTTTTTTCTGCGGCTTGAGTTTTGTCGTTAGAATTCTAACGCTCACTTCAGACACGACTCTAAATACTGGAGTTAGAAAGATCCCATTGAAAAGATAGGATACGCAATTGACGTAAGGGGATCTGCGGTATGGAAAAGTCGCGGCTGAAAAGTGAGCGTTAGACCCTTTTTTGACTGACTCCAAATACCGGAGGTAGCCTAAAACCAGCGTTAGGAGCCTCTAACGCTGGTTTTCACGGCTACCGCCAAACTCCAAATCTAGGCCTTAGTGCGTTGGGCCTGACAATATTGGAATGCTTTTTTATAGCACCTAACAGTGACACCTTTCCATTATCCTCAAATACAGTATATTTAAGGTTGCAAAGTACAAAAATATTTGCACTTAAAGACTTATTTTTAATTTCAGAGAAAAAGTGTAGAGAGCGCCGGGGAGGCTAAGGGTAAAAGGAGGACATTTATTACAACTGTCTGAATGACTCTAAATCCCTATTAAGGGTATAAGTACAATGTAAATTACACAATTGATGTAAAACATTTAGATAAAAACAAGCACAATATACAGTTAAAAAATTAAAAACACATATTAAAGATGGGAAAATAAGCTCAGTCTAGGCTCTGTAAGGTGCACCTTATAATTATAGGACCAATAAGATTTGGCTAAAAAACAGTCTGTAGTGTTCCAATAGGTGGCGTATTCCAGATGGTGATAATTAAAAAAAATAAGTGTTCAAAAAATGTGGAAAAAATGTGAAAATTATTCCAAAATGACTTCCAAGACGTACACAAACCAAAAAAGGAAAACAAAAATAAAAATATATTATCAGGTGATGTGAAAAAAATTCCCAAAAAATTAAGTGAAGTGTGACAAATGTGAATTCAATCAGTGGAAAAGAAAGTTATTCCAAAGTGTAAATAGTAGATATAAATCTCTCTCGCCTAGATTACGAGTTTTGTCGGTAATGGTGTGCGGTGCTAATGAGCAGTTTATGCTCACCGCTCATCTACAGACAACGCTGGTATTATGGGTTTTTACAAACCCGGCGTTAGCCGCAGGAAAGTGAGCGGAGAGCAAAATTTGGCTCCACATCTCACCTCAATACCAGCGCTGCTTACGGTACCGGTGAGCTGGCTAAACGTGCTCGTGCATGATTTCCCCATAAGAATCAATGGGGCAGAGCTGGCTGAAAAAACCTAACACCTGCAAAAAAGCAGCATTCAGCTCCTAATGCAGCCCCATTGATTCCTATGGGGAAATACTTTTTATGTCTACACCTAACACCCTAACATGAACCCCGAGTCTAAACACCCCTAATCTTACACTTATTAACCCCTAATCTGCCGCCCCTGACATCGCCAACACCTGCATTATATTATTAACCCCTAATCTTCCGCTCCGGACACCACCGCCACCTACATTATACTTATGAACCCCTAATCTGCTGCCCCCAACATCGCCGACACCTACATTATATTTATTAACCCCTAATCTGCCACCGCCAATGTCGCCACAACCTACCTACACTTATTAACCCCTAATCTGCTGCCCCCAATGTCGCCGCCACTATATTAAAGTTATTAACCCCTAAATCTAAGTCTAACCCTTTAAAACTAAATACTTACCTATAAAATAAACCCTAAGCTAGCTACAATATAACAAATAGCTACATTGTAGCTAGCTTAGTATTTATTTTTATTTTACAGGCAACTTTGTATTTATTTTAACTAGGTAGAATAGTTATTAAATAGTTATTAACTATTTAATAACTACCTAGTTAAAATAAAGACAAATTTACCTGTAAAATAAAACCTAACCTAAGTTACAATTACACCTAACACTACACTATAATTAAATGAATTCCCTAAATTAACTACAATTAAATAAAATTATCTAAAGTACGGAAAAAAACTAAATTACAGAAAATAATAAAATAATTTCAAGTTTTTTAAACTAATTACACCTAATCTAATCCCCCTAATAAAATAAAAAAGCCCCCCAAAATAATAAAAAGCCCTACCCTATACTAAATTACAAATAGCCCTTAAAAAGGGCCTTTTGCGGGGGAATTGCCCCAAAATAATCAGCTCTTTTACCTGTAGAAAAAAGTACAATATCCCCCCAACATTAAAACCCATCACCCACACACCCAACCCTACTCTAAATCCCACCCAATCCCCCCTTAATAAAACCTAACACTAACCCCTTGAAGATCACCCTACCTTGAGAAGTCTTCACCCAACCGGGCCGAAGTCCTCAACGAAGCCGGGCGAAGTGGTCCTCCAGACGGGCAGAAGTCTTCATCCAAGACGGTAAGAAGAGGTCCTCCAGACGGGCAGAAGTCTTCATCCAGACGACATCTTCTATCTTCATCCATCAGGAGCGGAGCGGGTCCATCTTCAAGACATCAGACGCGGAGCATCCTCTTCGTTCTTCATCCGTCGACTGAATGAAGGTTCCTTTAAATGACATCATCCAAGATGGCGTCCCTTCAATTCTGATTGGCTGATAGAATTCTATCAGCCAATCGGAATTAAGGTAGAAAAAATCCTATTGGCTGATGCAATCAGCCAATAGGATTGAACTTCAATCCTATTGGCTGATCCAATCAGCCAATAGGAGTGAGCTGGCATTCTATTGGCTGTTCAAATCAGCCAATAGAATGCCAGTTCAATGCTAGTTCATATGCCAATAGAATGCCAGTTCAGAGTCGTATTTTCTTCCTATAACCTGTAAAACATTCATGCACATATAGACCTAGATTACAAGATTCCGCCTTGTTAATTATATATATATATATATATATATATATATATATATACTATCAAAAGTACACCTCTGTCTTTCCACTTTTGTAAAACAAAAACGTATATAGTTTAATGTTCCAATGTATCTTGAAATCAAACCATAGAACAAATAAACAACTTGAGATAAAAATAAAAAAGAAATTATAGAATTTTTATTTTTTTAAGAACATGTCTACATTTTTAATTCAAGAAGTCCAAACACATTTAAAGGGACATTATACACTAGATTTTTCTTTCCATAAATGTTTGTAGATGATCCATTTATATAGCTCATACAGTTTTTTTTTTTAATGGATAGTTTTGCTTATTTTTAAATAACAGTGCTCTGATTTTCAGACTCCTAACCAAGCCCCAAAGTTTTAGGAGTATACCGACCTATACCTACTCCAGCTTGCTTCTGTTTGTATAAAGGGTATTTTTATGTGCAAATGAAGGGGGGGTGAGTGTCTGCTATTTCCCACTTGCAGTGGGTGTTCCAGTAACCTTTTAAACAGAGCTAAAATTAAAGCTTCTAAGTAAGTTTTTTAATGGTTTTATACTGGATTTTTATATCAGTATCTGTGCATAATATTCTTTATAGTAGTGTCTATTACATGCAGTTGTATGAAAATTGGTGTATAATGTCCCTTTAAGGTGCATTTTACAGTGCTTGCGCCTTATTGAACTTTAAAATGTGCATGTTTGGACAAAGGTGCAATCTCATATAAAAAGCTGTTCAGAAAGGAGGTTTCTTTATAGAAATACTTTTACATAGGTGTGATCTTGATTGAACATTATAGCAATATAGCAGTTACGCATTTTACAGTTTTAGTACTGTTAAAATCCAGTATAAGAAGGGGGCATAAGTCCTACAAATAGAAAACTATAGTCTTATTGTTTTCAGATGTAAATCCTGTCAAACTGGAAAAAAACTGGCTTTTAAATCAATTAATGTAAACCATGTATATAAACAATACTTTTAAACTATTAAAAGTTAAATATAGTCATTGAGAGAATAATGCCCAGTATTTCGATAATGCCTTGATACAATGGCATTCAGATCGTTTAACAGAGATGAGGATTGCAATAGGCTTCTTTTGAATTTGTGATTGTACAATATCATTTTAAAGACCGGTTAATACGACAACAGTACTAATAGTGACAACAACAAGAGTGACCAAGGCCCCAATTTTAAAAAAAGTCTCTGGTTTGGTTAGTATCTATAAGAATGCTCGCCTGGTCTTCTATTTCCTTGGTGGAATTAGTCGTATACTGCATTTTCTTATGTGGAGGAGAAGCATAAATTACTAAAGTGCACAATAAAATTTGCAATTTAAACATCTTACAAAATTAATAATTGAACCATTCCTACAAAAATACGCAGGGAAAACTGGTACTGTTCATAAAAATTTGTAACAAAATTGTTTACAAAAAAATCATATTTTATGAAAAAACGTAAAATTTGAATGTAAATAACAAAGGAGTAAATCGTATTAACTATGCACAGTGTACATCGTAATTTAAGTACACTGAATGTGTAATACAAGCAAGACATTTGTACTTAAAAATTCAAAATACAAAGCGTAATTGTTGTCTTCTCATAAAATGGGCTAAAAATGGGCATTCCCATGAAATTATCTCTCAAATCCTAGCGTAATTCTCTAAACATTTTCGCACTACAGTTCTCATTGGTTTTTTTCTTGCCAATTAACAAGTTAATTAATTATTCTTAAAGGAAAACCTATGCATACGAAAATTGCAGCAAATTTTAAGGTACAGTGCACTGAAAACAGCATAATTTGATTTGTTTTAAGCTTTTATATTCATGTTTTAAAATACACTGGTCTCCCCCTCTGTACTTCACACTCCATTGCAAACTTTGACCTAGCAGAGAGCTCTTATTATTTGTATGGGAGACATCTCGCCACTCGCAGAAACATCCCCCTTTTTTTTAGAATTGGAGCGTAGAAACAAACATTCACAGAAAGAGATTGCTACACACCATTTCTAGCTGTTGGAGTCTAGATCTCAATTTGTTTCCTCTAAGCTGTACATGATATTACATACTCATTACATATACATATGTAAATAGACATATACATATGTAAATGTGTATCCTGCTCAACACAGAAGCCTATACAATGGGAATGAATACAGCTTTAATGAATCGATACCATATATGCAAATACACCTCGATAATTTCTCCTATTGCCATTTTAGAGTGTCTTGCACATGTGACACGTAATAGAATGATTCCAAAAATTCTTTGAATACTTGAAAATATGTCAAGGATATTTCAGGGCTCTATCAAGTGTCTTGAGGCGTTGAATATGAAAAGGCAAAACTGGTCCTGAAAGGGTGTTGAAAAGTCTCTTGAAAATGGATTGTGATCAACGAGACCTTTTCGACGCCATGTTAAGAATAGAGTTTTCTTTGTAAGATGATAGTACAGAAAGAAAATTAAAAGTGGCCTTTTGTGCAAGAAAAACAGCCAAAAAAAAGGCCTTAACTAATAGACTATGATCAACCCCAAATAAAAGTTTTACTATAGATCTCTTACTCACTGATACTATGATAGTTTTCAAGCTTAATTAAAAAATGCAAGAAACATATGCTAAATATTCAAATAATAATATTTACCACATCTATGATCATTTCATTTTCATTATAGTCGGTTTGGCATAATGTATCCTTACCGTCTCTTCTTTCAAAAAATATTTCCCAAGTTTATTCTCAAAGTAACAAATAACTGTTATTGCAGATGCAGAGTGCAAAAGAAATTATCGTAAATATATGACATGATGAAACCACTTGTTAACCTCCTGAGGTAGACGGTAATGTGACTTAATCATTATAAAAATATGATACACCCAGTATTAACCACAAAGGACAAATAAAAATAGCAATGGGAAAATGTGAGCACAGAAATGTGTATTCTCCTATAATAATATTGAAATTTAATTCACAGAATAATTTTATTCCAGAGTAAATAATAATAAAAAAAGCATACAGTAGAAAATGATTCTGAAAAGAAAGAGCACAGCTTAAAATATTTATAGTGCGACCCTAGTCCAAAGGCTGATTTTCAAATGCTTAGAGCTTGGATGGATAAGCAAACAAAGGGCTAGATTACAAGTTGAATTACTGATTACGCTCAAGCGGTAACTTCACTAGAATTTAACTTTTTGCGCACATCGGGTAGCTCTGGTATTACAAGTTAAAAGTAAAAATTTTGCACTCATAAAAATCCAGACCACGCAAAAGGTTAACCACAGGATATTGCGTTTGCGGTTTTACAATAACTCAATTGACTTCAACGTAGCGGTGTTTTTAAAGAAAAAACTATACTTGCATGCTAACCCCATCACAATAAAACCCCTTACTCTAATAAACCCTAAACTGCCACATCCCCCTACTCTATTAACCCGCTACACTATTAACCCCTAATCTGCCACATCCAATATCGCAAACTACCCAGCTATACTATTAATCCCTAAGATGCAATAACATTATTAACCCACCTACACTATTAACACCAAGACCCCTAACCTAAGGCCCTCTAAGTTACAAAAGCTAAAAACACTACCATTAACAAAAATAATAATAATAAAATACTACAAAAAAAAACTAAAGTTTTCAAAAAAAAGCCCCCGGAAAAAACCTCATACTAAAACTAAAATAATCCCACAAATAAGAAAAACTATCTTTAAAGAACCCTAATCTTTAAATCACCCTGAAAAGGGCATTTGTTGGACAGTGCCCTAGTTTAAGTGATTATAGCTCTTTTGCAAAAAAAATCTATCCTAACCTCCCCCCAAAAAAACAACGCTAAACCCTTAAGTTTAGACTCACCATCTTAAATCCGGCTTCTTTGAGGGGCAGCTGTGGGTCCATGGTGGCACTCCTCGGTCCCCTGGCGGCACTCCTCGGTCCCCTGGCGGCACTCCTGAAACTTCTTGGGTGGCCCTCTTCTGATCTATCACCCAGTTGTTTTTGTTGCTGTCACCACAGCATACTGAAGATTGAATACAAAGTTTCCCCTTATATACAGGTGACCTGGCACTTCTATTAGCTGGTTTTTTATTTCCAATTCAAAGCAGCCAATAGAAAATGATTTCATTCTATTGGCTGATTTGAATTGGAATTAAAAAATCAGCCAATAGAAATGCAAGGGCACCCCTGTATAAGGGGGAACCTTGCATTCAATCTTCAGTGTGCTGCAGTGACAGCATGAGGAAGGATCGGGTGGAAGATCAGAAGATGAATGCCGAAGAAGATCGGGGAGCACTGCCATGGACCGCCACAAAGGAGCCGGAATAAACTTTGGAGTTTAGCGTTATTTTTATTTTTGGGGGGAGTTAAGATAGATATTTTTTGCAAAAGAGCTATAATTACTTAAATGGACAGTACACACCATCATTTTTGTTGTTTAAAAATGTAGATAATCCCTTTATTACCCATTCCCCAGTTTTGCATAACCAACACTGTTATATTAATATACTTTTTACCTCTGTGATTACCTTGTATCTAAGCCTCTGCAAACTGCCCCCTTATTTCAGTTCTTTTGACAGACATGCATTTTTAGCCAAGCAGTGCTGACTCCTAGTAGCTTCACGTACCTGAGCTCAATGTTATCTATGTGAAACACATGAACTAACGCCCTCTAGTGGTCAAAAACTGTCAAAATGCTTTCAGATTAGAGGCGGCCTTCAAGGTCTAAGAAACTAGCATATAAACCTCCTAGGTTTAGCTTTCAACTAAGAATACCAAGAAAACAAAGCAAAATTGGTAATAAAAGTAAATTGCCTATTTAAATCATGAAAGTTTTTTTTTTTTACTTTACTGTCCCTTTAAGATAGAGCACAGCCCAACAAATTTCCTTTTTAGGGTAATTTTTAGATTAGGTTTTCTTTATTTGTGGGGTTATTTTAGTTTTAGTATAAGTTTTTTTCTGGGGGGTTTATTTAGGATACTTTAGTTTTAGGTCTTTTTTTTAATAGTGTTTTATTATTTTTGATCTTGGGGGGTTAGCTGTTCGGGGATTAAATAGTGTAGGGGTTATTTCGTGGGGTAATGACAGTTTAGGTGTTAAGTAGTATAGTGGTTATTGTGATGGAAGTAATGGTGGTTTTAGGGTTAGGTAGTGTAGGGATAATTGCAGTTTAGGTGTTGATAGTGTAGCAGGGGTAGTTTGCGTTGGGAGATGTGGTGGATTAAGGGTTAAGTAGTGTAGAGGTTATTGCAGTGGGGGGTTATGGAGGTTTAGGGTATTAATAGTGTAGGGATTAATAGCGGGGGGGTTATGGCGTATTAGGAGTTAATAGTGTAGCAAGGTAGTTTGCAATGGGGATGTGACAGATTAGGGGTTAATAGTGTTAGGGGTGGAGAGTGTAGGTTGTGAAACTTAATTTTAATGTTTTCTTTGTGCTTAGTGCAACTTTTTTCAAGCGCAAACCTTTTCACGTGATCTTTGAGCTTGTGTAAAAATGTGCGTTAACTTTCAACTTGTAACATGAGCATAAGCTAACGTGATCGCAATATTGCAATATCGTGCATTCGTTGACTTTACCGCTCTACTTGTAATTTAGATCAAAATTGACTAAAATATAGAAGTTTAACTCAGATCTTCATGTAGCACAAACCCTTGCATTTGTAAGTTGATCAGTTTATTAGTTTGTGCATAGGGTGTTTTCTTGCTATATTTAAAGGGACATCAAAGTTAAAATTAAACTTTCAAGTTTAGACAGAGCATGAGATTTTAAAATTCTTTACAATTTACTTTCTTGAAAGCGATATTTAGCGCTTCACTTGTAATCTTGCTTTTCTTGTGCAATTGTGCATAAAGCATTGGTTGAATGCAGGTAGGCAGGCTTAGTAAGGTCAGCAGCCAGGCCTAGAAGGTTGATATGCTAATTAATAATGTTACTACTGGGAAGGGAGCATCATTGCTTTCTCAGACCCAGGCAGCATAATATCTTGAGCGGTCCTGATAATAAGATAATAAAGGGATTTGAAACCCAAAAATGATCTTTTCTGATTCAGAGCATACTATTTTAAAAAAAAGTTTCAAATTGACTTCTATTACCAAATATGTTTCATTACCATGATATCCTTTGTTGAAGAGATACCTAGGTAGGTGTTTGGAGAACTACAATGCAGGAAATACTGCTGCCATCTAGTGCCCTTGCAAATGTATAACATTCATGCAAAACTGTTGCCATATAATGCTCCAGATATGTGCCCTCTCCTGAGCTTACATCCCTGATTTTCTCCAAAAGATACAAAGCAAACAGAGGAAATTTGATAATAAAAGTACATTAGAAAGTTGTTTAAAATTGCATTCTCTATCTGAATCATATCCCTTTAAATTCAAATAAGTTTACTTGCATGGTACCTAAAATCAAAATGATATACTTTACAAAGAGACTCAACTATTGTCTCACATTATCTAACACATCTAATACCTGAGATGTAGACATTTCACAATGATACTTTTATATGTCACTTTCATTTTAATTCCTTGTTTCAAGCATACAAATAGGCAGGAACATTAAATAACAAAAGTGTTTGTTAATCACAGAATTTGAAGTCTCATTCAAACGTAAAAAAAAGGGCAGGAAGTTCAAGAGGTATTGTCCTCACTTAATGGACGTTTCTAACAAATTCTGCTCACCCAAGGGAACAACAAACAGATTTCATAACAAACTGGAATTTTAGATTTAGAAAGGAACTGGAAGTGAGAATGCAGTGTTTAAGAATTTAAGAACATTTGTATTAAGTAAGGACACACAACACATCAATTTGATTGAAAATTTGAATTGTGGTATATATTAATCAATACACTTTTTACCATTTACTATGCTGTACTATGCGGTATATTATAAAAATAAATATTTTGTGTAATAACAATAAAGTGCCAGATTACAAGTGGAGCGGTATTTAACACTCCTGCTTGCGTACTAAGGGGTAGATTTATGTAACTGCGAATGCAACTGTTTTTACACGAGCCTTCAGGCTCGCTGGAAACATAAGTTAAGAAACAGTGGTCTAAGACCGCTGCTCCTTAACTCATCCTCCACCTCTGAGGACAGCAATCATCCCGATCAGATACGATCAGGATGATTGACACCCCCTGCTAGCAGCCAATCTGCAGGAGGCGGCAATGCACAAGCGTCTCACAAGGAATGCTTGTGCAATGATAAATGACAACAGCATATGCTTTCGGCATTTAGCGATGTCGGGCGGACATTATCTGCTACAGCGGATCATGTCTGCCCAAATCTTAAAAAATCAGCCCCTAACTCCACTAGAAGTAAGCTTTTTGCACACGTCGGGTAGCACTTTCAAGTTTGAAATAAACTATTGAAAAAAGCCAAACTTAGTATATTGCCCACGTATCCCCATAGCAGTCAATAGAGCAAAACAAGTGGAAAAAACCCTAATACCCTACCTGCACGCAAACAAGATTGCATATTCTCATGTGCGCTAAACTGACATGAAAATATTAATATTTCACATTCCAATGTTCTTCACACACCAGAATATGTTCTATTTATTCATTCAGAAATAGATATTTCTTCATATATATGATGGTATTTTTGTACAATTTATATCTATACCTATATAAATATATATATAAATAAATATATATATATATATATATATATTAATATCTATTTAGAAATACATAGAACATATTCTGCTAAGTGCAGAACAGTGGAATGTGAAATATTTACAGTAAATACACAGTATAATAGTTTATTAAATATGAATATTGCACAAATATGCTTTTTCATGTTTTCCTTTACTTATCTGTAAATGGTTCCAATGCACTTATATACAGTATATGTCTATATATGTACACATATGTATTTGTTTGTTTACATGCATATATATGTCTGTAAATACATATATACACATATAAATACATATAAACACACACACACACATATATATATATATATATATATATATATATACTGTACATATATATATATTTAGACGTATATGTATGTATCTTAATTTTAAAACCCTTTGCCTGCCTTTTTATTTTAACACTTTTGTTGCATTGTTTTAAATCAGATAGTGTTATTGTGAGGGTAACTGTACTGTGTAATGTATTTTTAATGTGTTTTGTGACACTTTTTTGTTTTGCGAAACAGTTAACCAGAGCTCTGATGACACGCTATCCCAACACACATTTACTGCAATTGCGCTCAAGTGATCATGTTTACTTTCAACTTGTAATACAAACGATAAACCGGAAGCACGCAAACACCCATGATAAACTCCTTTCGCTTGCGCGTAACTGTTATCGATCCACTCATAATCTCGCCCAAAATGCATGGTAAGCAAGAATTGATCAGATATTTCCACTCTCTATGTTTTTGCAGTCTGTAATCAGTTTGTAGGCCCTGAAATACATCACCTATTCATTCATTGATCCTACTAAGGAATTTAAGAGTATAATTGATAACTATATTGTACAAGCATCAGAGTCTAATTGTCTATCCAAAAGCATAAGTGAATTTATGATGGTTGAATTCCCCATCACTCCTGTCATTTATACGCTTCGCAAAGTCCACAAGGACATGACACATCCACCGGGTCAACCGATAGTGTCCTCCCGGGGTTCCATATTACAACCTATTGCTATTTATTTGGACACACTGTTCCAACCATTGGTGCATAATATGCCCTCCTTCATTCTGGATTCCATTGAAGTGGTTCAGCTGATTACCAATCTAGCTGATATTGATGAAAATGACATCTTGGTGACACTTGATGTTGCAAGCTTGTACACAGCAATTCCACACAATGATGGCTTAATGGCGATCAGGAGAAAATTATTGCAATACCCATATGTTGGGCCTCCTTTTGACGTCATTCTTGAATTGACTGAATTTTGCCTGAAATATAATTATTTCAAATTTGAAAATAGTTATTACCTCCAAACGTCCGGCACTGCGATGGGGTAAAATGTGGCCCCATCGTATGCCAATCTATATATGGCGTGCTTTGAGGAGGAGGACACTGATGCATTCAAAGACCCCAGGATAATGTTATTCAAAAGATACATCGATGACCTCATCATAATATGGAGGGGGGGTCACCAACATGACTTGGATGATTGGTTATTGAAATTGAATCTACAGAATCCAAACCTTAAGTTCAAAATGACTTGTGACAAGTCAACGATTGATTTTCTGGACCTCAGGCTAATTAAGAGAGATTGCAGATTGACTACCTCACTGTTTAACAAGCCAACTGACTGCAATTCACTATTAGATGCAACAATTTGCCATCACCCTAGTCTGAAAAGGGCACTACCGAAGTCACAGTTTAAACGAGTAGTGAGAAACAACAGTGATCCAGATACCAAAGTAATCCAGTTGAATGAGATGTATTCGAAATTTTGTACTAGGGGATATTCTGCTGATATCCTACAAGGGCCATTGGCTGAATCACTTTCAATGACACAGGAACAAGCGTTGATGAAAAGAACTCGGAACACCTCCAACAAGCAATTAATCTTCTCTACAGAATTTACCCCGGACAAGATTGAAATTCCAAACCTTTTGAAGACAAATTGGGAAATTATCAGGTCTGATGGTTTTTTACCATTAAGGGACTTTGATGGCCCTATGGTTGGGTACAGGAAAGGTAGATCTCTCCATGATCATCTCCTTCGCATCAACAATAGAGCCAGCTATACCAGCTGGACTTGGTTGGGCTCTGACAGAAATGGGTGTTACAAATGCAGTGGGTGCATGACATGTAATGGCCTGACACAGAGTAAATATTTTGTCCACCTGTTGAGAAACAAACGTTATACCATCAAAGATAGGGTCACATGCACTACAACACATGTGGTGTACATGTTACACTGTCCATGTGGAAAATTCTACCTTGGAAAGACCCAGGATGACTTACAAACACGTATGGCCAATCACAGGTCATCCATACGTATGGCTTTGAGAGATGGCAGTTCTGACCAACCTGTACCAAGGCACTTTCTCAAATACAAGCACAATGTATCTGATTTGAGAAACATCATAATTGACCACATCCCTATACCCACCCGAGGTGGAAACCAAGCTAACATGCTCCTCCAGAAGGAATCCAGGTGGATTTTCACTCTGGAAACATTGGTCCCAAAAGGTCTTATCACCAATTTGGACCTACATTGCTTTTTGTAACATCTGGTGGATCACAATATATGGGTAGTCACAAAATTGGTCTGTTAGTGTGCCCATTTACAATTCTTTAAAAGTCTTTAATATCCTTAATTTTTGAGAATGTATGAGGTACAATAACTGTGCCATATGCATTAATGAAGATTTGATGTTCATATGACTATTTCCCTAACATCTATCTAAGTTTGACTTTTCAGAAATATTTGCAGTATACATTAATCTGCTGATGTGCCTATTCTCAGCCTTTTATCCTACCCCTATTTTGTTTGATGTCTATTCATGATTGCGGTAATATATGTGTCCAGCAGATCCACTCTCAATGAGATGTTATGTTATTATGATCAATGTGAATATGCTGTTTATGTTTTTACAACAGGTTTATAGATATGATGTATTAGTATGGGACACGGCCAGCAGGTACATTCACAATGGGATGTTACGTTACTATGATCTATGTTAATATGCTGTTTAGATTTTCACAACAGGTTTATAAATATGATTCATCAGTATGAGACACAATGTAACATTGACCTTGCTCTATGTGTACTGATGTTTACTGTGTAATTCCCAATTCATTTATAGCTTGCTGTATTGACATAGTCCTGTCTGATGTACGATTATGCAGTCTGTTTTGTTTTTGTTTTTATTAGGAATATTGTCTGTTGGCCCAGAGAGGACTCCGTAGTATGGTTCTAGATATCCATGTCTACATGAGTGAAGGTACAAAAATGTTAAAGGGACAGTCAACACCAGAATTTTTGTTGTTTGAAAAGAAAGATAATCCCTTTATTAACCATTCCCCAGTTTCGCATAACCAACACTGTTATAGAAATTCACTTTATACCTCTGTGATTACCTTGTATCTAAGCCTCTGCAAACTGCCCCCTTATTTCAGTTCTTTTGACAGACCTGCATTTTAGCCAATCAGTGCTCACTCCAGGGTAACTTTACGTGCATGAGCTCAATGTTATCTATATGAAACACATGAACTAATGCCCTCTAGTGTTCAAAATGCATTCAGGTTAGAGGCAGTCTTCAAGGTCTAAGAAATTAGCATATGAACCTCCTAGGTTTAGCTTTCAACTAGGGATGGGCGAATGTTTCACAACATTCGAAAAATGAAACAAATTTTAACACATTAGTTAGTTCAAATCAGATTTCGAATGTTTACATAACATTCTAACATTTGATTTTCGAATGTTCGGTTTCAAATTTTACGATTACATTCGAAAATATTTGTTTTGAAAAATTCAAATTGATATATTTGTAATAGTATTTCTGATGCTTTCTTTAAATGTAATATGTAAATGATGCAATATTCGATCGAAATAGAAACATTCGAATTGATATATTTGTACCTATTATGTATCAATTTACTAGATTCCCTACCACATGAACTATTGAACTTCTGAATAGTATTTGTTAAATAGAATGTTAAATTTAAAATTTCGAATGTGGACAATCAATCTAATTATAAACATTAAAATTCGAAAGTGACATTCAAAAACTGTAAATTGCATTCGAATATAGAATTTTTAAGAATATTCTTTAGTATCAACATTCGGATTTGTAATTCAAATTTCGGTAATAACATTCGTTCTAACATTCGAATTCGGAAATTTACACATTCGCCCATCTCTACTTTTACTTAAGAATACCAAGAGAACAAAGCAAAATGGGTGATAAAAGTACATAGGAAAGTTGTTTAAAATTACATTTCCTATTTAAATCATGAAAGTTTTTTTTGGAATTGACTGTCCCTTTAACATAATAGGCATTTTTATGTTTTTTTTTGACAACCATAAATGAAAGCAGAAAACAGACATCCAATAGGAAAGGGAAAAATCATGAAAATTGATAGATTTATAAAAGCTCGTCAGGGTGCCTAATGCCTGGATCATGTCTCGCTGAATAGAACAAAAGGTGTTTCTAGGGACTGTTGTGGGCATCCTAGAGGTTTGGTCAGAATTTTTCAGCTACACTTGGGTCCAGAATTTAGAATAAATAAATTCTCTATTTCCACTGTAAAGTATTCTGTCTTGTGGTCATGTCTCGTTATCTTAAAGATGTCAAATTTGTTTTTGTAATTCCTGTATGATTGCAAGATAATAATGGAGATTCCCTCGCAACTTATGGATGTGAGTACAGTGGTTACATTTTTTTATGAATTCTACAGTTTTGGAATTATAATACTTCAGCATTTTTTATTTTTTTTTTGCATGATATTTTTCACAAACAAGTTGAATTAAATCTAGGCTATTGTACCTTGTGTAAGTTGATTGACACCCACTACTAGTGTCCGATTGGCTGCAAATGTGCAGGGGGCGGCATTGCACAAGCATTTCTTGTGAAATGCTTGTGCAATGTTAAATGCCGCCATTGTATGCTGTTGGCATTTAGCGATGCAGGGCGGACATGATTCGGTATAGCGAATCATGTCCGTCCGGAGTTTAATAAATTGACCCCAATATGTTCTTAATTTATCAATGTACATACAGATCATACAAAATCCTTAGCGTTTTTACATTTATAAGCTAAATGGTAGTGTGCGTCTTTAACGTTGTAGCAACTTTAGGGAGCTAATCAATTTTCATTTGAAACACTAAGCAAATAGCTCATGGTTGGCAATGTAGATAACCATCAGAATGATATCACAGAGCATAGAAGAAAGACTATAGTGTATGCACCATAAAAATAAAGAAGAACATCTAATATAACTAATGACTGAACTATGAGATCAAAGGCAGTGTGGAAATGAGAGCATCCTCAAAAAATAGCCTAATCAGAGACCAAGCATAAAACATATGTTTATAAGGCTCTGTAAAAACAAATTCCCACTTAATAGATGACAGATTTGTCCAACTGCTGAGGTTATAGTAACTTGGAAAGTATAATAAAAAGAAAACAAACAAATGACACCAATATTGCTCCATTTAATTCATTTTAGAGTTTGACGTGAAAACTTTAGCTTTGAGTACTTTTTTACTTTCTCACTGGCTCTATTCTAATCCATTAGAAATGCAACTGCCTGATTCATATGTGCAATAGATCTGGAATATGAATTTCCTAGATTCAGAATGGGTAAATAGGCAAAAGCCTGTAAGAAACATTTTTTGTAAACTAACAAGGACACACAATGGATTCATTATTAATGTCTTGTGTGTCATCAATTTCTTTGCTATTTTTATTTAGCTCAGTTCATGATATGCATGCAAATAGTTTTATAATTTTTAATTACCATTTTTTTAACCCCTTAATGACCACAGCACTTTTCCATTTTCTGTCCGTTTGGGACCAAGGCTATTTTTACATTTTTGCGGTGTTTGTGTTTAGCTGTAATTTTCCTCTTACTCATTTACTGTACCCACACATATTATATACTGTTTTTCTCGCCATTAAATGGACTTTCTAAAGATACCATTATTTTCATCATATCTTATAATTTACTATAAAAAAATTATAAAATATGAGGAAAAATTTAAAAAAAAAACACTTTTTCTAACTTTGACCCCCAAAATCTGTTACATATCTACAACCACCAAAAAACACCTATGCTAAATAGTTTCTAAATTTTGTCCTGAGTTTAGAAATACCCAATGTTTACATTTTCTTTACTTTTTTTGCAAGTTATAGGGCCATAAATACAAGTAGCACTTTGCTATTTCCAAACCATTTTTTTTTTCAAAATTAGCGCTAGTTACATTAGAACACTGATATCTTTTAGGAATCTCTGAATATTCATTGACATGTATATATTTTTTTTTAGTAGACAACCCAAAGTATTGATCTAGGCCCATTTTGGTATATTTCATGCCACCATTTCACCGCCAAATGCGATCAAATAAAAAAAATTGTTCACTTTTTCACAAATTTTTTCACAAACTTTAGGTTTCTCACTGAAATTATTTACAAACAGCTTGTGCAATTATGGCACAAATGGTTGTAAATTCTTCTCTGGGATCCCCTTTGTTCAGAAATAGCAGACTTATATGGCTTTGGTGTTGCTTTTTGGTAATTAGAATGCCACTAAATGCCACTGCGCACCACACGTGTATTATGCCCAGCAGTGTAGGGGTTAATTAGGGAGCATGTAGGGAGCTTTTTGGGGTAATTTTAGCTTAAGTTTAGTGTAGTAGACAACCCCAAGTATTGATCTAGGCCCATTTTGGTATATTTCATGCCACCAATTCACCGCCAAATGCGATCAAATTAAAAAAAACGTTAAATTTTTCACAATTTTAGGTTTCTCACTGAAATCATTTACAAATAGCTTGTGCAGTTATGGCACAAATAGTTGTAAATGCTTCTCTGGGATCCCCTTTGTTCAGAAATAGCAGACATATATGGCTTTGGCGTTGCTTTTTGGTATTTAGAAGGCCGCTAAATGCCGCTGCGCATCACACGTGTATTATGGCTAGCAGTGAAGGGGTTAATTAGGTAGCTTGTAGGGAGCTTGCAGGGTTAATATTAGATTTAGTGTAGAGCTCAGCCTCCCACCTGAAACACCAGACCCCCTGATCCCTCCCAAACAGCTCTCTTCCCTCCCCCACCCCACAATTGTCCCCGCCATCTTAAGTACTGGCAGAAAGTCTGCCAGTACTAAAATAAAAGCTATATTTTTTTTTTAAATATTTTTTTAAGCATATTTACATATGCTGCTGTGTACGATCCCCCCTTAGCCCCCAACCTCACTGATCCCCCCCAAACAGCTCTATAACCCTCTCACTCTAATTTAATGGGCGCCATCTTGGGTACCCAGTTTAGAAGAGAAAATGTTTTTTTTTTACATTTGTTAAAGGTTTCTGTAGTGTAGCTTCCCCCCACACAAAACCAACCCCCCACCCCTCCACGATCACTTTTTGTGCTTTTGCACAAACAAGATTAGGCCACTTTTATGAAAACATTTTCCGTAGTGTAGCGGTTCCCACCCGCTCCCGCCCCGTGCACGCGCCCGCCCGCCACCCTCCGTGCACGCGCGGGCATCCGTGCGTGCCCCCCGACGGTCCCGATCCCGCCCCCCTTGACGTCACGCTGCACACCGATGGCCGCCCACCCGCCTCCCAAGTCGGCTCCCACCCACCAACGATACCGGCCATCGATGTCCGGTGCAGAGAGGGCCACAGGGTGGCTCTCTCTGCATCGGATGGCCATGTGAGGTTATTGCAGGATGCCTCCATATCGAGGCATCACTGCAATAACCGGAAAGCAGCTGGAAGCGAGCAGGATCGCTTCCAGCTGCTTTCCACACCGAGGACGTGCAGGGTACGTCCTCAGGCGTTAACTGCCTTTTTTTTGAGGACGTACCCTGCACGTCCTCGGTCATTAAGGGGTTAATGTCCAGATACTTAATTATAATGGTCTATATTGAAATATGAATGTGTGCATTTTAAAATTGAAGTATGATGAATATATTGGTATAAGCAAAAATACTGCTGATAAAAAGTTATTATTGTTTCATCAGCATATGTACATATGCTATGCATGTCCAATGTTCCTTCATTCGAGTGTGCTCAGAGTGCTGGAGTTTGTGTTTATTTTGTCAGCGATGCCTTAACTTGTACAATATAAGCCAACACTGAAAATGAAAATGGAACTCTAGATCCAGATGGAATACACCCAATGGTTCTAAGGAAACCTCTACTTTTAATTTTTAAAAATGTGTTATTCTCTGTCGTAAAGCTGACATAGTGACACTTTTTAAAAAGAGAAGCTGGGCTGATCCAGGAAGCTATAGAACAGTAAGCTTTACGTCAGTACTAGGGAAGATACTGGAAGGGATTAAAAGTGATTATATTCAAGAGTATTGTCATAACAGGCATTTGTTAAAAAGATTCCTGTTCCTGCTGCAGTAAGGAGACTTAAAAGATCAATTCAACCTTAATTATAGTAGTCCTTATAAGCTCTCTGTTGGTATCTTGATGCTACTTGTGTATTGAGTGTTCTCACTACCTCTTACTCTGGCTATTTGGATTTGCTTGTTTGGCTCAGCTTCCCCTGACTTAGCTTTTGCATTAACCCCTTTGTTTGGACTGACATGGTTATCTGACTTTAGCTTATTTTTGGACTTTTCATTTGTTTAATGATTTTGTGATTTTTTTTTTTCTCTGTGAGATTTTGACCTGGACTGTCTGACTTTTTTAAATTTCCTTATTCTCTACCTCCGCATAGTGACTTGCAGTTTGCTTTTGTATTTGACTTTTTCCTTCCACTATTGCTGATGTTACCTGCAACGCCAGTGCCTTATTACTTTGGATGCCTCTGCTCTCAAGAGATCTGTATTAAAGTTACCTATGCAAGTCTACTCTTCACCTGGATAGCGATATTAAACTTTTAAAAAGTTTGGTATTTAGAATGATTACTTTACGATTACTTTTAGTAGTTATTTATTCTATACTTTGTAGGTGCTGATTAAAATACTGGAGAGAGTTAAGCTGCTAAATTTAGTCTCACTGCTCTCTTAGCCAGGCCCCTGCTTGGTTACTGTGTTTAACTTGCAGTGTCCCAGTAAGGGTTTGTGTTGAGTTCGGCCTCTCAGCCACTGATTCCAGCTGAGGCTGGTGAAGACACAGGCCCGGCCAGGAAAATGGTTACTGTTTGTTACAAGTATATTCAGGAAAACAAAGATTATGAATTCAAATCAGCATGGTTTTAACAGTTATCTCCTATTAATGCTCAATGGCTAGAAAGTAAAATTGCTAATTGTACTTTTAGGAAATAAGAATGATCAGGAAGCACTAGTAGGAAATACCAAAGAGCCAATACGAATTAGTAAGAATTGTGCAACTGATACTGCTGTATTAGTTTAATCTGTTCAGACATGTACAATTCAAGATATTTATATTTTTTCCTTCATATGGATGATAATAAAATCAATACAAGATCTCTTTAATTAAGCATGCATAAATAGCTATAAAATTGCAAAATAAAAAAGGGGTTTGTAGTTAATTAAAATGTGTTTTAATGTTCCAAATATATTTTTCCTCAAATGTAATAGGTAATAAGTTGTGCAAATAATATCTGCACAAGAAAATATATAAACTAAAACTCACACAAATAGAAGTCCAAAATTGTATATGTAACATTCTAGATGCATTTTTAAAAATCTTTTTTTATGCAGTGCTTCTTTATTATAAATTAGAAATAAACTGACTTCCCTTCTATTCTTCTGCAGATATATGTCCTAGGCTTTGAAGATGGGATATAGCTTTACCAGATTTCAATAATCACAGTTGCATTGCTTGCTGCAAAGAGCATTTCAGAGATTAAGGGTGAACTTTTAAGAGATTAAATGGATTTGCAGGCTTAAACCCAACCAGCAAGACTTAACTTTTAAGAGTATCATTAAAATATGTTATTATTCTGAGGGATGTTAAATATCAGAAGATATATCATTATTTATAAGACAATTAAATTCCCCCTCTTTTAGTTTAAAATTAAAATACTAGGTAGATAAAGAGGATTTATGGTTTTAAGTATTTAGTATACATATACAAACAATAGAAGCATACAAATTGGTTTCAGATAATAATAATAAAAAAATCATGGCCCACCTAGGTTGTACTTTTCCTAGTTGGATGAAAGAATTTAGAAATAATTTATATTTACTTATACCAAGAATAAATATTAACCTTTCTTACGTTTTCCTTCTATAATGAAATAAATGATTCACAAAATTCAGTGAAGACTTCTGATCAAGTAGAATTATGCAAAAATACATTATAAAATTCCTATGATTTTAGATTATAATAAAGTGCCATTTGTATGATTAGCTAAATTGTTGAGAAATGAGAAGTGATATAAAACCCAAAACTAGGTCTCAGAAAGTAAAACAGTCCACCTATCTGCCACCAGATTGAATTGCGTATTACAGTGACAGTAAAGTAAAAATCAAACTTAAAGGGGCATGAAACCCACACTATTTTTCTTTCATGATTCAGAGAGAGAATACAGTTAAAAAAAAGTTTCCAGTTTACTTCTATGAATGTTTCATTTTGACTTTACTGTCACTTAAAGGGACAGTATACACCAATTTCCATATAACTGCATGTAATAGACATTATCATAAAGAAGAATATGCACAAATGCTGATCTAAAAATCCAATATAAAACCTTTTAAAAACGGACTTAGAAGCTCTGAGTTTTGCACTGTTGATGAGGTAGCCTGTGACACCCACTGAAAGGGGCTGGGTTAATAAAAAGAGCTGACACCCCCACTTCACCCCCTTCCCATCATATGAAAAGAAAGATTACACAAACAGGAGCCTGCAGGAGTCTGTAAACATGTGTATACATCTGGCACGGTGGTGCTTGGTTAGCAGTCTGAAAATCAGCACAATGTTTTTAAAAAATAAGCATAACTATGCATTGTTATAAAAACACTACCAGATAGGCTAAATAAATGGATCATCTACAAGACACTTATGCAATGTACACCAAACCAGTATCTTACTGACTATTGAATAGGGATGGGCGGATGTGCTAAAAGTGCAATTCGTTTGTTAGAATAAATAGTCCTGTGGACATTTTTTTGGACAATCGAATGTTGATAAGAACAAAAATCCATAAACATTTTGTAACTGAATGTTATTTCCGGTTTTAGGGTGTTACTTTTGTTTTTTAATGTTTAGAATTAGATTGAATATCCACATTTGAAATTACAAATGTAACATTCGATTTAACTAATACTATTCAGAAGATCAATAGTTAATGTGGTATTAAAATTTGTAAAATGATACATATTAGATACAAATATTTTGATTTGAATTTTGCATAATTCAAATAATAAATGTAAGGAAAGTTTTGAATATTAAATGTAAGGAAAGCTTTAGGAATTCTATTAAAAACACATTGATTAAAATCTTTCTAATTTGGATATTGCATAATTCATATCTAATCATTAGAAAAATTTGAATGGACTATTTCATTTAAAGATAGCATTAGAAATACTTTTACATTAAACAAATGTTGTACAAACATTCAAAATTAGAAACAAACAAACGTGCTGAAAATTCCTTTGATTTTTCAAATGTTGCAAAAATTTCGCCCATCTCTACTATTGGAGTATAACAATTCGAATAAGCGATCAACTCCTTTATAACATATAATCCATTTAAATGTTGGGCTTATCTATTGGAAATGTTTTTACCCAATAATATATATAAAAAAAAAATATTCAAAGTACAGTATTTTAAAAACTACAGGAACCAACTTGTGAGATTTATACGTTTTATATTAAAAGACAAAATTAAACCTTTATATTTCAGAGACATTATTCAAATATTAAATATTTTACAATGTAAATCCATTAGCACATATATCACTTTCTCTTTATATTCTTTGATGAAGCCTTGCTGCTTTCCATAACAGCATACTGAGGTAGGCTCAAGAGAATGCACATTTCATGATCACTATGTGGCAGCAGTGTCTGTAGCAACTAGCAATGTTATACAAGTAATCTGTAGAGGGGGCTTTAGCTGCAGCAGACAGTACTGAGTGACAGTAGGGAACACCCACAGCTCTGCCTCTACTTACTAATTGCTGAACACCATTTAGATTTTACCTTCTATATGAATTATTCAACTTTAACTTTTGCATTGAATATGGTGAAAAGGTTAATATTTGAAGGGCTGAGATGTGGAACAGGGAAGTATTTTATATAGTCTTGTATGTTAGGGTAATTTTGATTAGGGTAAAAAATGGTTAATAATGGTAAGTATTGAATAGCCAAGGGTCCTATGTGGGCAAAGCTAGTCATGCTGTGAGAGGAGATTCATTTGTGGGCATGACCAGGAAGTTGAGGTTCTGGTTATGAGGTATGGGCCGTGGTAAGGTTGGAAGGTACCTCAGCATGGGTGGTTAATATCCTCCCTCACTCTGAGCACAGTGGGGCAAATACTAAAAGATTAGGGTGCTTCTGCACCCCCAAGGACTCTCCTAGAAATCCTACTGCTGTCATCTCTGCGTTAGAATGATTGGCACAAATAGAACAAGGCTTTTGGTTTAGTTTAAGGACATTAGTAATGGTGGCATATAATAAACGCTCACTTGTTGCATTGACAGTACTATTTGTGAGGTGATCTTATTGTATATGGCCTATATAATCCTTGTGGCAGCTTTATTAGTTTACTTTTTTAATATCTTATTTTCTGATTGTACATTAGCAAGCATGCTTTTCTGTGGTTTATGCATCTGTGTGAAAACAAAAGAATTTGGTTTTAGAAAATTTTCTTGACACTAAGTATAATTAAAAACTGAAACAAATTACACTATTGTTTCTGTTATTTTACCCTTAACCTTTTTATTGTTTGCAATAACTACTGTGAAATCATTTGCTAAAAGTAAATTATAGCACCATTATGTAAGGGAAGGTTTTCTTCTAAGTTTAAAAAGAAAAACGCAAGTAATGCCTAGCACTATAAAAGCTGACTTTCAGAACCCTTTTGGGAAATTAATACAAGTTTATGATTCCACTGCAGTTCTTGAGTAAACAATATAACTTTTAATGATGGGAAACATAGGCGTAAGTAACGCTAGGAAGAAAATATGATCGTGAAATGATTTGTTGAAAATGAATGTTGTGTAGGTAATCTTATAAAAATGAAAATTCCAACGACATATTTTCTTCAATAAGTACTGTAAGTACATAAAACTAATATTATTATTAGTGTTGTTATTATAATAAGGAGGATAGTGAAGATGATGATAATGTGTTTTGTGTAGTACTTATTTTACATCCCTTCAGCTTACGTATGTAACGTTTTCTCAATTGCTGCTTAACAGCAGCATGAGTATCAGAATTATTTTTAAATATATATATTTTTATTTATATATATTTTATATATATATATATTTTATATATATATATATATATATATATATATATATATATATATATATATATATTTCAAGCGATGGTGTAAGTGCACTCTCACCAACTTTTGCAACTTGTCAGGGTGCTGTGAGATAGTAGATAAAATGTAGCAAAGAAGCACTCACTGAACGGTTCCAACTGTGACAAAAAGTTTTAATTCAAACGAGTGACGTTTCGGGACAGTAACAGTCCCTTCCTCTGACAAACTAACAATGTGAAAATGCAGGCCTTAAATAGGCACCAAACTACCCTCCCCACGAGTTTGACCAATCATGGTCAAGGTTACATAACATATCTTACCCAGTGACCAATAATAATCAATAATACAAATCAAGTGTATCAAGTGAGTCGTGAAAAGTAATTAAAACATAAGACCCCGTGTTGCTAATAGAATGGGGGGAGCAATCTCAGTCCAACCATACATATAAGTCAGCTAAATAACCTTAAAATTGTAAACAAAGTAGAAAAACAACAATGAAACAAGGGGATCGTAATTCAACCAATCGTTATAGCCCTAGTCATGGAGATCGTAATTCCACCAATCGGCAGTGATCTAACTTATGGGAATCATAGTAGCACCAATCAGCAACAATATGACACTCCGTGTCCGATACGTCATAGCTACGTGCTTTCAAGTTACGCCCACCTGTCACTGGCGATGCCTGTTACATACAGCAGCAAGGGAATAACCCATCTAGCTAACTCTCACCGGATCGCTGCTTATTAATCATAAACAAATACAGTACAGAGACCGCCCTTAGTTTAACAGTATAAAATCTAGCAGTATAGCTAGTTTTAATCAGAATCCATGTTAGTACTACCATCTCAGGCATCTAAGGCGTTCAAATATAGAGACCTGACAGTGTCATCAAAAATCAAGTCTGTCACTCTATGCGCGCCAAAGCAAATCAGTGTGTGAGCCCTATTATCAACACACTCTGATCCACAGCTAAAATAGTGCTGTCAAAGAAATGACGAAAACTAACCTATCAAAAGTGTGTCCACGCCCATATGGGCGTGTCAAAACATCGCTAAATATTACCTGTATCTATGTGTCACCCTAAAAAATGGTGAGCGCACCTAGTGAGACCTTACCATTATCGCTCATCTGGATGTGACAAGCGATATCTATCTTATCATCGATAGCACACATTGACAGACAGGGACAGACATGGCTATATTCAGACCAGTGTTACATCACTAATACAAATGTGCTTGTTTTTTCTCATAGCGGCACCAAAATGTGATTCTAATCCATCTCTATGTTTAAGGTTCCTAAATGCAGACTCATATCCAGTGCATCAATCACCACCCTAAAGATAAACTTTAAACAAAAAATAAAAAATAAAAATAAATAAATATAAAAAATAAAAAAGGTGAATAAGTCAATTATATCATAATAAACCTAAATAAAAATATTAGCCATTCTGCACCCATAATAGATGATAACAAAAAAGTCAGATGTGTATCACTGTCAGCTCATTGTGAAGGCATCGCAGGCTTGACAACTATGTATCAATAAACTAAAACTAAAAATAGTAAAAATAAAAATAATAAATATAAAAATAAAAATACATATAAAAATAAATAAAAATAAAAATAAAAATAAATATAAAAAAGAAAATAAATAAAATAAAAATAAATATAAATATAAAAATGAAAAAATGAAAAAAAATGAAAATAATAAAAATAAAGATAATTTATTTTTATATTTATTATTTTTATTTTTACTATTTTTAGTTTTATCTTATTTTTATTCATTTTCTATATTGAGTTCTCTTGATTTTATACAGTTCTAGATCCTGAGTACAGTTGACCGGACTATGAGCACAATACTACTGATGATAATGCTGATTCCTCTGTCCCATATTGCCCTTATGTAAAATTCATATGTGGCTCTCTTAACATCATGTTGTTATTCTCCTGTCCATTATATGGACGAATTGATTTTAATTTTAATTTTATTTTATGTCTCACTTTGTTGACACCCCGTGTTGCCTTTTAGTTTGGGTGGTCTGTCTCACACCAAACTTATAATCAGCGCTATATTTATTGATAGATAGTTCACAATGAGCTGACAGTGATACACATCTGACTTTTTTGTTATCATCTATTATGGGTGCAGAATGGCTAATATTTTTATTTAGGTTTATTATGATATAATTGACTTATTCACCTTTTTTATTTTTTATATTTATTTATTTTTATTTTTTATTTTTTGTTTAAAGTTTATCTTTAGGGTGGTGATTGATGCACTGGATATGAGTCTGCATTTAGGAACCTTAAACATAGAGATGGATTAGAATCACATTTTGGTGCCGCTATGAGAAAAAACAAGCACATTTGTATTAGTGATGTAACACTGGTCTGAATATAGCCATGTCTGTCCCTGTCTGTCAATGTGTGCTATCGATGATAAGATAGATATCGCTTGTCACATCCAGATGAGCGATAATGGTAAGGTCTCACTAGGTGCGCTCACCATTTTTTAGGGTGACACATAGATACAGGTAATATTTAGCGATGTTTTGACACGCCCATATGGGCGTGGACACACTTTTGATAGGTTAGTTTTCGTCATTTCTTTGACAGCACTATTTTAGCTGTGGATCAGAGTGTGTTGATAATAGGGCTCACACACTGATTTGCTTTGGCGCGCATAGAGTGACAGACTTGATTTTTGAAGACACTGTCAGGTCTCTATATTTGAACGCCTTAGATGCCTGAGATGGTAGTACTAACATGGATTCTGATTAAAACTAGCTATACTGCTAGATTTTATACTGTTAAACTAAGGACGGTCTCTGTACTGTATTTGTTTATGATTAATAAGCAGCGATCCGGTGAGAGTTAGCTAGATGGGTTATTCCCTTGCTGCTGTATGTAACAGGCATCGTCAGTGACAGGTGGGCGTAACTTGAAAGCATGTAGCTATGACGTATCGGACACGGAGTGTCATATTGTTGCTGATTGGTGCTACTATGATTCCCATAAGTTAGATCACTGCCGATTGGTGGA
The DNA here is from genome assembly GCF_027579735.1 of Bombina bombina. Taxonomy (NCBI): domain Eukaryota; kingdom Metazoa; phylum Chordata; class Amphibia; order Anura; family Bombinatoridae; genus Bombina; species Bombina bombina. Next base: position 141,579,251 of record NC_069502.1, on the reverse strand, counting down.
ATTACGATCTCCATGACTAGGGCTATAACGATTGGTTGAATTACGATCCCCTTGTTTCATTGTTGTTTTTCTACTTTGTTTACAATTTTAAGGTTATTTAGCTGACTTATATGTATGGTTGGACTGAGATTGCTCCCCCCATTCTATTAGCAACACGGGGTCTTATGTTTTAATTACTTTTCACGACTCACTTGATACACTTGATTTGTATTATTGATTATTATTGGTCACTGGGTAAGATATGTTATGTAACCTTGACCATGATTGGTCAAACTCGTGGGGAGGGTAGTTTGGTGCCTATTTAAGGCCTGCATTTTTACATTGTTAGTTTGTCAGAGGAAGGGACTGTTACTGTCCCGAAACGTCACTCGTTTGAATTAAAACTTTTTGTCACAGTTGGAACCGTTCAGTGAGTGCTTCTTTGCTACATTTTATATATATATATATATATATATATATATATATATATATATATATATATATATATATTATCCACAAAAAGAACCAAAATAAGCACTTCAAAGCCAAAGTTGATGAATAAAAGAACTGAGTATTTATTAGGACATCTAAAAACAAAGAATGTCCACGAAGGACAAAAGGTAATCCAGGTTAGTGTAGCAGGCACACAGAGCAGACATGTTTCGTGCTCAGGTAGCACTTGATCACTGCTTACCTGTGCACCTGCAAAGGCCTGCCTTTTAATTGCACAAATTTAAAGTGGTACATTACACATTTCATTTAAACAACCTGAATGAATGAATATCAAGAGTAAATCTGCATAGTTAATCTATGTGTTATATATGGGAATATAGCAAACTTTGCAAAGAATAGATATTATGTTGAAATGCATAGAAAACTCATGAAAAATAATTTAGGATTGAAGAAGAATTTAGGATTGAAGAACAGATTTATGTGTCTCAGTTTAATACTAGTCATTAGAGTAGAGATATTAAGTGCAATTGGTAACTGACTCTTGTTGGGCTATCAAATCCTACACTATCCTATAGCTATAGTCTATTATACAAATAAATGTAAATCTCTTCTTTTGTTTATCCCTAAAGGATAACTAGTTTGTAAGGTCAGTATCCAAAAAACTTCTCTTTTGTCTAGCATCATTTCCCTATTTCCTCCTCTGCTCCAAATAGGAACAAAATCTATGCCCTGCACCATTAGGGCATTGACATCCGCATTATGTTTTTCCTTAAAATGTCTCGCTACTGGAGTATCTGAACTCTCATCTTCTATGCTACGTAAGTGTTCTAAAAACCTTTCCTTAAGTGGCCTAGTAGTCTTTCCTGTGTGTTACTGACAATGATATTGCATCTCCTTCTTTTACAAAGTTACAGGTCCTACATATTGGTCTCCTACACTTATAGAAGCCCCTCTTTCTTTGTAGCCAATTCTTGTTTGAAATAGGTTTTAGCTCAGAAGGTGATAGAAAGTTAGATAGAGTTTTACCTCTTTTTGATATAAAATTACACCCTTCCTGCATAATTTCTTTAAGTATGGGATCTGAATATAGTATAGGTATAGAACCTTGCACAATTTTACAAATCTTATTATATTCCAAACTATAGTTTGTAATAAATTTAAGTTTATTATGATATTTGTCAGTATTTACATGTTGTTTCTTCCTATTCAAAAGATGTCTCCTCTGTATTTTATCCACAGTATTTTTAGCTTTTGTTAATACCTCATTTTTATAGCCTCTATCTTTAAGTCTCTCTAAAGCAATCTTTGCATGTTTTTGGTATTCATCCTCTGTTGTACAGTTTCTTTTGAGTCTAATTAGTTCTCCTTTGGGTATTGCGTCAATAACATGTTTGGGGTGACATGAGTCATATTTTAAAGTAGTGTTTCCTGCTGTTGGTTTCCTAAATAATGTAGTGTTTATATTTTTGGATTTGTTATCAGTAAAGATTGTCAAATCAAGAAAATTGACATTGGTTGCACTATACTGGCTTGTAAATTCAATGCCACATTCGTTAGAATTTAGGTATTGACAAAATTCCTCTATCTCAGAATCATTTCCATCATATATAAACAGCAGGTCATCTATGTACCGAAAAAATTATACGATACGTGATTTATGAGGGTTTCTATCTCCAAAGACGTGGGACAGCTCCCACCAACCCATAAAGAGGTTGGCATAGGAGGGGGCAAATTTGGCCCCCATAGCTGTCCCACGTCTCTGGAGATAGAAACTGTTACCAAATTTAAAAAAATTATGTGTTAGCAAATACTCTATTGCATTAATCAGAAAGACCTTAGTAGGTGCTTCATAGTTACTGTAATTGTCTAGAAAGAATTCTATTGCTGTTAAGCCCTTCTCATGTACTATTGAGGTGTATAAGGATGAGACATCTGATGTAATAAGTCTGTAAGTTGGTTTCCATTGTATATTTTCTAATTTTCTTAATAGTGCTGTTGTGTCTTGAATGTAGGATGGAAGATTGCACACTAGCGGTTGCAAAAAAGAATCCACTAATTCTGAGAGTGATTCATTAAGTGAGTTGATGCCAGCTATGATGGGCCTTCCAGGAGGTGATACAGGGTCTTTGTGGATCTTTGGGAAATAATGAAAGATGGGTATTACTGGAAATTCAGGGACAAGTGCTTCTTGTATTGACTGATTTATTATATTATTGTTTCTGGCAAATATCCCGCCCTCCCCTTTCTAAATAGAGCCGTTTTTACCTCCAGTGAACAGAGGATTATTTGTGCGCTCCGTTGTGCAGGTTACTGTTGGACTTTTGTATTTTCTGTTTTACCTGCCTAGGAGCTGCCATATAAGCTGTCAGTTTTCCAGCAAGACAGCCGCACGGGACCAAGGAGTATCAGCACATACCGGGTGAGACGGAAGGAATATTGCCGCAACCGAATAGCTGATCTGGAAGTTCCTGAGTACGCTGCTGTCTTGATATTAGCATTTATTATTAGTTGGCGTTCTTATGTTACAGCAGCACCGGACTGTGCATCTATAGGATACAGCGGATATTGTAACAACATAAGAGTTACCGCTTTAAGACAGCTGAACAGGGAGCAATCCCCTGAATACGCCGCTGTCTCTACAATAATCTATACTCAGGTGGTTGCCTGGCTAAACTGCTGAATATTGCGGAGTATGGCAGAGGATCTCGCATGAAAGGATTAAATCACCGCATCAAGTCAGCAGATCCGGGTAAGAGACTGTTGTTAAATAAGACATTAAAGTGTTATGAATATATAAGACCAGAAGGACACTTTTTATCAATGGGGTAATGAATATACCATATATATGGAGAATTACTAAAGAAAGCGTATAATTGCAAGCTACATACCCTACTATTGTCAAGTGGCCTTATAATTTTACAATACACTTTACAACTAAACATAAACGACTCTAGGGGAGGGATATACATATATCTTTTTTATAAGGACTTTATAACTACATCGATATCAAGAGTTACATCAAAAGCAAATAAAAATGGAAGAAAACAGTGAACAATCATATGTATTTGGAGACTTTGAAAAAGATCATGATGACATGTATGAATGCATAGTACATACTTTGGACAGTTTATTTTTCGATATTGACACCATAAGAAAGAGGGACATTAAACTGGATCTTGATATAAAAGCTTTCAGGATTTATATACAAGAAAAACGTATACCCAGAGGACTGAGGATAAAGAAATTTCCCTCCTTTCTAGTTAATGACTTAGAGTTCATTAAAAAATGGAATAATATTCTAGACACATGCTCTTTTGCCTTAATTAATCTTTTGATTGAGTACAAAAACCAACAAAGAAAAGATATTTTATTAGAACTAAAGGAGATTCAAGAAAATTTAAAAAGTCACCAAGACAATGTGGACTTCAAGAAATATGATATTCAGTTTGAAAAAAAATATGAATAAATTTAAACAGGAACTTTGGCAGTTCAAGTCTAGAAAGATGGTACGTGATAAAAAGGATTATGAATCCAAGCAAGTGTACAGATGGAGCAGTGAGGAGAGCTCTAAACCCAGGTACTTTAATTAAACGTCACTATCAAAATAAAAGATCAGAAAAGAAGGAAAAAACAGTAACGTTTTCTGATACAGAATACGAGTTTGACTCATCTGATGGAGATGTGACAGAAGAAAGTGATGTTCCTAATGTCTTGCGAACCATGGATGCAACACCAGCGCCTGAACCAGTATTTCAAGCCTCAAAAAACGGGCAGGACAGATCTCAACCCCCAGGAAGAATAAAAAAACACATAGAGGGGCAAGAGGAAAGGGCAGAAGGAGAATGTGCATCCATTCAAGTACCAAACAAAATCAAGAAGGGAAATCTGCGCAAGACATATACAACCAGATCACAGAAGACACAGAAGAAATATGCATGAACTCAGATGTTATTAATCTATCTTCTAAAAATCTGACTAGCTTAGAGATTTCGGTTCTATCAAAAGGACTCAACTTTGTTCCTACAAATCATTTCAACATGTTTGACACCATTTTAGATATCAATAGATTTGTGCGCAAAATTACATTGCGTAGGCATTTTTATTCTGCTCAGGATAAAGATAGGTTGCAAACTACTGATATGAGTGAAGGTACAGTTAGCACTGATAACACTGAAATAGATAAGATGCATTTCACAGACTGGTGCAGTGTATATGACCTTCAAACACTTGAACAAGAAAATCACATAACTAAAATAGGGCTGCCAGACACAAAAGGGATTTCACTTAAACATATTAAGAACAAAAGCTCCTTTTATCCAACACAAATGAGACCCAAAGTCCTAGACATCTTTCAAAAAACCATAGAAAATAAACTCAGAGTTCTAGATGAAAACAATAGAGATACAACTAAATCTAAATATAGACAAAAATCAAACCTTACATATGCAGAGAAGGAAGCATTGAAGTCTTTAACTAAAAATGAGGAATTAATCATTAGACAATCAGACAAGGGCGGCAATGTGGTCGTGCTAAATAGAAAAGACTATTTAGCTGAAGCTACTAGACAATTAACTGACACAAATGTATACGTAAAACTAAAGGAGAATCCAACTAAAAAATTTAAAGAACAACTGACTAATTTAGTATGTTATGCCAGAAACAATAATATAATAAATCAGTCAATACAAGAAGCACTTGTCCCTGAATTTCCAGTAATACCCATCTTTCATTATTTCCCAAAGATCCACAAAGACCCTGTATCACCTCCTGGAAGGCCCATCATAGCTGGCATCAACTCACTTAATGAATCACTCTCAGAATTAGTGGATTCTTTTTTGCAACCGCTAGTGTGCAATCTTCCATCCTACATTCAAGACACAACAGCACTATTAAGAAAATTAGAAAATATACAATGGAAACCAACTTACAGACTTATTACATCAGATGTCTCATCCTTATACAGCTCAATAGTACATGAGAAGGGCTTAACAGCAATAGAATTCTTTCTAGACAATTACAGTAACTATGAAGCACCTACTAAGGTCTTTCTGATTAATGCAATAGAGTATTTGCTAACACATAATTTTTTTAAATTTGGTAACAGTTTCTATCTCCAGAGACGTGGGACAGCTATGGGGGCCAAATTTGCCCCCTCCTATGCCAACCTCTTTATGGGTTGGTGGGAGCTGTCCCACGTCTTTGGAGATAGAAACCCTCATAAATCACGTATCGTATAATTTTTTCGGTACATAGATGACCTGCTGTTTATATATGATGGAAATGATTCTGAGATAGAGGAATTTTGTCAATACCTAAATTCTAACGAATGTGGCATTGAATTTACAAGCCAGTATAGTGCAACCAATGTCAATTTTCTTGATTTGACAATCTTTACTGATGACAAATCCAAAAATATAAACACTACATTATTTAGGAAACCAACAGCAGGAAACACTACTTTAAAATATGACTCATGTCACCCCAAACATGTTATTGACGCAATACCCAAAGGAGAACTAATTAGACTCAAAAGAAACTGTACAACAGAGGATGAATACCAAAAACATGCAAAGATTGCTTTAGAGAGACTTAAAGATAAAGGCTATAAAAATGAGGTATTAACAAAAGCTAAAAATACTGTGGATAAAATACCGAGGAGACATCTTTTGAATAGGAAGAAACAACATGTAAATACTGACAAATATCATAATAAACTTAAATTTATTACAAACTATAGTTTGGAATATAATAAGATTTGTAAAATTGTGCAAGGTTCTATACCTATACTATATTCAGATCCCATACTTAAAGAAATTATGCAGGAAGGGTGTAATTTTATATCAAAAAGAGGTAAAACTCTATCTAACTTTCTATCACCTTCTGAGCTAAAACCTATTTCAAACAAGAATTGGCTACAAAGAAAGAGGGGCTTCTATAAGTGTAGGAGACCAATATGTAGGACCTGTAACTTTGTAAAAGAAGGAGATGCAATATCATCGTCAGTAACTCATAAACAACACAAAATTAACTATTCAATAAATTGTTCAACCACTCATGTGATATATCTGTTAACCTGTAAAATCTGTTTCATGCAGTACACAGGAAAGACCACTAGGCCGCTTAAGGAAAGGTTTTTAGAACACTTACGTAGCATAGAAGATGAGAGTTCAGATACTCCAGTAGCGAGACATTTTAAGGAAAAACATAATGCGGATGTCAATGCCCTAATGGTGCAGGGCATAGATTTTGTTCCTATTTGGAGCAGAGGAGGAAATAGGGAAATGATGCTAGACAAAAGAGAAGTTTTTTGGATACTGACCTTACAAACTAGTTATCCTTTAGGGATAAACAAAAGAAGAGATTTAGATTTATTTGTATAATAGACTATAGCTATAGGATAGTGTAGGATTTGATAGCCCAACAAGAGTCAGTTACCAATTGCACTTAATATCTCTACTCTAATGACTAGTATTAAACTGAGACACATAAATCTGTTCTTCAATCCTAAATTATTTTTCATGAGTTTTCTATGCATTTCAACATAATATCTATTCTTTGCAAAGTTTGCTATATTCCCATATATAACACATAGATTAACTATGCAGATTTACTCTTGATATTCATTCATTCAGGTTGTTTAAATGAAATGTGTAATGTACCACTTTAAATTTGTGCAATTAAAAGGCAGGCCTTTGCAGGTGCACAGGTAAGCAGTGATCAAGTGCTACCTGAGCACGAAACATGTCTGCTCTGTGTGCCTGCTACACTAACCTGGATTACCTTTTGTCCTTCGTGGACATTCTTTGTTTTTAGATGTCCTAATAAATACTCAGTTCTTTTATTCATCAACTTTGGCTTTGAAGCGCTTATTTTGGTTCTTTTTGTGGATAATGGATTTTGCTTTCTGGCGTGTGAAACAGACACGCTGAACCAACAGCTGCCATAGCCTGTGAGTAAGGGATTCAAATATCCCGCCCTCCCCTTTCTAAATAGAGCCGTTTTTACCTCCAGTGAACAGAGGATTATTTGTGCGCTCCGTTGTGCAGGTTACTGTTGGACTTTTATATATATATATATATATATATATATATATATATATATATATATATATATATATATATATATATACACACACAGGTATAGATATATGAGTGTAGTTTGATGCACTTTTTTTTAAACTTTTACTCTTTACTATTGGTCACTATCACTAACCCGATGTGCACAAATTTAGATTTGCACATTTACTGTCAACATGTAATATATTATGCGGGCAAGTTATCTCGGGTGCAATATTGGTTATCACGGTCTGCGCTAACAAGCACCACTTTTAATCTGTCTGAATATGAGCAGAGTACCATTGTCCTGCATATACCCACTGCTCAAAGACAGTTTCTGCTACTAGGATAATATAATAACTATCATTTCTATTGCTTCAACTCACAGTTTTCCATAAGTTAGCAGGTGGATCAGAGTCTGAAAGACACAGGTGACACAACTCTTGTAAAACATTTCAACAATGGCAAGCAGAGGACAAGGGGATCTTTAGGAGATGTGGGATATGGATCTTATACAAGATGGCTAACATAGTTTTTCCTCTTTTTTACAGGTTTTGATCAAACTGATATCAGATACACCAATTAAAGGATCCCTATTATTCATGAGAAAACTCAAAGCTACATTAAGCTTTCTACAGCAGCCATCCGATATGGGCTAGTGGGAAAATAAGTTTTATACTCATCTGGAATAAGGGATTTGGCAATTAATCTTTCCCCACACATACAAAAACTTCTGTTCACTCTCTGCAATTGAAAATTACTGTAATCTATAGCCACAACTCTTTCTTTAAAAAGTACTAAATCTCTAATGTTCAGGGCCTTAAAATAATAGGTCCAAATGGATTTGTTTTTATAGATATGGGATAGACTAAGATGTGGTGTAACTATTTTCTTCACAAGAATTTAACTTGTTGGCATCTTCATAAGGGCCAGTAGATGTTTGATATAATAAAATGTTTAAATTGATTTTCAAATAAAAAAAATTAAAAATAAAAAATCAGCAAAAACTCCATATGTCTCCAAAATTGGTAGATCTTTTCCTAAAACAAAATTCCAAGAGTAATGAAATTTGTTATCTATTAACTAGGGAATAAATTACATATTAAAGTGAAATTAAACAGCACTCTTTTGGTAAAAACAAATATGTTAAATCAAAGTAAATATAAAAATAAAAAGATTGTGTAAAAAACAAATAAGTAAATAACCTGTTTTCTTACAAAATGAGCACTTAGAGATTCTCAGTGTAGCCTCTGCCCACAGTGTTTTAAGAGCACAGATTTTAAAAACCTAAATTTTTATTCTGTCAGTTGTGGGCAAAACGTTTAGTCTATTCACTAGCCTAGAAGTTTTATGACATCAGGCTAAGATAAAACTTCCTTCAAAGGCCTCCTCCTCTTTGTAGGGCTGTGACAGGAAGCACAAATGTAGTGTAAAAAAATAAATACAATAAAAGGTAAAGTCAATTTAAATAGATGAATAATACATATTGCAATGATTTCTATTAAGTACTGTAAAAGCAACTGCTTAGTGCTTTTTTAGTACAATGAAAACAGTCTGACATCCCTTTAAATACATTTGATTACAATGCTCCCTACAAAAATAATTATGCTTCCTTATTTTAGCAAAGATAAGCTGTCGTATCAATAAGCATTTGTGTTAGAGATCCTACTTTCCACCATGTAGAGCCATAGGGAATGCAAATTATTTTGACTTCTTTTAACCTTTACTACTATATTCCTATGTTATGTCACTATGCTACTTTACCTCACTTCTTTAAATTGATTGTGACTATGTTTAGCAAAGAGAATATACACTTTAGACTAATTGGATCCTTGATTTTAATTTACCAACTCCGTAAAATATATAGTATTGAGAATGGATGCATTTAGGCTTTCTCTGCTTTCCTGTTACAGATACTTTAAGCCTTACATGTTTTTAAATCTGAGTTGCCGGGTTACGTTTGGGAAAATGTTATTGGAAAAACATAAATCTTGTGTTTTTTCACCACAATTCAAGAGTACGTTTAGCAGGCAGAATTACTATTTACATGGGAAAATCATGTGGGAACAGGTGCACAAACTTTATGAAGGGGGAAAAAATCTGCAGTTATTATTTTGCTACAAATTAGAAGTGGAAAGAAATCATTCTCACTTGGCCATTTCCAAAAAAATATAAATCTTAAAGGGACATTAAAAACGTTTAAATCACAAAGGTTGTCTGTTACCTTACAGGAGATTAGTATATCAACTGAGTGTGAATGTATTTATTACAGATTTACACCTTGTTTTCTGCTATTATTTTTCAATGGCCATAATCTCCATCTACTGCTTGCCCTATTTGTACGAACCAATCAGGACCTACTAATGGAGTTGACAAAACCTGTATTTTTTGCATTTTTTTTTCTCTTTTAATTTCTGCTGAAATCAATTAGAAATAAATAAGTGTGCATTACACATTTTCAGATTTGGAATTCTCTTAAATTTTGAGCACAAGTTAAAATATTGTGTGAGCGTTCATTTTTTCCCCCACAGAATTCAATGGAGACCTGATCACATATTTTCAAGTGTGACATGAAAATATGAATATTTCACATTCCAATGTTCTGCACATAGCATAATATGTTCTATTTATTTATAAATAAATATTTCTACTTATATCTGATTTTTTTGGTACAATATATCTATACCTATATATGTCGGCCTCTTTGCTCAGGAAGGGTCTGGAGCTGCTGGCACCAGAGCCTACAGGAGGTCACAAAGAGCATTAGCCTCCCTTCTGAAATGGTTAATCTTCTGTTGGGGAGGTGAGCACTACACCTGAAAGGAAATAACGATTTGGTGACTGAGGGTAATAAAGTTGCTGTCTACAGTGGCTACATGCCACACAGAGTCTTATCCATACCTCATAGGAGTTGAGGTTAACACGCGTGAGTGTCCATTTGACTACACTATATTGAATTTTTTTTAAGTTACCTGACATACTACACCAGAAAGGACTTTTTTGCTGTATGCTCTTCCCTCTTCTGTTCTAGATATTCTCTTGGAGGATCTCCTTTTTCTAAGTGGATTCCTTCTGCTCTCCTGGGATTAGGCTGTGAGTGAAGGATATTCCTTTAGTTTACTCCCCTTCCTTCATTTGTGATTTGATGTCTTGGGACTAAAACTAGGGGAGACCTGCATTTACAGGACATTACTGGTATTTCAAAATTTGGGAACACCATATCTATAGCGCTGTATTTCCTCTGTGTTTGAGATATATATATATATATATATATATATATATATACAGTATATACAGTATATATATATATATACATACAATATATACACAGTATGAATAAATATGAATATATATATATATATATATATATATATATATATATATATATATATATATATATATATATATATATATATATATATTTATATAAAAAACAATATCTGTCAGAAAAAGACCTGGTCTTATATTTTAAAGATCAGTTAAGAAAGGGATTTCAGCACTCAAAACATGGTTTGCAAAAATACATTTGCTATACTAGAGTATCATCTGGAGTTCTAAAGGACCCACCCAGAGAAATTATTTGCCAAGACAACAGATATTACAGTAATTAACACTTTGTTTAATTATGACAAAACAAGAGAACAAAAACTCCTGCTTCTTTAAATTCAATTAAGAAAACAGAATTGATAATGCCTGGATTATAAAAAAGGATCCCTTTAAATTGCTATAATAATAATGATAGTAACATTTCTACTATTATTTCAAATACTGCAGTCAAACAAATTAAAAAGATACAATAAAACATTATCCACTTCATTCGAATCAATAATATATTACTAAGAACTAGTGATGTCCCGAATAGTTCGCCGGCGAATAGTTCCCGGCAAACATAGCTTGTTCGCGTTTGCCGCGGCGGGCGAACATATGTGATGTTTGGTCCGCCCCCTATTCGTCATCATTGAGTAAATTTTGACCCTGTACCTCACAGTCAGCAGACACATTCCAGCCAATCAACAGCAGACCCTCCCTCCCAGACCCTCCCACCTCCTGGACAGCATCCATTTTAGATTCATTCGGAAGCTGCATTCTTAGTGAGAGGAGGGACAGTGTAGATGCTGCTGATTTAATAGGGAAATCGATAGCTAGGCTAGTGTATTCAGTGTCCACTACAGTCCTGAAGGACTCATTTGATCTCTGCTGTAAGGACAGCACCCCAAAAAGCCCTTTTTAGGGCTAGAACATCAGTCTGCTTGTTTTTTTTTTTCCTGTGTAATCTAATTGCAGTTGCCTGCCTGCCAGCGTGTGTGTCAGGCTCACAGCGTATACTGTGCCCACTTGCCCAGTGCCACCACTCATATCTGGTGTAACAGTAGTGTACATTTAAAAAAAACAACACTTTCTCTTGTAAGGTGTATCCAGTCCACGGATTCATCCATTACTTGTGAGATAATCTCCTTCCCAACAGGAAGCTGCAAGAGGATCACCCACAGCAGAGCTGTCTATATAGCTCCTCCCCTAACTGCCACCTCCAGTCATTCTCTTGCAGCTCTCGACAAGAAAGGAAGTATCAAGAGAGATGTGATGAATTAGTGCAGTTTATCTTCAATCAAAAGTTTGTTATTTTTAAACGGTACCAGCGTTTTACTGTTTTTACCTCAGGCAGAAATTAGAAGAAGAGTTTTGCCTGAGGTTTTTGATGATCTTTGCAGGTTGTAACTAAGATCCACTGCTGTTCTCACACATAACTGAAGAGTATGGGAAAACTTCAGCTGGGGTAACGGCCCGCAGAATTAACTGCCCTGAGGTAGGTTCAGTATATTTTTTTCTAGAGAGATGATAAGGTCTAGAAAATGCTGACAGTGCCTGATATATTTAAGGTAAGCCTGATTGCAGTGATTTAACAAACGACTGGCATCATGCTTGCAGTAAAAGGTAATATTCATGTTACTTGCTCTTATGGCTTAGTATGATTTATAAAGAACATTTTTTACTAAGGGTGATAAATCTTTATTTGGGGCCTAGTTTTCCACATGGCTGACTAGATTTCTCCTAGGAGTAGTTATTTATGGCCCTTCACTTTGAGTGCATGGTGGGAGGGGCCTATTTTCGTGCTCTAATTGCGCAGTAGTTTTTACATTCTGACACATCCAGCTTCCCTGAAGGAGTCCCCTGTCATATTGGACCTCTGTAAAGGGTATTTGTGCCTACAAAAGTCGTTTTATGGGAAGGTAGGAGCCACAGTAGAGCTGTGGCAGTTTGCTTGTGACTGTTATAACGGTTTTACCGTTTTTATGCTTCGTTTTTGAGCCTGAGGGGTTAATCATCCATTTGCAAGTGGGTGCAATGCTATTTTAGTCTATTATACACACTGTAAAAATTTTGTAGAGTTAACTGCTTTTTTTAACTGTTTTGTAGCTTTTGTGTTTGTTTTTTTCCCTTAAAGGCACAGTACCGTTTTTTATATTCTGCTTTTTCACATTAATTAAAGTGTTTTCCAAGCTTGCTGGTCTCATTACTAGTCTGTTAAACATGTTTGACATAGAGGAAACTCCTTGTTCATTATGTTTAGAAGCCATTGTGGACCCCCCTCTTAGAATGTGTACCAAATGCACTGATCTTACTATAAGTTATAAAGACCATATTCTGGCTTTAAAAGATTTATCACCAGAGGAAATTGACAAGGGGGAAGTTATGCCGACTAACTCTCCTCACGTGTCAGAGCCTATAACTCTCGCTCAAGGGACGCCAAGTACATCTAGCGTGATACAGTTATGAATCATACCCTTACAGAGGTATTGTCCAAACTGCCAGGGTTACAAGGAAAGCGAGACAGCTCTGGGTCTAGAACAAATACAGAGCTCTCTGACGCTTTAGTAGCTATGTCTGATATACCCTCACAATGTGCAGAAGCCGAGGCAGGAGAGCTTCTATCTGTGGGTGATTTTTCTGACTCAGGGAAGACACTTCAACCTGATTCTGATATGTCTACATTTAAATTTAAGCTTGAACAACTCCGCGTGTTGCTCAGGGAGGTTTTAGCAACTCTGGATGACTGTGACGCCATTGTAGTCCCGGAGAAATTGTGTAAATTGGATAAATACTATGCAGTGCCTGTTTACACTGATGTTTTTCCAATACCTAAGGGGTTTTCAGAAATTATTACTAAGGAATGGGATAGACCAGGTGTACCGTTCTTTCCCCCTCCTGTTTTTAAAAAGATGTTTCCCATAGATGCCGCTACACGGGACTTGTGGCAAACGGTCCCTAAGGTGGAGGGAGCAGTCTCTGCCCTAGCGAAGCATACAACTATCCCTGTCGAGGACAGTTGTGCTTTTCTAGATCCAATGGACAAAAAATTAGAGGGTTACCTTAAGAAATGTTTTATTCAACAAGGTTTTATTCTCCAGCCCCTTGCATGCATTGCCCCTGTCACTGCTGCTGCAGCCTTCTGGTTTGAGTCTCTAGAAGAGGCTCTACAGGTAGAAACCCCATTGGATGATATCCTTGACAAGCTTAAAGCTCTTAAGCTAGCCAATTCATTTGTTTCTGACACCGTTGTTCATTTAACCAAGCTAACGGCTAAGAACTCAGGTTTTGCTATTCAGGCGCGTAGGGCGCTAAAGCTTAAATCCTGGTCAGCTGACGTTACTTCAAAGTCTAAGCTTCTCAACATTCCCTTCAAGGGGCAGACCCTATTCGGGCCTGGACTGAAGGAGATCATTTCCGATATTACTGGAGGAAAAGGTCACGCCCTTCCTCAGGATAGGTCCAACAAATTAAGGACCAAACAGACTAATTTTCGTGCCTTTCGAAACTTCAAGAGTGGCGCAGCTTCAACTTCCTCTAATACAAAACAAGAGGGAAATTTTGCCTAGTCCAAGCCGGTCTGGAGACCTAACCAGGCTTGGAACAAAGGAAAGCAGGCCAAAAAATCTGCTGCTGCCTCTAAGACAGCATGAAAGATCAGCCCCCGATACGGAAATGGATCTAGTAGGGGGCAGACTTTCTCTCTTCGCCCAGGCTTGGGCAAGAGATGTCCAGGATCCCTGGGCGTTGGAAATTGTGTCCCAGGGATATCTTCTGGACTTCAAAGCTTCTTCCCCAAAAGGGAGATTTCATCTCTCACAATTATCTGCAAACCAGATAAAGAGAAAGGCATTCTTACATTGTGTTCAAGACCTCCTAGTTATGGGAGTGATGCACCCAGTTCCAAAGGAGGAACAGGGGCAAGGCTTCAATTCAAATCTTTTTGTTGTTCCCAAGAAAGAGGGAACCTTCAGACCAATCTTAGATCTCAAGATCCTAAACAAATTTCTCAGGGTCCCATCCTTCAAGATGGAGACTATTCGAACCATCCTACCTATGATCCAGGAGGGTCAATATATGACTACCCTGGACCTAAAGGATGCTTATCTTCACATTTCGATACACAGAGATCATCATCGGTTTCTCAGGTTCGCCTTCCTAGACAGGCATTACCAGTTTGTGGCTCTTCCCTTTGGGTTAGCTACGGCACCAAGAATCTTTACGAAGGTTCTAGGGTCACTCCTAGCGGTCCTAAGGCCGCGGGGTATAGCAGTAGCCCCTTACCTAGATGACATTCTAATACAGGCATCAAATTTTCAAATCGCCAAGTCCCATACGGACATTGTTCTGGCATTCCTGAGGTCTCATGGGTAGAAAGTGAATGAAGAAAAAAGTTCTCTATCCCCTCTCACAAGAGTTTCCTTCCTAGGAACTCTGATAGATTCTGTAGAAATGAAGATTTACCTGACAGAGGCCAGGTTGTCAAAACTTCTAAATTCCTGCCGTGTTCTTTATTTTACTTCTCGCCCTTCAGTGGCTCAGTGTATGGAAGTAATCGGCTTAAAGGTAGCGGCAATGGACATAGTGCCGTTTGCCCGCCTACATCTCAGACCGCTGCAACTCTGCATGCTCAGTCAGTGGAATGGGGATTACACAGATTTGTCCCCTCTACTAAATCTGGATCAAGAGACCAGGGATTCTCTTCTCTAGTGGCTATCTCGGGTCCATCTGTCCAAGGGTATGACCTTCCGCAGGCCAGATTGGACAATAGTAACGACAGATGCCAGCCTTTTGGGCTGGGGTGCAGTCTGGAACTCCCTGAAGGCTCAGGGCTCGTGGACTCAGGAGGAGGCACTCCTTCTGATAAACATTCTGGAACTAAGAGCGATATTCAATGCTCTTCAGGCTTGGCCTCAGCTTGCTGCGGTCAGGTTCATCAGATTTCAGTCGGACAATATCACGACTGTAGCCTACATCAATCATCAAGGGGGAACAAGGAGTTCCCTAGCAATTTTGGAGGTTTCAAAAATAATTCTATGGGCAGAGTTTCACTCTTGCCATCTATCAGCTATCCATATCCCAGGAGTAGAGAACTGGGAGGCGGATTTTCTAAGTCGGCAGACTTTTCATCTGGGGGAGTGGGAACTCCATCCGGAGGTGTTTGCACAGTTGATTCAACTTTGGGGCAAACCAGAACTGGATCTCATGGCGTCTCGTCAGAACGCCAAGCTTCCTTGTTACGGTTCCAGGGATCCCAAGGCAGCGCTGGTAGATGCTCTAGCAGCGCCTTGGTCCTTCAACCTGGCTTATGTGTTTCCACCATTTCCTCTGCTCCCTCGTCTGATTGCCAAGATCAAGCAGGAGAGAGCTTCGGTGATTTTGATAGCACCTGCGTGGCCACGCAGGACTTGGTATGCAGATCTGGTGGACATGTCATCCCTTCCACCATGGACTCTGCCACTGAGGCAGGACCTTCTACTTCAGGGTCCTTTCAACCATCCAAATCTAATTTCTCTGCGTCTGACTGCTTGGAGATTGAACACTTGATTTTATCAAAACGTGGTTTCTCCGAGTCAGTCATTGATACCTTAATTCAGGCTCGAAAGCCTGTCACCAGGAAAATCTATCATAAGATATGGTGTAAATATCTTCATTGGTGTGAATCCAAGGGTTACTCATGGAGTAAAGTCAGGATTCCTAGGATATTATCTTTTCTCCAAGAAGGATTGGAGAAGGGATTATCAACTAGTTCTTTAAAGGGACAGATTTCTGCTCTGTCTATTCTTTTGCACAAGCGTCTGGTGGATGTTCCAGACGTTCAGGCGTTTTGTCAGCCTTTAGTTAGAATCAAGCCTGTGTTTAAACCTATTGCTCCACCATGGAGTTTAAATTTAGTTCTTAAAGTTCTTCAAGGGGTTCCGTTTGAACCTCTGCATTCCATAGATATCAAGCTTTTATCTTGGAAAGTTCTGTTTTTGGTAGCTATCTCTTCGGCTCGAAGAGTTTCAGAGTTATCTGCCTTACAGTGTGATTCCCCTTATCTGATCTTCCATGCAGATAAGATAGTTTTGCGTACCAAACCTGGGTTTCTTCCTAAGGTGGTATCTAATAAGAATATCAATCAGGAGATTGTTGTTCCGTCACTGTGTCCTAATCCTTCTTCAAAGAAGGAACGTCTATTACACAATCTTGACATGGTTCGTGCCTTAAAGTTTTATTTACAAGCTACTAAGGATTTTCGTCAAACATCTGCATTGTTTGTTGTCTACTCTGGACAGAGGAGAGGCAAAAAGGCTTCAGCAACTTCTTTTTGGTTAAGAAGTATAATCCATTTAGCTTATGAGACTACTGGCCAGCAGCCTCCTGAAAGAATTACAGCTCATTCCACTAGAGCGGTGGCTTCCACATGGGCTTTTAAAAATGAGGCTTCTGTTGAACAGATTTGTACGGCGGCGACTTAGTCTTCGCTTCATACTTTTTCTAAATTCTACAAATTTGATACTTTTGCTTCTTCGGAAGCTATTTTTGGGAGAAAGGTTTTACAGGCAGTGGTGCCTTCCGTTTAAGCGCCTGCCTTGTCCCTCCCTTCATCCGTGTCCTATAGCTTTGGTATTGGTATCCCACAAGTAATGGATGAATCCGTGGACTGGATACACCCTACAAGAGAAAACAACATTTATGCTTACCTGATAAATTTATTTCTCTTGTGGTGTATCCAGTCCACGGCCCGCCCTGTCATTTTAAGGCAGGTGTTTTTTATTTTTAAACTACAGTCACCACTGCACCCTATAGTTTCTCCTTTCTCTTGCTTGTCTTCGGTCGAATGACTGGAGGTGGCAGTTAGGGGAGGAGCTATATAGACAGCTCTGCTGTGGGTGATCCTCTTGCAGCTTCCTGTTGGGAAGGAGAATATCCCACAAGTAATGGATGAATCCGTGGACTGGATACACCACAAGAGAAATACATTTATCAGGTAAGCATAAATTTTGTTTTTTTGACTGTGAAATAATAGCAGTCAGTGGAGGGGGGCGGGATCGTGGGCGGGGATGTCCGGGGGTACACACGGACACGCGCGCGTGCACGGGAGGGCGGGCGCGTGTGCATGGGCAGGGAGCGGTGGGAACCGCTACACTACAGAAAAGTTGGTGTAACATTTTTTTAAAAAAGGAATAAAAATTTAAAAAAAAAGATCAGACAGGTGGTGGGGGTTGGTCTGTGGGGGGGGGGGGAAGCTATATTACAGAAAGAAAAAAAAAACAGAAAAAAATACTTTTTGTTGCAAACTGGGTACTGGCAGACAGCTGCCAGTACCCAAGATGGCCGCCAATAATGTAGATGGGGAGGGTTAGAGAGCTGTTTTGGTAGGGATCAGGGAGGTTGGGGGCTAAGGGGGGATGCTACACCACAGCATATGTAAATATGCTAAAAAAAATTAAAACCTTTTATTTTAGTACTGGCAGACTTTCTGCCAGTACTTAAGATGGCGGGGACAATTGTGGGGTGGGGGCGGGAAGGGAGCTGTTTGGGAGGGATCAGGGGGTCTGATGTGTCAGGTGGGAGGCTGATCTCTACACTAAAGCTGAAATTAACCCTGCAAGCTCCCTACAAACTACCTAATTAACCCCTTCACTGCTAGCCATAATACAAGTGTGATGCGCAACAGCATTTAGCGGCCTTCTAATTACCAGAAAGCAACGCCAAAGTCATATATGTCTGCTATTTCTGAACAAAGGGGATCCCAGAGAAGCATTTACAACCATTTGTGCCATAATTGCACAAGCTGTTTGTAAATAATTTCAGTGAGAAACCTAAAATTGCGAACATTTTTAAGTTTTTTTTAAATTTGATCGCATTTGGCGGTGAAATGGTGGCATTAAATATACCAAAATGGGCCTAGATCAATACTTTGGGTTATCTACTACACTACACTTAAGCTAAAATTAACTCTACACGCTCCCTACATGCTCCCTAATTAACCCCTTCACTGCTGGGCATAAAACACGTGTGGTGCGCAGTGGCATTTAGCAGCCTTCTAATTACCAAAAAGCAACGCCAAAGCCATATAAGTCTGCTATTTCTGAACAAAGGGGATCCCAGAGAAGCATTTACAACCATTTATGCCATACTTGCATAAGTTGTTTGTAAATAATTTCTGTGAGAAACCTAAAGTTTGTGAAAAAGTGAACAAATTTTTTTTATTTGATCGCATTTGGCGGTGAAATGGTGGCATGAAATATACCAAAATGGGCCTATATCAATACTTTGGGATTTCTTCTAAAAAAAAATATATACATGTCAAGGGATATTCAGGTATTCCTGACAGATATCAGGGTTCCAATGTAACTAGCGCTCATTTTGAAAAAAAGTGGTTTTGAAATAGCAAAGTGCTTCTTGTATTTATTTCCCTATAACTTGCAAAAAAAGCAAAGAACATGTTAACATTGGGTATTTCTAAACTCAGGACAAAATTTAGAAACTATTTAGCATGGTTGTTTTTTGGTGGTTGTAGATGTGTAACAGATTTTGGGGGTCAAAGTTAGAAAAAGTGTGTTTTTTTCAATTTTTTCCTCATATTTTATAATATTTTTAATAATAAATTATAAGATATGATGAAAATAATGGTATCTAAAATAATGGTATCTTTAGAAAGTCCATTTAGTGGTGAGAAAAACGGTATATAATATGTGTGGGTACAGTAAATGAGTAAGAGGAAATGTAAAAATAGCCAAACAGACAAAGACTATACCTGTATTTCTAAAACGCATCATACTATGTCTAGGATTGACTATTTCCTGACAGCTCCCGTCCTCACACCACATATCCCTCTCACTAAGATCTTTCCTGTGACCATCTCCGACCATGCACCTATTCTGCTCCTTTTGGACTTCACTCCACCAACTAACCTACAGAAAACTTGGCGATTCCCCTCTTTCCTTTACAATAATGCCGATTTTCGGCAACAACTACGCTCTTTCTGGATAGACTACAATGCAGACAATGCACAACACAGGGACAGTTCAGACCTCTTTTGGCATGCCTCAAAGGCTGTTATGAGAGGGAGAATTACGGCATATACTTCACATCACAATCTCAAGAGCAAAAAGATAACAGACACGATGTTGACAAACCTTGCAATAGCATATAACAACTATCTCTCCCATCCCACACCCCAAACTAGACAGCAGTACTACGACCTTAAAAAGGAGAGAGATACACATATTCAAATGATAGATAACGCGTATGCTATCCACAGGCAGGGGAAGTTTTACAGGTACGGAAACAAGGCTGGTAGAACCATAGCCTCCATGGTCAGAGTGGTTACACCTAAAACATATATCCCAGTGCTGGCTGTTGAGGGAGAGCTACGCACTGACACCCCGGCAATTATGCGAGAATTCGTCTCTTACTACACCAACCTGTACTCTAAGCAAGAGATCTCAGAACCTGACAAATGCTCATTCTGGAATGATGTAGGTGTCCCTACCTTGACGCAGGACCAACTGTCCTCTCTCAATGCCCCCATTCAACCGCGGGAGGTGATAGACACCATTAAACGTGTTAAACTTGGCAAAGCGGCGGGACCTGATGGTCTCCCCGCAGAGTACTACAAAATTTTAGCCCCTGACATAGCTCCTACTTTGGCAACCCTTTTCTCTGAGTATCTTTCTGGGGCCCCTATCCCTGACTCCAGATTTTCTGATGCGAACATCTGTGTGATACTCAAGCCCGATAGAGATCCCACTGTGCCCTCCTCTTACAGGCTGATCTCCTTACCAAATGGAGATTATAAATTATTAACTAAAATTCTGGCTAACAGGTTGGCAGAAGTCCTTAACTTTTTGGTACACCCCGATCAAACAGGCTTCGTCAAGCATCGTTCCTCGGTACTCAATTTGAGGAAAACGCTTGCGGTCATCGACCACTATCACAGAGCCCAGACATCTTCCATAGATACCCCACTGCCTGACGCTTGCCTTCTTTCTGTAGACACTGAAAAGGCGTTTGACAGGGTGGAATGGGATCATCTCTATACAGCGCTGGCAAAATTTGGAATAACAGGGCATTTCCTCGAGGTCATACAAAGACTGTACGACTCTCCCTCGGCATCCATAGTCATAAATAACGGTTTGTCTCCGTCCTTCGAGCTGGGTAGGAGAACTAGGCAAGGTTGCCCATTGTCCCCGCTCCTATTTGATCTGGCAATTGAGCCATTAGCTTGTTACATACGCCAACACTGTGCTGGCCTTCGGATCCACTCACAACTCCTACACTTGTCTCTCTTTGCAGATGACTTGCTACTATATGTAAGCGATCCTGCCATAAATATACCTAAACTGCTGGACATCCTGTCAAGCTTTGGTAGATTCACTGGCTATAAAATAAATATTGACAAATCGGAAGTGACATGGCTTCAAAATAATAAAAATAACAAACTCAGCGACACAAATGTACATGTCACAGCTGGGTCCATTAAATATTTAGGCATCCAGCTCCATGTTGACCCTATGCACCTCTACAACCTCAATATTCCCAAAGTCATAGATAATACCCAGGCTCTTATTAGGGGTTGGCGGGGGCTCCCCTTAACTTTACATGGTAGAATTCACCTGCTTAAAATGATCATCCTCCCTAAAAATTGTATATCCCTTGCATATGCTCCCTCTCCTGCTCCACAACAAAGACATTCAAACCATTTCTGCTATATTTGCTTCATTTGTTTGGAGCCAGAAGAAACATAGGATTAGTAAAACTAAATTATCCATGTCAGTGAATGCGGGAGGCCTCAAGTTTCCCAATATCCAATGGTATAATTGGGCGACGTTGGCTAAACTGACCATGGGGTGGCTTGCCAGATCTACCTATTTCAGCCCCGCTGTAGAACTTGACTTAATTGCACCTCTCAATGCAGCTTATCTGCCACATGCTAGGCTATCGTCCCTCCCCTCCCACATCTCTCAAAACATACTCTTTCGGGACCCCCTCAGAGCGTGGCACAAATTGTGCAGATTCTGGAAAATTGATCATGAGTCCACCAAGTATTTACCTCTCCAAGGGAACCACAAATTCATCCCGGGATACACTACACGGGCCTTCCAAATATGGGAGACCCTTGGGCTGACATCTATCGCGCAACTTCTTAATCCCACTACCCTTCAAATTCTATCTTTCCAGACTCTGAGAGAGACACACAACATTCCACCGGGCATTATGTTTGCCTATTTTCAATGTAGACACTATGTTAAGGCCCTCATTACTACTAACCAGCTCACAAGCACTAGTTCCTATATAGATAGGTTATACCACATTACGCTACGAGGCTCACACTCCATTACCAATATATACAACGAGATAGTGGCCCATTTGGAGCAACAGGCTCTACAGACAATACATGACAAATGGCAGGGAACAAGGACAATATCTATCACCATGCCTGACCTAATTGATAGCTTCTCCAAGGTCCACACGGCCACTCTCTCGGTGTATTCGAGGGAAGCCCACACTAAACTTCTCCACTAGGCATACATTCTCCCGAAGCTTCGAGCTAAGATGATACCACAGGCAGTTGACAGCTGTAGTAAGTGTTCCTTCCCGTCCCCTGACATTACACACCTCCTTTGGGACTGCCCCAAACTTGTTGGACTGTGGGGTAAACTTGGCTACTGGTTATAAAAGGTTTTGGGTGATAGAGTAGTCTTGACGTCTACTAACATCATATTCTTGCATGATTTCGAGGTTACATCGAGATACCGAAAATTCCTCTACTCTGTTATACTCCTTGCTAGGAGACTAATTTTGCAATTCTGGGTGTCTAGCAAGCCCCCCCCCCCCTTTAGAAAGCTCCTACACACCATACATAACCAAGTGCTTATAGAACAATCAGATGTACAGGGGGATTTAGAGAAAAGAATTAAAGTCTTTATACATAAATGGGAACCCTATCTCCTACATATACCCCCACAGGTGCAAAACAGGATAATCTACCCCTTCCGTAACTCTTTGTTTATGTTGGAAGAAAACCTCCATGGCAGATGGTGTCTCCCTCCCCCACCCTCCACATCTTGAGAGTTATGCCTTATCTCTCTCTTGTACCTAGGCCTCATCCGAATTTATCACACTTGCCTTTTCTTCCCCTGTGTGCCGGGGTGCGAGTACCCCCCCTTCCCCCCCTCCCCCACCTCTATCCCCTGGAGTGGAGGGTTTGGTCCGGGGATTTCTCACTCTTGTTATGTGTTAAGTTAATGTTTGTTTAATGTTTGTTATAATAGAAAATTATGCTGGTCTCTGTAGCAATGTGGAACCAATCTTGCTGTTAGCAGCACTTGCTTTTCAACTTATGTTTATGCAATAGTGACTCTCTGAATAATGTTCTCATGTTGTGGCGGAGCCAGTAATTATATAAATAAAGTTATTAAAAAAAAAATAATAATTTTTGACTGTAATAGATTGAATAGCAGTTAGTTGTCTGCAAGCGTGTGTGTCAGGCCTACAGCGTCTACTCTGCCAACTTCTGCCAGTGCACAGTACCACTCATATCTGTTGTCACAGTAGCTTGCATGCATAGTACCACTAATAAAAAAAAAAATGACAGGCAGAGGCAGGCCACCCCGCAGGGGCCGTCGTGGTCATGGTGCTGTGATTCCCTTTGGCCCTAGAATAATGCCCAGTGTTCAGAGGCCACGTACCCTGAACTCGAAAAGTTCTGAGGACATAGTTGACTGGCTAACACAGGACACACAATCTTCTACAGCTTCCGCTCGGAACCTTGACGCACCATCCTCCTCCAGCTTAGCTTCGGGCACCTCTCAAGTTACCACTCGCCCGCCTGCCGCCACCACCAACACTGTCAGAGGAGTTATTTACACATCAGTTGGAAGAAATGAGTGATGCGCAACCATTATTGCCAGAGGATGTAGATAACAGGGATATGTCTCAGTCAGGCAGCATTACACACATGGACGTACGGTGTGATGATGATGATGTTGTACCCGCTGCGGGAGTTTGGTCTGTCACTGTGAAGCGGGCGTAACCCTTACACTACCTGATCGATACAACATCATACCTGATGTTTTAAAGCACGTTATTCCAAACAATTTAGGAATGTTAAGTGATTTATCCCCTTTATGGATTAAAACCAGACTCTGCATCAACTATGTAATTTTCCATGGGAGTTTTGCCATGGATCCCCCTCCGGCATGCCACAGTCCAGGTGTTAGTGCCCTTGAAACAACTTTTCCATCACTATTGTGGCCAGAAAGAGTCCCTGTGGGTTTTAAAATTCGCCTGCCTATTAAAGTCTATGGCGGTTCGCCCGGTTCGCCCGTTCGTGTACATTTGCGGAGGTTCGCGTTCACGTTCGCCGTTCGCGAATGGAAAGTTTTATGTTTGCGACATCACTACTAAGAACATATTATGCTATTTGTAAACAGTGCCACTAGATTATTTCATAGAATCAAAACAGGGAATACACAAACATACAAGGTAAGAACCTCCTCTATTATAGTAAGTGTAAGGTGATTTTGAATCCTTATATTGTTGCTCTCTTCAGGTGATTTTATGCTCATTTTTATTCAGTTCCATACAAAAGAGCAGAGAGGCACAAACAAGCATGATTGAAACGTTCCTGATAAAGAAGCAAAGAGGGGGAGTCTCTTGAATAGATAAACAAAGATGCTGTATTGCACACAATTCATCACTTAAGCGTACCACCACTAGCTCACATTCATTCCTCTGAGCCTCCTGGCTAATGGTAGCATTTGTAAATTGATGCAAAAATTCAAAACAAACGATCCTCCAAAGAATGTACTAGTCTCCGCTGTGTGTTTTCAGATGATGCCTTTCAATATGGCTCACCAGCTCTTTACACAAAACTTTTCCTTTTCTGTTTCAGCTGATGCCTTTTAGTTGCAAACTTTCATTCACTGGCTCACCAGCTCTTTAAAAAAAAGTGTGACTCTTTTCACCTGCTGCAAATTCCTGCTTGGTGCTTTTAGGACACAAATTCAGCGGTTAGGTACCCATCAAAGGATCATTTCACAATGCAGCCTGCAGTCAACACGAGTTTCGCCCATCATGCACTGCGGTAGTTTCTGGGCCTCATTAGGACTAATTGTTTAGCTGCCAGGTTCACCTATTTATTAGCTGTATTAACCCTTTATTCATTTTAACCAATTAGTATCTCCGTTAATATCATGCAATAACATTCTCTATATTCAATACACACAAAACACATAGTGGGTATCAACAGTTATAAATTTATAATAAACTGCTTTTTACCTGCTGTCTTAGCAAATGCCCTGGCTGTCTACGCATCTCCCTCTAATTTATTCTTATCTTTACGATCACATTTACTGTTTAATTAGTAAGAAAAAACAGAAACAAAAAAAGGGAGAAAAACAGAAGACTATACTTTTTTTTTAATAGTTGACTCAGGATAAATATTTTCTTTAATTTTCTTAAAGGGACATACTATGCATGATTGTTCAAATCTATACTATTATCAAAAAATACAAGACAAGCTTTACATTATAATTTTGAAATGTACAAATAACGTAATTCCATTCCAAACATTTTTCAAAGAGAGATTATGACATAATATTATTCAATTTAAAAAGGGAGCGTATTCGATTTTCTCATTCATTCCATAAGGACTCATAGTTTTCAAAACGGAAATCCATTTTGATTCCTTTTGCAAAAGACATTTGTCATTATCTCCTCCTCTACCATGTTCTATACCTCTATCTATACCTGTACATTTTAAAGAACTTGGATTACTTTTATGATATTCCAAAAAATGTTTTACAATACTTGTGTCCCTTTCATATAGAATATCATCATGATGCTCTTGTATTCTATCTTTAAGAAATCTTTTAGTTTTCCCTATAGAAAAACAAGGGCATGAACATTGAAGGAGTTAAACAACTCCTACTGTATTGCAGTTTATAAACGTACAAATCCAAAACTCTTTACTTTGGCCTGTACTGAACTTTTTACTTTTATTCATATATTGGCAATACACACAATGTCCACAAGGGTAACTTCCTTTCACCTGTTGGTGTACACCTAGCCAATTTCTGGCTGTTTGTGACCTAACAAATTTACTTTGGACTAACTTGTCCTTTAAGCTTGGAGATTTCCTAGCAGTTAAAGAGGGGATTTCCCCTACTTTATTTCTTATCCCTTCATCATCATCAAGTGTTAGTAAATGCCAATTTTTAATAAAAGTTCCCTGATTATATTCCACTGACAATTGTAGGTAGTTATGAATCTTATTTTGTGCTGTTCTTCTTTTGGTTGTTTCAGTGAATACAAAAGAGTATCTCTATCCTGCTTTCTTATTTAGTTTAAAGTACTGTATATTTTATTAGCTTTTTTTTACTAACCTCTTTTTAAAAATCTCTCACTCATAAGTTTGGCATAAAACTCAAATTTGCTCCTTGAGGAGCAATTTCTCTTTAAACAGAGGAACTGCCCATAGGGAATTCTTTTTTTTAAAGGAACTGGGTGACTACTACTAGCCTCTAAAAGACTATTTGTTGCAGTTCCTTTCCTATAATTTTCTGTTGCAAGCACAGTACCTTCCTTTTTGATAAGCATGTCTAAGAAAGCTATCACTGTAGTTTAGAGTCAGTATAATATTTTTCTCATTTTTATTTAGATAATTAACAAAGCTTTTTAAAGCATCTGTGGACCTATTCCATAAGATTAATATGTCGTCCACATATCTGACCCATAGAAGAATATGGGACTCAAGAACATCATTAAATTTGTCAAAAACATCAAACATTTCCCATGCCCCCAAATGTAAACAAGCATATGTGGGGCACAAATTGTGTCCATGGCTGTACCACTTATCTGCTTATATAGACTTTTGTCAAACTGAAATACTTTATTTTCCAAGATGAGGTTTGCAAGTTTTAAGACAAATTTATTGTGTTCCATAAATCTTGGGCCCCTTGTCTCCAAGAAATGTTTACAAGCTTCTAAACCTACTGTGTGGGGAGTTGAAGAATATAATCCTTCGTCATCTAAAGACACCAGAATTGTTTGGGGGTCAACTGTTAGACCATCAAGTTTTTTGAGAAGATCTGGGGTATCCTTAACATAGGAGGGGAGAGACAAAAGAAAGGGTCTTAAAAATAAATCTACATAGTGACCTATTTTTTTCATTTAGGCCCCCAATCCCAGAAACTATTGGGTGTCCAGGGGGATGGGAAAAATTCTTATGTAATTTTGGGATTATATAAAAGGTGGGCATAACTGGATAATTGGGGAGGATATACTCTTTTAACAAAATTAAATCTTTTGTTTTGGCTTCCAAAAGAATATATCTTAGCTCATCATGCATTTTTGGAATTGGATTGATTAACAATTTCTCATATTGGTTTTTGTCATTTAATTGCCTCTTAACTTCATTTACATAATAGATTTCATCAAGAAGGACAAGGTTTCCGCCCTTATCAGCAGGCTTAATCACCACCTGTTTGGCTGTACTAAGCTCTTTAAGAGCCTTTCTTTCTTGAAGAGAGAGGTTGTTATTCAAAATAAGCTCTTCATTCAGGCCATCAATATCTTTCTCCATTGATTTAACAAACATTTGTACTGCTGGTACTTGTGCTATTGATGGCATGAATGTAGATCCCACCCTTAAACCCGTCTGCCAATTAGGAACTAGTTGATTATCATTGATATTATCGTCATTTTCATCTAATAAAGATTGTAAGATGGTTACTGTTGCATCATTTTTTCTTTGTTCATCTCTACTCTCCATAATTTGTGACAATACAACTTTCCTTGCAAACACGTTGAAGTCTTTTACTACCTCAAATGTATTCAGCTTGTTTGTGGGGCAAAAAGATAAACCTTTTTTAAGAACGTTTACATGGGCTAGGCTCAATTTAAAAGAGGACACATTTACTATCTGCATCTCATTCTCCTCTGTTGGTTGCGCTAACAATTCCTGTATCTCCTTCTCCGGTTTCTTGCCCTGCTTCTCGTTCCTCCTTCCCCACCTCCTCTGTTGTCTTTGTGGGTACCTTTTCTCTTGCTGGATATGATTCTCT
Source organism: Bombina bombina (assembly GCF_027579735.1). Classification (NCBI taxonomy): domain Eukaryota; kingdom Metazoa; phylum Chordata; class Amphibia; order Anura; family Bombinatoridae; genus Bombina; species Bombina bombina. The sequence goes on along the minus strand of NC_069502.1, from coordinate 141,551,398 downwards.
ATATTTCCTCCTCTTTATATATATATAGGTATAGATATATACAGATATCTATAGGAATATCTATTTAAAATACATAAAACATAAAAAACATAAAACATTATGCAATGTGCATAACTTTGTAATGTGAAATATTTACAGTAAATAAATAGTTAAAACCATTATTAAATATGAATATTGCATAAATATGTTTTTTTTCCTGTTTTCATCTACTTAACTGCAAAGGGCTCCAATGCACTTCTATATATGTCTTATGTGTGTACTGTACATATGTATTTATGTGTTTATATGTGTATATATGTCTGAAGAACTATCTAAATTCTTTGTGACATAGATTCAAAAAGGTGTTGGGAACATTCCTCAGACATTTTGGTCCATATTGACATGATAGCATCAGGCAGTTGCTGCAGTTTTGTCGGCTACACATCCATGATGCAAATCTCCCTTTCCACCACATCCCAAAGGTACTCTATTGGATTGAAATCTGGTGACTGTGGAGGTAATTGGAGTACAGTGAACTCATTGCCATGTTCAAGATACCAGCTTGAGATGATTTGAGCTTTGTGACATGGTGCATTATCCTGCTGGAAGTAGCCATCAGAAGATGGGAACACTGTAGTCATAAAGGGATGGACATTGTCAGCAACAATACTCAGGAAGGCTGTGGCATTTAAACAATGCTCAATTGGTACTAAGGGGCCCAAAGTGTGCCAAGAAAATATCCCCCCCTCCATTACACCACCGCCACCAGCTTGAACCGTTGATAAAAGGCAGCATGGATCCATGCTTTCATGTTGTTTACACCAAATCTGAATGTTGCAGCTGAAATCAAGACTCATCAGACCTATTGTCCAATTTTTGTGAGCCTTGAGAATTTTAGCCTAAGTTTCCTGTTCTTAGCTGACTGGAGTGGCACCTGGTGTTGGCTTCTGCTGCCGTATCCCATCTGCTTCATGGTTCAACTTGTTGTGCATTCAGAGATGGTATTCTGCATACCTTGGTTGTATTTAGTGGTTATTTGAGTCACTGTTGCCTTTCCATCATCTCAAACCAGTCTGCTCATTCTCCTCTGACATCAATACTGTATTGTCGTTCACACAACTGCTGCTCACTGGATATTTTCTCTTTTTTGGACCATTCTCTGTAAACCCTAGAAATGGTTGTGTGTGAAAATCCCAGTAGATCAGCAGTTTTTGAAATATTTAGACCAGCCCATCTGGCACCAAAAACCATGCCATGTTCAAAGTCACTTAAATCCCCTTTATTCCCCATTCTAATGCTCGGTTTGAACTTCAGAAACTTGTCTTCACGACGTCTAGATGCCTAAATGCATTGAGTTGCTGCCATGTGATTGGCTGATTAGCAATTTGTGTTACCAAGCAATTGAACAGGTGTACCTAATAAAGTGGCCGGTGAGTGTATATTTACATTATATATATATATATATATATATATATATATATATATATATATATATACACATATAAATACATATGCACACACACACAAACACACACACACATATATATATATATATATATATCCATTTTTATATATGTATATGTATGTATCTCTATGTTAAAGCCCTTTGCCTACCTTTTTATTTCTAACAACTTTATTTTTTCTTACACATTTTTATTAAATAGTGTTATTATGAGTGTAACTATACTTTGTAATGTATTTTTTATATGTTTTGTGCAACGTTTAAGTTTCACAAAACAGTTAACCAGATCTCTGAAGTCACAGAAATTAGACTTGTGCGTGGCGGAAAAATATGTTTTGGTTCATTTAGGACCAATTCAGATTTTTTCTCATTTAGTTTTCAGATCGATTCGGATTCGGATACATTAGAATGTATTTGTTTCAGATTCATTCGGATTCTAATAAATTAGAATGTATTCGGTTTGTATTTGATTCGTAAATTCGGAAGTTCGGTATGTGTTAGGTGGGATGTGCTGTGTAACCCATTTGAATCAACATATGTACCAACCTCACAGGTACCAGCTTGTAATGCAAAGTCTGTAGTTGTGAAATCAGACTCCAAGGGGTAGGATTGAACCACCTGGTTCTGAGAAGATACAGCCAGTTAATAGCAATGTGAACTTCCCAAGGTGTAATGGACAGATATAAAAGTGGATAAAGACCCTTGAGTATCTGATGGTATGCAGATATTAGGGGTTAAATTAGTGATATGCAGTTTTGAGAGAGAGTTCCTGGGGTGAATACAGGTTTACTGCGTACATAAAAATAAGCTTTAAGCAGAGCGAAGCAAGTAGTTCAGCACAGATATAAAGAACAAGGTTTGCGAGTGAGAACAGTTTATGCAGACAAGCTGTGTAAATATACTTGCGACACCCGTGGATGGCTGAAAGCGAAGACCGGAATTGAGGGACAAGTGGAGGCTCAGTCAGCTGGCAAGCTGCGGCTGCAGCGTCGGTAACGCTGAGAGCGATACCAGGCGTTCTCTAATGCGGCAATGATAAGCGGAGAGTTAGACAGGAAGTAGTTCCGGCAGTGACTTCGGAGACTCCGCTGAGTGTGATTCAGCGTTACAGGCTGACTCCGGAACTCTGTAGATGGTAGAGCTGGAAAAGGTAGTTAAACCACTGGTAGCTGGAAATGTAGATTCGGTTCAGTAGGTACTATGATAGGGCTTGACAAGAGATACTGCTAAGGAAAAGGGGTGAACCAATTCGTAAGCCAGAAAACAAAATAATCAAGCAATGAGAAACACAGGAAGTGAGGTTTTATAGCTGAAGAAGGAGGTGTGGATTTAAAGGGACTTTACACAGCTACACAATATGCACAGAGCTAGCAGAGATATATAACCTAATATACAGTACATAATACTAGTGTAATACACAGCACATCCCACCTAAGTACCAACCTCACAGGTACCAGCTACATAATGTGCCCTGCACAGAGCTAACGGAGTGATATAACCTAATATACTGTACAATACTAGTGTAATTGTGATTAGTCCATGGCCATTCGAATGTATCGAATAAATCCAAACTAATTCAGATTTGTTTGTTACAAATGCATTTATATTAATTTAGTTTCGTTGCTAGGGTAATTCAGAAATTCAAATCGATTTGAATCTCCAAATTTGGCAAATTCTTCTGAATTTCGATTCAGAAAGAAACGAAATGCACATGTCTAACAGAAATCATTCTAGCGTAAATTGTGATTGTGCTCAAGCAATCTTAACGTTCAACTCATAATACAATAAACCCCTTATCGCTTGCATGCAAACGTTTGCACTCCATTCGTAATTTGGCCCTTTATATTATGATCAAAGTATAGATATGCTTCGAAGCATGCATATGTTTTTACATGTAATTCGAAAGAAGCATGAAACCCTATCTAATTATGCTGTTTCAATATAGTATACCAAAATAAATTGGTACATTTGAAAGCAGAAGCAAACTTTAAGGTTTTTTAAAAATGTGTGCTGTGTATGAATCTTTACCTGATTATACTGACCACAAATAAAGCTTTAGTTTGCCTGTGTCTGTGTGTTTGTGTATATATAAATATACACATACACACACATAAATGTTTTTCTGTCTTTATATACATAGAGCTATACAAATACATTCTATACATTTGCAGAAGTAAAGTGCGTTCGGGTTTGAGAGCGAGTAGGGCATATTTTTGCTCCATTGATTTCTATGGGGAAATAGGTTATCGCGCGCTTGATATTGTAAGTTTGGCTTTTTACGTATGCCAGGTTAGTGCGCGAGTGATAACTTTTTACTTTTCATAATAAGAGTACAACCCGACACACAAAAAAAAACTTACTTCTAGCGCAGTTAAAGCTTGAGCGGGAGCGTTAAATACCGTTCCACTTGAAATCTGTCCCTTAGTTTTTAATGTCCCTTTAAGGACAATGGCTAGGGTACTGTACTGGGCATTCAGAATCTATTTTATAGGGGGATTTAATCTGCCCTTTGGAATATTAATCTATGACTTTGGAGTACTGCTATATTTAAGTAGCCTTGACACAGAACACATTTGCAAGAGGGCACAGTGTATAGGAAAATTGCAGAATATTCTGCCCCACCAACTAAGAATCTCACAAGCCACCACTGTTTAAGAACCCTATGAATGTATTTAATTTAAAGACAAAACACCCAGATATTCTGAGGTTTCCCCTTGGGAACTGCATAGGGCACATTAGGCCACTGAAATTATAATTGTTTAGATCTAATTGCTATGTGTTAAAGGGATATGAAACTCAATTTTTTTTCATGATTCAGATAAAGCAGGCAATTTTAACTTTCTAATTTACTCCTATTATCAATTTTGCTTCTTTCTCTTGGTATCTTTATTTTAAAAGCAGGGATTTAAGCTTAGGAGCTGGCCCATTTTTGGTTCAGAACCCTGGCCAAGGCTTGCTGATTGGTGACTATATTTAGCCAATAATCAGCAAGTGCTAACCAGGTGCTGAACCGAAAATGGGCCACCTCCTAAGCTTACATTACTGTTTTTTTCAAATAAAGATACCAAAAGAATGAAGAAAAATTGATTATAGGAGTAAATTAGAAAGTCTATTTCTTAGTGACTTGAATGGCTTTGTACAGGTACAAAGTAATTTTGATCCATTTGGAAACCTGCAACAGCCGACTTTTTTTCAAATGCATTTGTGGTATGACAAAATCCCTTATACCTTGCATAGTGATAATGGTATTTAATCCTCTAGAAAACACTTTCCAGTAGCCTTTCAAATGATTTATTTTTTTTAAAAATATTGGCTTCTTACAACTCAAGCTGGTCTCTATCAATCAAAATATATTTTCTAAAGTTTTTACACAAAATTACTTCACGTCAATAAACTATATCTTTTTTTTTATTTTATAAAAAGCTAAAATGTTTGCCGAAATTGCATTTTTAAAGGGACAGTCAACACCAGAAATGTTGTTGTTTAAAAAGATAGATAATCCCTTTATTACCCATTCCCCAGTTTTGAATAACCAACACAGTTATAATAATACACTTTTTATCTCTGTGATTACCCTGTATCTAAGCCTCTGCAAACTGCCCCCTTATTTCAGTTTTTTTGACAGACTTGCATTTTAGCCAATCAGTGCTCACTCGTAGGTAAATTTACGTGCGTGAGCTCAATGTTATCTATATGAAACACATGAACTAATACCCTCTGGTGGTGAAAAACTGTCAAAATTAGAGGCGGCCTTCAATGTCAAAGAAATTAGTATATGAACCTCCTATGTTTAGCTTTTAACTAAGCATACCAAGAGAACAAAGAAAAAAATTGCTGATAAAAGTAAATTAGAAAGTTGTTTAAAATGAAATGCCCTATTTAAATCATGAAAGTTTTTTTGGACTTGACTGTCCCTTTAAATTCTTTTTTTTTGTGTGTGTGGTTGTTTAACTGGGTGTTTTTTTACATTATTTGCTAATTTAAGTGGTTTCACTAATTTAAGTAATTAGTACTTCTAATGGAGTTTGTCAGTTGGTACACAGCTTTTTGGGTCATTACAAATTGATTCTTTTCTTCTTCTTTTTTCTCCTGAACCTTTTAGATAGCTTAATATAAGATTCTATAGCTACAATAAACCCTCCATAGCTTTATATCTGGCCACCATAAAACTACATTGGAACCATGACTATGGAGGGGCAAATGTCGTGAATGTACAATTCACTTAAAGGGACACTGAACCCAATTTTTTTCTTTTGTGATTCAGATAGAGCATGCAATTTTAAGCAACTTTCTAATTTACTCCTATTATCAAAGTGTCTTCATTCTCTTAGTATCTTTATTTGAAATGCAAGAATGTACTTAGATGCCGGCCCATTTTTGGTGAACAACCTGGGTTGTTCTTGCTGATTGGTGGATAAATTTATCCATCAATAAAAAAGTGCTGTCCAGAGTTCTGAATAATAAAAAAAAGCTTAGATGCCTTCTTTTTTAAATAAAGATAGCAAGAGAATAAAGAAAAATTGTTAATAGGAGTAAATTAGAAAGTTGCTTAAAATTGCATGCTCTATCTGAATCACGAAAGAAAAAATTTGGGTTCAGTGTCCCTTTAATGGAACAAATCGTTTTGGACTATAAAATGTTAATGTTGATTCGATTTATGCAATATTCTAATTAAAAAAATTTAAATTGAATATTACATTTAAGATATTATTTGAAATACAGTTCATTAAACTAATGTCAGAATGTTGTTCAAACATTCCAAATAACGAATTCAAGTGTTAAAATTTGTTTCATTTTTTTAAATGTTTCAAAACATTTGCCCATCCCTAACCATGACACTATAGAGCTGTTCATCTTCTTTTGCTGTATTGAACACCATCCTGCTTAAGTGCATGATTTTTTAGGAGATTACTTTTTTATTCCATATATCTTGCTATGGAGTTGCTAATATTACAATATTTATAATGAAGTAAATAAATTTAAATTTCTCTTGTAAGGTGTATCCAGTCCACGGATTCATCCATTACTTGTGGGATATTCTCCTTCCCAACAGGAAACTGCAAGAGGATCACCCACAGCAGAGCTGTCTATATAGCTCCTCCCCTAACTGCCACCCCCAGTCATTCTCTTGCAGCTCTCGACAAGGGAAGTAGCTAGAGAGATGTGGTGAATTAGTGTAGTTTATCTTCAATCAAAAGTTTGTTATTTTTAAACGGTGCCGGCGTTGTACTGTTTTTTTACCTCAGGCAGAAATTAGAAGAAGAATTTGCCTGAGGTTTTTGATGATCTTAGCAGGTTGTAACTAAGGTCCACTGCTGTTCTCACACATAACTGAAGAGTATGGGGAAACTTCAGCTAGGAGAACGGCCTGCAGAATTAACTGCCCTGAGGTATGTTAAGTATATTATTTTCTAGAGGATGATAAGAACTAGAAAATGCTGACAGTGCCTGATATAGTTAAGGTAAGCCTTAGTGCTGTGATTTAATAACGACTGGCATCATGCTTGCAGTAAAGGGTAATTTTCATATTACTTTCTATTATGGCTTAGTATGTAAAACGTTTGCATATATATACAGAACGTTTTTTACTGAGGTGATAAATCTTTATTTGGGGCCTAGTTTCCACATGGCTGTTATTTTACTGCTAGGAATAGTTTTTTAAGGCCCTCTGACTTTGAGTGCATGGTGGGAGGGGCCTATTTTCACGCTCTAACTGCGCAGTTGTTTTTACATTCTGAGACATCAAGCTTCCCTGAAGGAGTCCCCTGACATGTTGGATCTCTGTAAAGGGTTTTGTGCCTACAGAAGTCGTTTTATGGGAAGGTAGGAGCCACAGTAGAGCTGTGGCAGTTTGCTTGTGACTGTTATAACGGTTTTTACCGTTTTTTTGCTTCGTTTTTGAACCTGAGGGGTTAATCATCCATTTGCAAGTGGGTGCAATGCTATTTTCGTCTATTATATACACTGTAAAAATTTCATAGAGTTAACTGCTTTTTTCACTGTTTTGCAGTTTTTGTGTTTGTTTTTTTCCCTTAAAGGTACAGTACCGTTTTTAAATCCTGCTTATTCACATTAATTAAAGTGTTTTCAAAGCTTGCTGGTCCCATTACTAGTCTGTTAAACATGTCTGACATAGAGGAAACTCCTTGTTCATTATGTTTAGAAGCCATTGTGGAACCCCCTCTTAGAATGTGTACCAAATGCACTGATCTTACTATAAGTTATAAAGATCATATTCTGGCTTTAAAAGATTTATCACCAGAGGAAATTGACAAGGGGGAAGTTATGCCGACTAACTCTCCCCACGTGTCAGAGCCTTTAACTCCCGCTCAAGGGGCGCCAAGTACATCTAGCGCGCCCATTGCGTATACTTTACAAGACATGGCGGCAGTTATGAATCATACTCTTACAGAAGTATTGTCCAAACTGCCAGGGTTACAAGGAAAGTGAGACAGCTCTGGGGCTAGAACAAATACAGAGCTCTCTGACGCTTTAGTAGCTATGTCTGATATACCCTCACAATGTGCAGAAGCCGAAGAAGGAGAGCTTCTATCTGTGGGTGATTTTTCTGACTCAGGGAAGACACTTCAACCTGATTCTGATATGTCTACATTTAAATTTAAGCTTGAACACCTCCGCATGTTGCTCAGGGAGGTTTTAGCAACTCTGGATGACTGTGACGCCATTGTAGTCCCAGAAAAATTGTGTAAATTGGATAAATACCACTCAGTGCCTGTTTACACTCATGTTTTTCCAATACCTAAGAGGTTTTCAGAAATTATTACTAAGGAATGGGATAGACCAGGTGTACCGTTCTCTCCCCCTCCTGTTTTTAAAAAGATGTTTCCCATAGATGCCGCTACACGGGACTTGTGGCAAACGGTCCCTAAGGTGGAGGGAGCATTCTCTACTCTAGCGAAGTGTACAACTATCCCTGTCGAGGACAGTTGTGCTTTTCTAGATCCAATGGACAAAAAATTAGAGGTTTACCTTAAGAAAATTTTTATTCAACAAGGTTTTATTCTCCAGCCCCTTGCATGTATTGCCCCTGTCACTGCTGCTGCGGCCTTCTGGTTTGAGTCTCTAGAAGAGGCTCTACAGGTAGAAACCCCATTGGATGATATCCTTGACAAGCTTAAAGCTCTTAAGCTAGCCAATTCATTTGTTTCCGTTGTTCATTTAACCAAACTAACGGCTAAGAACTCAGGTTTTGCTATTCAGGCGCGTAGGGCGCTATGGCTTAAATCCTGGTCAGCTGACGTTACTTCAGAGTCTAAGCTTCTCAACATTCCCTTCAAGGGGCAGACCCTATTCGGGCCTGGACTGAAGGAGATCATTTCTGATATTACGGGAAGAAAAGGTCACGCCCTTCCTCAGGATAGGTCCAACAAATTAAGGACCAAACAGTCTAATTTTCATGCCTTTCGAAACTTCAAGAGTGGCGCAGCTTCAACTTCCTCTAATACAAAACAAGATGGAAATTTTGCCCAGTCCAAGCCGGTCTGGAGACCTAACCAGGCTTGGAACAAAGGAAAGCAGGCCAAAAAACCTCCTGCTGCCTCTAAGACAGCATGAAAGATCAGCCCCCAATCCGACAACGGATCTAGTAGGGGGCAGACTTTCTCTCTTTGCCCAAGCTTGGGCAAGAGATGACCAGGATCCCTGGGCATTGGAAATCGTGTCCCAGGGATATCTTCTGGACTTCAAAGCTTCTTCCCCAAAAGGAAGATTTCATCTCTCACAATTATCTGCAAACCAGATAAAGAGAGAGGCATTCTTACATTGTGTTCAAGACCTCCTAGTTATGGGAGTGATCCACCCAGTTCCAAAGGAGGAACAGGGGCAATGTTTCTATTCAAATCTGTTTGTGGTTCCCAAGAAAGAGGGAACCTTCAGACCAATCTTAGATCTCAAGATCCTAAACAAATTTCCTTCAAGATGGAGACTAATCGAACCATCCTACCTATGATCCAGGAGGGTCAATATATGACTACTGTGGACTTAAAGGATGCTTATCTACACATTCCGATACACAGAGATCATCTTTGGTTTCTCAGGTTCGCCTTCCTAGACAGGCATTACCAGTTTGTGGCTCTTCCCTTTGGGTTAGCTACGGCACCAAGAATCTTTACGAAGGTTCTGGGGTCACTCCTAGCGGTCCTAAGGCCTTGGGGTATAGCAGTAGCCCCTTACCTAGACGACATTCTAATACAGGCGTCGAATTTTCAAATCGCCAGGTCCCATTCAGACATTGTTCTGGCATTCCTGAGGTCGCATGGGTGAAAGTGAATGAAGAAATGAGTTCTCTATCCCCTCTCACAAGAGTTTCCTTCCTAGGAACTCTGATAGATTCTGTAGAAATGAAGATTTACCTGACAGAGGCCAGGTTGTCAAAACTTCTAAATTCCTGCCGTGTTCTTTATTCTACTTCTCGCCCTTCAGGGGCTCAGTGTATGGAAGTTATCGGCTTAATGGTAGCGGCAATAGACATAGTGCCGTTTGTCCACCTATATCTCAGACCACTGCAACTCTGCATGCTCAGTCAGTGGAATGGGGATTACACAGATTTGTCCCCTCTACTAAATCTGGATCAAGAGACCAGGGATTCTCTTTTCTGGTGGCTATCTCGGGTCCATCTGTCCAAGGGTATGACCTTCCGCAGGCCAGATTGGACAATATTAATGACAGATGCCAGCCTTCTGGGCTGGGGTGCAGTCTGGAACTCCCTGAAAGCTCAGGGCTTGTGGACTCAGGAGGAGACAATCCTTCCGATAAACATTCTGGAACTAAGAGCGATATTCAATGCTCTTCAGGCTTGGCCTCAGCTAGCTGCGGTCAGGTTCATCAGATTTCAGTTGGACAATATCACAACTGTAGCCTACATCAACCATCAAGGGGGAACAAGGAGTTCCCTAGCAATGTTGGAGGTTTCAAAAATAATTCTATGGGCAGAGGTTCACTCTTGCCATCTATCAGCTATCCATATCCCAGGAGTAGAGAACTGGGAGGCGGATTTTCTAAGTCGACAGACTTTTCATCCGGGGGAGTGGGAACTCCATCCGGAGGTGTTTGCACAGTTGATTCAACTTTGGGGCAAACCAGAACTGGATTTCATGGCGTTTCGTCAGAACGCCAAGCTCCCTTGTTACGGATCCAGGTCCAGGGATCCCAAGGCAGCGCTGATAGATGCTCTAGCAGCGCCTTGGTCTTTCAACCTGGCTTATGTGTTTCCACCGTTTCCTCTGCTCCCTCGTCTGATTGCCAAGATCAAGCAGGAGAGAGCTTCGGTGATTTTGATAGCACCTGCATGGCCACGCAGGACTTGGTATGCAGATCTGGTGGACATGTCATCCCTTCCACCATGGACTCTACCGCTGAGGCAGGACCTTATACTTCAGGGTCCTTTCAACCATCCAAATCTAATTTCTCTGCATCTGACTGCTTGGAGATTGAACGCTTGATTTTAAGTCTACACACCCCTTCTCAGAGTCGGTCATTGATACCTTAATTCAGGCTCGAAAGCCTGTCACCAGGAAAATCTATCACAAGATATGGTGTAAATATCTTCATTGGTGTGAATCCAAGGGTTACTCATGGAGTAAAGTTAGGATTCCCAGGATATTATCTTGCAGTGTGATTCCCCTTATCTGATCTTCCATGCAGATAAGGTAGTTTTGCGTACCAAACCTGGGTTTCTTCCTAAGGTGGTATCTAATAAGAATATCAATCAGGAGATTATTGTTCTGTCACCATGTCCTAATCCTTCTTCAAAGAAAGAACGTCTTTTACACAATCTTGATGTGGTTCATGCTTTAAAGTTTTATTTACAAGCTACTAAAGATTTTCTGCAAACATCTGCATTGTTTGTTGTCTACTCTGGACAGAGGAAAGGCCAAAAGGCTTCAGCAACTTCTCTTTCCTTTTGGTTAAGAAGTATAATCCGCTTAGCTTATGAGACTGCTGGCCAGCAGCCTCCTGAAAGAATTACAGCTCATTCCACTAGAGCGGTGGCTTCCACATGGGCTTTTAAAAATGAGGCTTCTGTTGAACAGATTTGTAAGGCGGCGACTTGGTCTTCGCTTCATACTTTTCTAAATTCTACAAATTTGATACTTTTGCTTCTTCGGAGGCTATTTTTGGGAGAAAGGTCTTACAGGCAGTGGTGCCTTCCGTTTAAGCGCCTGCCTTGTCCCTCCCTTCATCCGTGTCCTATAGCTTTGGTATTGGTATCCCACAAGTAATGGATGAATCCGTGGACTGGATACACCTTACAAGAGAAAACAAAATTTATGCTTACCTGATAAATGTATTTCTATTGTGGTGTATCCAGTCCATGGCCCGCCCTGTCATTTTAAGGCAGGTGTTTTTTTATTTTTAAACTACAGTCACCACTGCACCCTATAGTTTCTCCTTTCTCTTGCTTGTCTTCGGTCGAATGACTGGAGGTGGCAGTTAGGGGAGGAGCTATATAGACAGCTCTGCTGTGGGTGATCCTCTTGCAGCTTCTTGTTGGGAAGGAGAATATCCCACAAGTAATGGATGAATCCGTGGACTGGATACACCACAAGAAAAATAAATTTATCAGGTAAGCATAAATTTTGTTTCTTCAGAGCAGAATCTTCTTCCTCATATTAAAGGACCACTAAATACAATATAACTGAATAATTGATAAATAAATAATACAAAGACAATACATTAGCACTTTATTTGATTTGAAATAAGCATTAAGTTAATCTAAATATGTTTTCCTCTGTTTCATGTGATAGCCATCAGCCAATCACAAAAAATAATATATGTATATACTTTGCATATACGTATATACTTTTAGTAAACGCGTTTGTTTGAGCACAATCGAAATTAATGCATGTTGGGTTAGTGTGACTGAAGACCTTGCGTAAAGGGTGAGAGCTAAAATAAAAGTTGAACCAAACACAACATAAATAATTTAAAATAAACAGTTACACTCATTAAAACACTATCTGATAAAAAATATATAACTATTAATACAAAATATTTATAAGGGTTCAAAGGTATATGGACATTTATTTGACTTCAAAGGGCTGTAATAAATAAATATATATATATATATATATATATATATATATATATATATATATATATATATATATATATATATATATATATATATATATATATATATATATACAGTGGATATAAAAAGTCTACACACCCCTGTTAAAATGTCAGGTTTCTGTGATGTAAAAAAATGAAACAAAGATAAATCATTTCAGAACTTTTTCCACCTTTAATGTGACCTATAAACTGTACAACTCAATTGAAAAACAAACTGAAATATTTTAGGTAAAGGGAAATAAAAATAATAAAATAATATAATATGGTTGCATAAGTGTGAACACCCTTAAACTAATACTTTATTGAAGCACCTTTTGATTTTATTACAGCACTCAGTCTTTTTGGGTATGATTTTTTCAGCATGGCACCTCTTGACTTGGCAAGATTTGCCCACTCTTCTTTGCAAAAACACTCTAAATCTGTCAGAATGCGAGGGCATCTCCTGTGCACAGCCCTCTTCAGATCACCACACATATTTTGTATTGGATTCAGGTCTGGGCTCTGGCTGGGCCATCCCAAAACTTTAATCTTCTTCTGGTGAAGCCATTCCTTTGTTGATTTGGATGTATGCTTTGGGTCGTTGGCATGCTAAAAGATGAAGTTCCTCTTCATGTTCAGCTTTCTAGCAGAAGCCTGAAGGTTTTGTGCCAATATTGTCTGGTATTTGGAACTGTTCATTATTCCTTCTACCTTGACTAAGGCCCCAGTTCCAGCTGAAGAAAAACAGCCCCAAAGCATGATGCTGCCACCACCATGCTTCACTGTGGGTATGGTGTTCTTTTGGTGATATGCAGTGTTGTTTTTGCGCCAAACATATCTTTTGGAATTATGGCCAAAAGTTCAACTTTGCTTTCATCAGACCAGAACACCTTTTGCAACATGCTTTTGGGAAACTTAGATGTGTTTTTGCAAAATTTAGCCGGGCTTGGATATTTTTTTTTGTAAGAAGAGGCTTCCATCTTGCCACTCTACCCCATAGCACAGACATATGAAGAATACAGACGATTGTTGTCACATGTACCACACAGCCAGTACTTGCCAGATATTCCTGCAGCTCCCTTTAATGTTGCTGTAGGCCTCTTGGCAGCCTCCCAGACCAGTTTTCTTCTCGTCTTTTCATCAATTTTGGAGGGACATCCAGTTCTTGGTAATGTCACTGTTGCACCATATATTCTCCACTTGATGATGACTGTCTTCACTGTGTTCCATGGTATATCTAATGCCTTGGAAATTCTTTTGTACCCTTCTCCTGACTGATACCTTTTAACAATGAGATCCCTCTGATGCTTAAGAAGCTCTCTGCGGACCATGGCTTTAGCTGTAGGATGCGACTAACAAAATGTCAGGAAAGACCTACTAGAACAGCTGAACTTTATTTGGGGTTAATCAGAGGCACTTTAAAAGATGACAGGTGTGTACTGACCCTATTTAATATGATTTTGAATGTGATTGCTTAATTCTGAACACAGCTACATCCCCAGTTATAAAAAAAAGGGTGTTCACACTTATGCAACCATATTATTTTAGTTTTTATTTTTATTTCCCTTTACCTCAAAGATTTCAGTTTGTTTTTCAATTGAGTTGTACAGTTTATAGGTCACATTAAAGGTGGAAAAAGTTCTGAAATGATTTATCTTTGTCTCATTTTTTTACATCACAGAAACCTGACATTTTAACAGGGGTGTGTAGACTTTTTATATCCACTATATATATATATATATATATATATATATATATATATATATATATATATATATATATATATATGTATATATATATATATATATATATATATATTTGTATATATATGTATATATATATATATATATATATGTGTGTGTGTGTCTAAATAATAATTTAATTTGAATCATGTATAATGTGTTTTACTGTGTATTTACCGTAAATAGTTAACATTCCAATGTTTTTTATATAGGGGAAATGTTCTTTGTATTTTTAAATTGATATTCCTATATATGTCAGTATATATCTATACCTGTATATATATTTACATAGATATGTGGGTTTAGATATACATTTTACAATAACATTATCATATATATGATATATGATGCAATAATAGCAGGCCCATAGAGCACAGTTTCATCATATCGATACCTTTCCTCTACCCTGTAAATATATAAATCTATATTATCATTTAACATTTAATATATTTAATATACGGTATTGAATGACTTGACTCACACTATACTCATCCCCTTTAGCCTCGTTCTTTGTCTAAGGCTTATACTATGTTTTATATTAACTTAAGCAAATGTAATTTCTTTTGAATTTTCTGTATTTTTTGCTTATTACATATCAGGGACTGTATCTATGATAAATGAAGTTTTCTATTTTGTTTCAGGCAGCAACGATGATGAAAGTTTGACATGATCAGCTTCTAGTATTTCTTTTAAATAGGTTACACAAATGTTCTGTTTTAGTTATGATTACGGCTTCTTAGCCAAAACATGTTAACATTCAGTACTTTTGTGCTGCTGTTTTACTGAGTTTACTGAAGACCCACCTGGAATATTTTACGTTATGTAAAAATAAAGATACCATTTTTATTTCACGGATCTTTGCCTCTGGCACTCTTTCTACTTTTGGATTTACCTATTGCCCAGGCACCTGAGGTGAAGGGAGCTTGCACACACTTCCATAGCACACGGATTCTTCAACAGCTGTGAATATCGCTTTTCCGGATCAGCGATTGACTGCTACACAACCATGTGATCGTCACACACCCTGGAGCACACATCACCGCTGAGTGCGGCAGAGACAGCCCTCTGGAAGCTGGGGATACGGCGTTTGAGTATCCTGACTGAAGAGCGGTAAGTGGGCACAGTTTTTCACTGTTATTTAGGTCCACTACCGCAACTGTGTCAGAACTTTCTGGGGTTGTGTTAAACTTTCATTTGCAACTTTGCTCAAAGAGCCTGCCTAAAAGTATGAGCTGAGTATGAGCTGATATAGCTGTTATGGTTGTGGTCAAGGAACTTAAGCCTGTTTACTCGTGAACAAGGTTTCTCCATTATACATGGACGCTGAATTGCTATCTAAGGAAGTGTGGGGCTTTTGATTACACTATTCATTAGCTTATAGCTTGTACATCCATCTCTGCTTTCTACAATGTTATATATGCTTCCTGGCAGCATTTTGCACTAGCTATTAGCATAGACATCTATAACATGGAAGGGTCCAGTATTGTTAACTTTTATTCTTTGCTGCCCGTTACTGAAAGAGGTCATGGGGATATGGAAATGGACAAAATCTTTACTACCGTTGTCCACACTTACTCACAGGGAGAACTATTTGATACAATGGAAAGATTTTTGGTCAAAGAGCATAAATTGCAGTTCGACATATGGACTTTTGACAAATATTTAAAGTTGAAAATAGTCCCCAGACGTTTGAGGGTTAACAAGTTCCCTACTTTTGTGGTTCAGGATGATGATTTCATAGATTAATGAAATTTGGTTTTGTCTGAATGTTCCTTTAAATTGATGAATTTGCTTATAATGTATAAATCCAAACAACTTGATAAAATTAGAGAGGATATTGGTTCAATGCAAATAGAATTGAATAACAGGGTACATACATCTAAAGTACCCAAAAGTATCCTAAAAAATACAGAGAAACAAGTTACTATTGTCCAACCTGGCCCTGTCCCAAAAGATATGGATCAAGTAGTCAAACCCAAGATTACAGGCTCCAGGTACAAAGCAAGTGCTCCCCAACAAGCTAAAATCGAAATAAATCTATCTAATTCAGGTGAAGACCGCAGGGTATTTGAACAGGATTTCTACAAACCTACAGCTAGATTTAGAGTTTTGTCAGTAACGACCCGAAAAGCTAACGCCGGCTTTTTTCTGGCCGCACCATAAAAATAACTCTGGTATTGAGAGTCCACATAAAGGCTGCGTTAGGCTCCAAAAAAGGAGGGTAGAGCATATTTAACGCAACTTCAACTCTCGATACCAGAGTTGCTTACGCAAGCGGCCAGCCTAAAAAACGTGCTCGTGCACGATTCCCCCATAGGAAACAATGGGGCTGTTTGAGCTGAAAAAAAACCTAACACCTGCAAAAAAGCCGCGTTCAGCTCCTAACGCAGCCCCATTGTTTGCTATGGGGAAACACTTCCTACGTCTGCACCTAACACTCTAACATGTACCCGAGTCTAAACACCCCTAACCTTACACTTATTAACCCCTAATCTGCTGCCCCCGCTATCGCTGACCCCTGCATATTATTTTTAACCCCTAATCTTCCGCTCCGTAAACCGCCGCTACTTACATTATCCCTATGTACCCCTAATCTGCTGCCCTAACATCGCCGACCCCTATATTATATTTATTAACCCCTAATCTGCCCCCCCACAAACGTCGCCTCCACCTGCCTACACTTATTAACCCCTAATCTGCCGAGCGGACCGCACCGCTATTATTATAAAGTTATTAACCCCTAATCCGCCTCACTAACCCTATAATAAATAGTATTAACCCCTAATCTGCCCTCCCTAACATCGCCAACACCTAACTTCAATTATTAACCCCTAATCTGCCGACTTGAGCTCACCGCTATTCTAATAAATGTATTAACCCCTAAAGCTAAGTCTAACCCTAACACTAACACCCCCCTAAGTTAAATATAATTTTAATCTAACAAAATTAATTAACACTTATTAAATAAATTATTCCTATTTAAAGCTAAATACTTACCTGTAAAATAAATCCTAATATAGCTACAATATAAATTATAATTATATTACAGCTATTTTAGGATTAATATTTATTTTACAGGCAACTTTGTATTTATTTTAACCAGGTACAATAGCTATTAAATAGTTAAGAACTATTTAATAGCTAAAATAGTTAAAATAATTACAAATTTACCTGTAAAATAAATCCTAACCTAAGTTACAATTAAACCTAACACTACACTATCAATAAATTAATTAAATAAAATACCTACAATTACCTACAATTAAACCTAACACTACACTATCAATAAATTAATTAAATACAATATCTACAAATAACTACAATGAAATAAACTAACTAAAGTACAAAAAATAAAAAAGAACTAAGTTACAAAAAATAAAAAAATATTTACAAACATAAGAAAAATATTACAACAATTTTAAACTAATTTAACACCTACTCTAAGCCCCCTAATAAAATAACAAAGCCCCCCAAAATAAAAAAATGCCCTACCCTATTCTAAATTACAAAAGTTCAAAGCTCTTTTACCTTACCAGCCCTGAACAGGGCCCTTTGCGGGGCATGCCCCAAGAAGTTCAGCTCTTTTGCCTGTAAAAAAAAACATACAATACCCCCCCCCCCCCAACATTACAACCCACCACCCACATACCCCTAATCTAATGCCCTAGAATAGGGTAGGGCATTTTTTTATTTTGGGGGGCTTTGTTATTTTATTAGGGGGCTTAAGAGTAGGTGTTAAATTAGTTTAAATTGTTGTAATATTTTTCTTATGTTTGTAAATATTTTTTTATTTTTTGTAACTTAGTTCTTTTATTTTTTGTACTTTAGTTAGTTTATTTCATTGTAGTTATTTGTAGGTATTGTATTTAATTAATGTATTGATAGTGTAGTGTTAGGTTTAATTGTAGGTAATTGTAGGTATTTTATTTAATTAATTTATTGATAGTGTAGTGTTAGGTTTAATTGTAACTTAGGTTAGGATTTATTTTACAGGTAAATTTGTAATTATTTTAACTATTTTAGCTATTAAATAGTTCTTAACTATTTAATAGCTATTGTACCTGGTTAAAATAAATACAAAGTTACCTGTAAAATAAATATTAATCCTAAAATAGCTATAATATAATTATAATTTATATTGTAGCTATATTAGGATTTATTTTACAGGTAAGTATTTAGCTTTAAATAGGAATAATTTATTTAATAAGAGTTAATTAATTTTGTTAGATGTAAATTATATTTAACTTAGGGGGGTGTTAGTGTTAGGGTTAGACTTAGCTTTAGGGGTTAATACATTTATTAGAATAGCAGCGAGATTCGGTCGGCAGATTAGGGGTTAATTATTGTAGGTAGGTGGCGGCGACGTTGTGGGGGGCAGGTTAGGGGTTAATAAATATAATATAGGGGTCGGCGATGTTAGGGCAGCAGATTAGGGGTACATAGGGATAATGTAGCTGGCGGCGGCGTGCGGACGGCAGATTAGGGGTTAATAAGTGTAGGTAGCTGGCGGCGACGTTGTGGGGGCAGATTAGGGGTTAATAAATATAATATAGGGGTCGGCGGTGTTAGGGGCAGCAGATTAGGGGTACATAAGGATAACGTAGGTGGCGGTCGGCAGATTAGGGGTTAAAAAAATTTAATCGAGTTGCGGCGATGTGGGGGGACCTCGGTTTACGGGTACATAGGTAGTTTATGGGTGTTAGTGTACTTTAGAGCACAGTAGTTAAGAGCTTTATGAACTGGCGTTAGCCCAGAAAGCTCTTAACTACTGACTTTTTTCTGCGGCTGGAGTTTTGTCGTTAGATTTCTAACGCTCACTTCAGACATGACTCTAAATACCGGAGTTAGAAAAATCCCATTGAAAAGATAGGATACGCAATTTACGTAAGGGGATCTGCGATATGGAAAAGTCGCGGCTGAAAAGTGAGCGTTAGACCCTATTTTGAGTGACTCCAACGCTGGTTTTCACGGCTACCGCCAAACTCCAAATCTAGGCCCTATGGAGCAAACGGGGATAGGACAGGAGAAAAAAATAAGGTATCCTTTGAGAGGGAACAAGAACTCAAAATACCAATAAACAATGTAATTAACTCTCCACACATACACTATCACCCATACAACTTAAAGTATTGAGCTATGGGCTCAATTTTACCGCATCCTGTACATTTGACTTAAAACAATGTTAGATATTAACAGACTAATCAGAAATTTGACTTTAAATAAACACTTTAATAGCCAAATACAGGATAATGAACATGATGTGAGACAAGTGACTTTTTCTGAGAATACCAATCCTATACCAAAAATATCATCTTTGGACTTTAGAGAAGTTTGTAATATTACACTGGACACACTGACAAGACAGAGTAATTATAATGAAGAGAATAAAAAATTGAACAGTTTAGCGGTTTCAATAAACCGTCAGAATTTTATCCCATACAGAGTAGGGGTGACATATTAGAGACCTTCTATAAACGTGTTGAAGATTTAACCTGACTTTCAATTGGTGCAAAAGAGACAGGTATGAAAGGGTTGAATTTGTCAAGAAAAGAAAGATTAGCTCTTAAAGAGCTACAAGATAAAAAGGAAATAGTCATACGTTCTGCCGATAAGGGAGGCTTGGTAGTTGTTCTGGACAGAGCAGACTACATTGAGGAAGCACTCCGCCAATTAGGAGATCCTAATAATTACAAATGTTTAGACATGGATCACACAAGACATTTTCTTTTGGAACTCAGGTCACTTTTGGATGATGGTTTGGAGGATGGGCACTTTGATAGAGCGACATATGACTATCTTTTAGTGGTACACCCGGTAGTGCCCATCTTCCACCATCTTCCAAAGGTGCACAAGTCACTTTCCAACATACAGGGAAGTCCCATAGTCAGTGGAATTGGTTCCCTTTCAGAGCATTTATCTGAATGGTTAGATGCTATACTCCGCCTGTTTGTGTTTACCCTCCATAGCTATGTGAAAGGCACTAAAGATGTTGTCCATCAAATGGAAAATTTCATCTGGGATATTAACACATATAATTGGGTGACGGTGGACGTCATGCCCCTTTACTCATGTATCCCCCATAATAAGGGAATAGTGGCTGTGGCCTTCTTTTTGAACAACTTTTCCAACTTTATTGCTAAATTTGTGAGTTTTGTGTTGAGGGTCGTGGCGTTCCTGTTAACCCAAAATTATTTCAGTTTTGAGGGCAGATTCTATCTCCAGAGATGTGGGACAGCTATGGGAGCCAAGCTTGCCCCCTCCTATACCAACCTGTATATGGGTTGGTGGGAGCTTTCCCACATTTTTGGAGATGGAAATGCCTTCAAGGTAGATATAGTGTGGTACAGACGCTATATAGACGATCTGTTGTTCATATGGCAGGGACCAATGTCTAATTTGCAAGCATTTATTCAGTACATTAATGACAACAGAGTCAATCTCAAGTTTACCTTTAAGACCCATAAGATATCCATTAACTATTTAGACATCACCCTGATTGGCAATGATGATGGCCATATCAGTGTGGATCTATATAGGAAACCGATCACAAACAAATACCCTCTTACATGCTAAAAGTTGCCATCCCCACCATGTTCCTTTTGCAGTGGCAAAGGGACAATTTATATGGGTTAAAAGAAATTGTACAGAGGAGACAGCTTATATTAAGCAATGTAAAGAAATGATGGAAAGACTCCAGGAGAGAGGATACCCTAGACATGTCATCAACAGGGCACAGACACAGGTGGACCAAATTGAAAGAACTACATTACTAGATGATTTAAAATCAGGTACACTACATCATGAACAAGTTCAGCACAAGGTCACTTTTGTCACAGATCACAGCGATAAATACAATTATTACAATACAAGTATTGTCAATAAACACTTTTGTTTACTTGCAGCAGACAACAATTTGGTAGACAGTGTTGATAGGGGCCTACGATGCTCCTATAGATGAAGTAAATCCATTGGTAATTATCTATCACCCTCAGAGCTTCCATCTATTACTAAGGAAGACACTGGCTCATGGTTGAGACATAGGGGGTGTACAGATGTGGCAGGACTAGGTGAAGACCATGTGAGTTTTGCATTTTCTCTGATACTTTTCATTCAGAAGTCACTGGAGAAGAATTCACAAATCACGTCCTGCCTCAACTGTACATCCTCCTATGTCATTTACCAGATTGTCTGTACCAAATGTCATTTACAATACATTGGACTCACCACCAATGATGTGAATACAAGGATACGTAACCATCTTTCAACCATTAAAATAGGAGAGGCAACTACTCCCTTGGTTACATCTTAAAAAGAATTACATGTTCAGGTGGCAAGTTATAGAACAGGTAAAGACCCCCCCCCCCCCCAAGAGGTGGAGATAGAAACAAAGCACTGGGAAAGAGAGAAATGTTCTGGGTGTTTAAATTACAGACCAGAGTGCCCAGGGGACTTAATTCTGAGTATGATCTCATAAATTATTGGAAATAGACATTATGTGTCCTCCTTACTAGTTTCTATGCTTGTGACCAGATACTGTATTAATTTTCATGTCTAATAACAGTATGTTGGGAGGTTCCTTCTTCTTGTGTAGGCATATACAATTTATGCTATATATGTAATGGCATATATATATTTGGCTTTATGTTATCTAATATTAATTGTCTAGTTGTTCTTAGCCATTCAATACATCGTATATACATACTTTGATGTGGACCTCATAGTCTGATGTGATTATTGCATATATCAATTTATATCCTTTTAGGAATAATAGGATGATTTATGAAACTTTCCCTCTTTGGTATATTCCATTTATATGTATACAACTTTGCATTTCACTTTAAGTTAAGTGAATATTGCTTTTGCTTT
Organism: Bombina bombina; assembly: GCF_027579735.1. NCBI lineage: Eukaryota > Metazoa > Chordata > Amphibia > Anura > Bombinatoridae > Bombina > Bombina bombina. Next base: position 141,529,276 of record NC_069502.1, on the reverse strand, counting down.
GTGATCTTTTCTTTTATGTATGGAAAAATATTTAAATAGCTTCCATTTATATGATATACAGTGGGGCAAAAAAGTATTTAGTCAGCCACCAATTGTGCAAGTTCTCCCACTTAAGAAGATGAGAGAGGCCTGTAATTTTCATCATAGGTATACCTCAACTATGAGAGACAAAATGTGGAAACAAATCCAGACAATCACATTGTCTGATTTGGAAAGAATTTATTTGCATATTATGGTGGAAAATAAAGTATTTGGTCACCTACAAACAAGCAATATTTCTTGCTCTCCACAGACCTGTATCTTCTTCTTTTAGAGGCTCCCCTGTCCTCCACTTATTACCTGTATTAATGGCACCTGTTTGAACTTCTTATCAGTATAAAAGACACCTGTCCACAACCTCAAACAGTCACACTCCAAATTCCACTATGGTGAAGACCAAAGAGCTGTCTGACACCAGAAACAAAATTGTAGACCTTCACCAGGCTGGGAAGACTGAATCTGCAATAGGCAAGCAGCTTGGTGTGAAGAAATCAACTGTGGGAGCAATAATTAGAAAATGAAAGACATACAAGACCACTGATAATCTCCCTCGATCTGGGGTTCCATGCAAGATCTCACCCCGTAGGGTCAAAATGATCACAAGAACGGTGAGCAAACATTCCAGAACCACACGGGGGGACCTATTGAATGACCTGCAGAGAGCTGGGACCAACGTAACAAAGGCTACCATCAGTAACACACTGCGCCGCCAGGGACTCAGATCCTGCAGTGCCAGACGTGTCCCCCTGCTTAAGCCAGTACATGTCCGGGCCCATCTGAAGTATGCTAGAGAGAATTTGGGATGATCCAGAAAGCGGATTGGAGAATGTCATATGGTCAGATGAAACCAAAGTAGAACTGCTTTGGTAGAAACACAACTCATCGTGTTTTGGAGGAGAGAGAATGCTGAGCTGCAATTCAAAGAACACCATACCTACTGTGAAGCATGGGGGTGGCAACATCATTTGCAAAAGGGAACAGGACGACTGATTGGTGTACATGAAAGAATGAATGGGGCCATGTATCGTGAGATTTTGAGTGCAAACCTCCTTCCATCAGCAAGGGCATTGAACGATGAAACGTGGCTGGGTTCTTTCAGCATGACAATGATCCCAAACACACCGCCAGGGCAACGAAGGAAGCATTTCAAGGTCCTGGAGTGGCCTAGCCAGTCTCCAGATCTCAACCCCATAGAAAACCTTTGGAGGGAGTTGAAAGTCCATATTGCCCAGCGACACGCCCCAAAACATCACTGCTCTAGAGGAGATCTGCCATGCAGGAATGGGGCCAACATACCAGCAAAAGTGTGTGACAAACCTTGTGAAGACTTACAGAAAACGTTTGACCTCTGTCATTGCCAACAAAGGGATATATAACAAAGTATTGAAGATGACCTTTTGATATTGACCAAATACTTATTTTCCACCATCATTTGCAAATAAATTCTTTACAAATCAGACAATGTGATTGTCTGGATTTGTTTCCACATTTTGTCTCTCATAGTTGAGATATATTTATGATGAAAATTACACGGCCTCTCTCATCTTCTTACGTGGTGAGAACTTGCACAATTGGTGGCTGACTAAATACCTTTTTTTGCCCCATTGTATATATATATATTTATTATATATTATATTACTATATATATTTTTATATTATATATATATCTATATATATAATATATATATATACTCTATAAATATAAACTGGTTTTTTAGAATTAAGGGCACTCTCGGATTTGTGATAATTGCGTACAGCAAAACATTTTTTTACTTCTTAATTTCAACAATTGTTCATAGTGACGTTTCGGCTTTCGCAGAAGCCCCCCTTCCTCAAGACAGGTAACATCTGTAGAATAAAAGAAAAAACAACCCAATATTTGCAACCCATACTGTGTTAAACAATGTGACAATACTTACACCATCACCAGATACTTATACTAATCAAAATAAAAATAGGAATAAACCAGTATATCACTTCAAGGATATCCAGCTAAACGCGACCATTATAGCCACAACTGCCATATTACAGCACCAAAGGTAAAAGAACTCATATCAAGCTTAAAAGTGTGCAACACATAATCAATCATTAGGGAACAAGTTCAGAGAAGGAACCCAAGGGAGCCTAGAGAGGGCTGTACTAAAAGCAACATGACTTCATTAGAAGCTGTAAAGCACATATTGAGCACCAGAGCGTCTGTCCCATAGGGCATTCTATGAAGAACTGAGGTAGGAATAGAACTCAGGGGGAACTGGGATAGGCGGGTATCAGTAACAATAAAATCTTAGTCCATGAGGGGGCGGAGCTAACTGCTGAAGAAGCACAGAGTGCATGACAGTAGCTCTCCCCTAAAATTATCTGATTCACAATTTAAAAAGTAGATAAAGCTACAAAAGTTTACACATACACACCTTTCTCCCTGCACACCTGTCTGGGTGTAGGTGACAACTACCTAAAGGGTTAAGCGGACCCTCTTACACGCAGCCTGCACTAAGTCTACCAAGGAGGACACAGAGAATCACAGAAGGGAGGATTGCTCCCCGGAGGGCCGGGGGTCCCGTTCGGAGGCTACAACACCCATCCTTATAGTAGCCGGCACCCGTGCAGAGGGTAAAGTACCTTAATAACCCCTATCAGAGAGCTCCCAGTGTGCAGCTGACCCCGGTATCATCTGAGCCGACGTGCCGCAACAGACCTGGCACTCTACTGCTGCAATCTAACTCATGCTCCGAGGGTCGGGATCCGACTAGGAGCTCTTACCTGCTTCTGGGCATTAGTGGAGGGCAGAGACCATACGCCCGCAGCTACTGGGAGGTCTTGCGGCCCGGCGCGAGTGAGGGAGGAAGAGCTGCGCCTGACAGTGTGTGAGCCAGAGGGAATATCGCGGCTGATTGGGAGCGGTCCCACTGGGGATCGGAGGCAGACAGCAGATTTGGGAGACCGGAGGAAGTACCCGGGCTAGACATAGGGATCCCGCCACAGAAAGTTGCTTGCTGCCTGCTGATTGTTGCAGGTGAAGAAAAGGGCGCGAACAACGGCCATCTTGCGCTTCCACTCCATCCACATACAGGGTCCGCCTGGGCCTAGAGACCTGACTCACACAGCAACATCGGAGTTTGGGGACCCCACATCTTTGGTCCTGCTCCCTTTGAGGGCCAGTGGAGTACAGCAAGGAGAGCCTAGGAGACTTGGAGACCCTGAGTGAGAACACACTGATTAATGTAAGGCCCCTCTGGCTTTGAGTTCCCCACGTGGTTTATTGCCTAGCTTGGGGAGAGACTATCCTAGAGGGGATTTGAGCTGCCATTACCCCCCTTGAACTTTGTGGCTGTGCAGCCTAATCCCGCACTAGCGGAGGTCACACTGACAGGCCCTGTGAACGCTCTTGATAGGAGTAATCCTACCAATTTTACAGCAGTCTTTTAGAAGAGCATCCCCAGTGATTATTAAGACCCATTAAACAGGTCCTGTTAAGACATTCCTTGCCTGCTCACGCTATCTCCACTTAGGTACTGAACTGCTTATCTGAAACCAGACTTAAACTACTTTCTCAAGGTTGGGCCAGAATCAAACAGAGCACCCTGAAACTCTCCTTAGATAGTTAAGGAACCCAGTGCCTTTTCAGCCACGTATAGCAGTCTGACGCATGATCTGTGTAACACAACTCTGCAGTCCATATTAGCCTGTGTATATACCTTAGACTGTTAACAAATATTGCTGCTGTGTTATTTCATGTGTCTCTGGCCCTGTACTGCACAGCCTGACATTCCATGCTAATGGGCCTTACTATACTGTTAACTTACTGCTGCTGCGTCAGCTTATGTATCTTTGGGCCTTGGCTCAAGGTGGAGTGTTGTGTTATTTCATTGCTGGTCTAACAACTCTTCTTTCCTGCAGGTCCATTTCATGGTAATAGTCTTGCCTGTAAACTAACCAACTGTATGCTCCATTGCCTTTGCAGGGATTGCTGTATAATATTGCCCATAATTACTTTACCACTTAGGGCTTTCATATATTAATGTAGATTTGTACTGATTAACCTATTGTGCCCTACATTTCAGGCCCTAGGTCTACATCAGGTTATTGAAGGTGTGTTAGACCTGGTTTTGGAAATTACAGAAAGTTATATCATCTAGGTTACCTTGTATGTTGACACTGTTGTGCCAGTTCTCTTTTTGTAATACTGATAATTCACACCTACAGCTGAGGGTGATTCACTTCCTTCCTCCTGAAGTTAACCCTTACTCAGTTAAGGGGTAGGTGCTTCCATTTTGAGCTTAACCTAGCCCAAGATCTGCACTACTGTTGACCTAATAAGTTATTAGTGGTATATTTACTGGTATACACCGGCCAGTTCTGTGTGAATTAAAAGGGTTAATTGCTGCTTTCCAATCCCTCACCCCCCACCGCTCCCGCCTGGCTAATCCAGGTGGGTCACATCCAATTCCCTTTCCCCTTCCTTCGGGTCGTATCCCCCTATTCCCCTAGGTGAGGGACCAGATTTGTAGTATCAAATGTGAGTACTCATGTAACTTTGACCTCTAAAGTGTGACTCAGCCCCGCTCTAACCATGAGATAGGTTTTATGTAAATTGTGTGGTTGAATGTGACATGCATAACCCTTGAATTTCTTCCAAAACAGCAGTATATTACCCTTGAGCCTCCAGAGATCTATTACTCTGTCTTTCAGGGATATAGTAACTAGTCTATAAAATGCCTCACATGATGAAGAAACATCCCAAATCAAACCCCAAACCCAAGAAGACAGTCTTTGACCATTTTGCCCACTCTTCTAAGGAGTCCCTACCCCACCCAGGTGGTGAAATAAGTGAACCGGACTCTCAAGACGAGGAGTCTCAATCCAGCCTATACTCTGCAACTGCCTCCCAACATTATATTACAGAATCATCGCTCAAGAAATTTCTAGCCATTCAGACTAAGTCCATCACCCAAGAAATCCAGCGCAGCTCTGCAGAACTCAAGAAAGAAATCTCAGAAATTGGTGACAGAGTTGATGCGCTGGAGCGCAAGCAGGATGATCAGGCTGTAGATCAATCCAACATTCTGGCCTATGCCGAAAATCTGGCTGAGCAGATTTCACAATTAGAGTCTAAACTGGCTGACATGGAGGACAGATCGAGACGAAGTAATATCAGATTCAGAGGAGTCCCGGAATCGGTGGCTCCAGCAGATATTCAGGGCTACCTTCAGGATCTCTTCAGAGAGCTTATAGGCACCCCTGAAGGCCTCACTAGCACAATGGAGAGAGCACACAGGGCTTTGCGCCCTAGGTCAGTGAGTTCTGACAAGCCGAGGGATATCATAGTGTGCTTCCATAGCTACTTATATAAGGATCGCCTTCTTCAAGCAGCCTTCCGAAAACCAAATCTAAGTGGTAGGTTTGAGGGAGTACAATTACTACCTGACCTCTCAGCACACACCCTCCAACAACGTTGCCACTTTCAGTCAGTAACTTCTGCTCTACGCAAGGCCAACTTCCGATACCGGTGGGGGTTCCCAACCAGGCTCATAGTAACCAAAGATAACCAGTCCATAACCATCACCACACCCTCTCAGGGTACGACCCTCCTGGCCTCATGGGGTTTATTAGTGGACCCCCTAAGTGCACGGGCCCAGCCTCGGTCTGCCTTGAGAGCTTCAGCTCCTGAATGGTCGACGAAAGAACAGAGAGTAAAAAGACCTAAGATACAACAATCACAAGTATCCCAAGAACACTCTGAGCCCACTGAGTAGGTTCCTTTAGGAGTCATTGGTCCTGGTTTAAATTTATATAGGCTCCTAGGTCCCAACTGATGGTTCTTATTGACTAGCCTGCAACTTGAGTTAGGCAAGGTATTTGTGAGGCTTATTGAGCCATCAAAATGTTTATTCACTTAATAAGTTATATGTTATTTGTCTTGGTTAGATATGTTATCTGCTGTTTTGTAACCACTTTGGTTTAAGCACTTTATGTTATGATAATTATGTTATTAGAGCGGGGCTGATGTTCTTGCCCCAATGCACTAGCTCCAGAGCTGTATGCTCAACCCCCCCACTGAAGCCCACGTCAGGGCTCCCTTGAGGTGGACTACTTCCACCGCTTCAGAGGCACTATCAAGTGTCTTCTCTATTTCCTTACCTCTCCTCTCCTTATCTTCTCCCCCACTCTGTTTCCCAGACACTGGTATTCGGACCTTCCATAACCAGCTCTTAATCACTCCCAGACATGACTTGCTCTCCTTTGAGGTTTCTCACCCAAAACGTTAGAGGACTTAACACTCCCTTTAAGAGAAGTCTCTTACTGCGCTCACTGAAACACCACAATCCTGACATAGTGTTCCTCCAAGAGACGCACTGGTTAATTGACGAGCCGATCAGACTCTCCTCCAGGGAATATACACATATAGAGTATGCACCCTTCACCAAAAAAGCCAGAGGCACAGCTATCCTTTTACACAAGAGGTTAGCTGTTGAACCAATCTTGACCATTAGAGATCCACAGGCCAGATATATCATCCTAATCTGTAACATCAACCATGTGCTCTATACACTTGTGTCAGTTTACTTGCCCAACACTCACCAGACTAAGTGCCTCAAACACATACTTCATGTTATTTCCCAGCACAAACAAGGTAGGGTTCTTATCTCGGGAGACTTTAACATGACCTGGGATCCGAAAGTAGATAGAAAGTCCTCTGACTTGGCCAGGGCGCCTCCTTCTACAGAACGACTTGCTGCGAAATTCCGTACTCTCATGACAGGATCAGGTTTTTTTGAACATATGGAAGGGCTATCCACACTAAGGATCGAGACTACACGCACTACTCACAACCACATCGACAATACGCCAGACTTGATTACATGTTCTCCACGGCAGACTCACTAGATCTGGTCACTAACACAGCCATCTCTATTTGCCCCTGGTCCGACCATGACTGTGTCACTGCCGACCTCATCTCCTCAAACACTACTCGCTCTAGACCCTCCTGGCGCATGCCCCACAATCTCCTACAAGATATTGCCCTTAGAGAAAAACTGCATACAGAAATTAAACACTTCCTGGAAACTAATGACCAGGCTCATGTCGGTGATGACACCCTCTGGGGAGCTGCTAAAGCAACCATTAGAGGCTTAATGATATCTGAACAGGCTAAACTCCGAAGGCAAGCGGGTCTCTCGTTGTCCCAGGCTCACATTAAACTTAGAAATCTAGAATCCCAAAATAGAGTAAAGCCTGCTGACTCCTTAGCAGCCCAAATAATAGATCTTAAAAATCACATCTCACAGCTACAGCTTAGGAGAACCCAGGATAACCTAACGAAACTCAAGCAACTGTACTTTTATAAGGGCAATAAGGCGGACACCTTACTAGCCAACAAAATAAGAAACAGAACTAGCATCTCACGTATACATAGCATTGTCAAAGAGAGCTCCCTCCTCAAAATTCCCTCACAGATAGGGGAGGCTTTTGCCGAGTTTTACTCTAACCTCTATAACATAGAAAGGTCTGAGAGCCCCCCTGTGACCTCAACAGACTCTATCCGCGAGTACTTAATAGCACTGAACCTCCCGTCCCTCTCACTCGATCAAAAGGATACCTTAAACTTGCCATTCTCTCTCAGAGAAGTGCAACAAGTCATCAAGAATTCTAAATCATTTAAATCGCCTGGACCAGATGGCTTCCCAGTGCATTTCTATAAAACTTACATTCAAGAACTTTCCCCCTTGCTTCTTAGACTCTTTAACTTAGCTAGAAGTGAAGGTAAATTCAAGAGTGAATTCCTTGAGGCCACTATTATAACTATTTTGAAACCCAATAAGGACCCCTCTCTTTGTGCCAACTATAGGCCAATCTCGCTAATCAACACTGATATTAAATTCTTCTCCAAAATTTTAGCTAATCGTATTGCCAACCTTCTTCCCCATCTGATTAATCCAGACCAAGTAGGATTTATCCCCAAAAGAGAAGGGCCAGATAACACTAGAAGACTTTTGAATGTGATGAGCCTGTCGTCCAGCCTTAATAAACCTATGGCGATTATTTCATTGGACGCCGAAAAGGCCTTTGATTGGGTGAGATGGCGGTTCCTGTGGGAAGTGCTTGATATCTTTCAATTCCCAAGCTCCCTAGTGGGAGCAATTAAAGCCTTATATTCTACGCCCTCCGCCTCGGTAAAGGGGCTCGGTTTCCAAACTCCCCCTTTCTATATCTTCAACGGGACTAGACAGGGTTGTCCCCTGTCACCCCTGCTCTTTGCGCTGGCCATTGAGCCGCTGGCAGAACAAATCAGATTGGACCCACACATGGGCGGAATCACCCTATGTGGTACCAAGCACAATATAGCCTTGTTTGCTGACGACATTACCCTTTTCTCTTCGGATCTTGCGACCACTCTTCCTAGACTCCTACAGATAGTCAGGGAATTTAATGCCCATTCTCACTATAAACCAAACATTCCTAAAACAGAGATCTACACCCAAGGCTTCCAGCACTCGTCATTGGCCCCTCTAAAAACCAAATACCCTTTCAGATGGTCTGAAACATCAGTGACGCATTTAGGCGTCAAACTTTCCAATGACTTCCCCCGGATTATTAGGGACAATTATCTCCCTTTGCTATCGGAGCTTCGCTCCCTTAGTAAGAGTTGGAACCTCTCGCAAGTCTCGTGGATGGGACGGATCGCAGCTTTAAAGATGTCTTTCCTACCTCGCCTCACATACTTATTTCGTTGTCTGCCAATCAGAGTCCCCAGGCAAATTCTTTTACAGTTCCAGAGCGAATTCACTAAACATATTTGGCAGGGCAAACCCCCAAGAGTGGCGCAGAGAGTTCTGCAATTGCCCAGGTTAAAAGGAGGTCTGGGCTCTCCCTCGATAGCAAGATACTACGAGGGAGCCATGCTCACCCATGTCTCACAATGGGGAGTCAAGCAGTCTACCTGCAAATGGCGCTCCATTGAACAGGCTTCGTTGCCCTACAACCTAACCTTACGAGACCTGATCTGGACGCCCACACATTGTCGCAGAGATTTAACCTTGATAAATCCCATCATTCGGGAATGCCTGCAACTTTGGGATAAAATCCGTCACTCTAGACAAATTGCCCCTCACCCTTCTCCCATAACCTCAATGCCCGGCCTATTGGCAGGCTTACAGGATTCCCATCCACTGAAATGGACTCAAAACGGAATTAATGTGGTCTCAGACCTCTGGCTTCCGCCACCGGGAAGTGGATTCAAATCTGTCTCTCAGTTAGGGGCTGATGTGGCCTTACCCCATATCCTAAAATTTGAACACCACAGAATTAAAAGCTTCTTGACCTCTTGGGGCTTTAAACCTCAGTTAGTCCGCCCACTGACCCCGTGGGAGTCCACTTGGAACCAGGGAAATAGACTATATAGACCCCTCTCCAGACATTATACCCTATTGGACTCTAACTTAAATTCGGATTCAACTCCCCACTTTGTAAAGTGGGATTCCCTGCTTGACAAATCACTTACAGAAGAGGATTGGGAACACGCGCTTGAGCGTACCAAAAAGGCCATACATTGCACCACCTTATTTGAGACTTATTACAAGTTGGTGGCTCATTGGTATTATGTGCCTACTAGGTTGGCTAAAATATTTCCTAGCGCATCCCCGTACTGTTGGAGAGGGTGTGGTGAGAGAGGGGATTCTCTACACATCTGGTGGAAATGCCACAAAATTCGCTCCATATGGTCTACATGTTTTAGGGTCCTTTCCAAATTGGGAGTCTCACTACGTAGCTCTCCCGCAGTTGCCCTGCTACACATAGGTATCCACTCTATTCCTAAGCACCATGCTTACATCAGTATATATCTTTTCATGTCCATTAAACATCTAATAGCTTGTGATTGGAAATCAGAGTCCCCACCTAGCTGGACAAGAGTCTGCTCCTATATGGCCTACTTATATACCATGGAAAAAGACATATTTTATAAATTGGGTAACTCCGACCTCTTTGAGCTTACATGGGCTGACTGGAAAGACGCATATGACACAACCTGGAAACCTAATCTTCTCTCTCCTTGTTAGTTTCTCACGGGGGGGCATAGGGTTTGATTTGGGGATAGACCTGTTTCGATCCGGATGGCTTACACGATACGCCCACTCACGACTAACGATACACCCCTCCTCCCTCTCCCTCCCCCCCCCCATCTCACTTCTAGTCTCCTGTCCTGTCCCTTCTTCTTCTGGTCAAGAGACCTTTGTGTCTCCCTCATCCGCGTTATAAGGTACCATTTTGTGTTACGACTAATTTCTGTGCTTTTGGTATTGTCTTGAACAGAGTTCCATCCATTTTAAAATGTGTAACTTTATATTGTTCTGAGGACGATTTGTGTCCTCACACTGTTTTTATTTCTTTTAATCTTATTGACATATTCTCAATTGTAACTATTATAAGTTCAATAAAGCTCTTTGAAAAACTAAAAAAAAAAAAAAAAAATCTTAGTCCATAAAATGCCAGGATGTATATTACACCACCACCAGTACCACAAAACCAAAATATATTAGCAGGTGTTTGAAAATAATATCTGCATATCACGAGGTTAATCGGCTTTGCTTACTCAGTTAGCTCAAACTATATCAAAATATATCTATACCATAACCACCCTCATGCCAGTTATATCAGACCATAAGCAATACAGGAAAAGAATACATCACTCGTACAGATCCATACATATAAAACCAAATTTGATTGCTGGCGCTACATGAGTAAAGGGAAATAACAGACCAGTACCCATTACCACATTAAACACAAAATCAAGCCCCCGAGTACTTCAAAGTAGAAACGGAATGTGCCTAAGTAAATGCGAGCATACTAAGGCCAAACTGCATGTGTGGATATAAAACACAAACAACCCTATATGTCAGGCAGGAAACAACACAACTTGCATATAAGATGGATATATAATGAACAAATATATTCACATCAAATGGGTAACAATACGCTACATGATAAAGCATATATAAGCGCCAAGTACTTAGTTTGCGCATTAGGCTCTACATGTCAACACATTTACTCCATGCAGAATCATACCTGAATCTGTGTAAAACCCATGGTGGACAGTTTTAAACTTATGGCACACTCTGGCCTTTACAGAATCCCATGCAGTACCTACATACAGTGTGATATGAGCGGCGGAGATGAACCCAAACCGCTAATAGAGCAATAACACCAAACAACGGACTGACCCATAAGTGATAATAAATGTACATGGTATACCAATAGCAGTCACTTAAGGTCATATACACAAAAAAATGACAAGGGCTTGAATGTAAAAGATCCGTCTCTATGGAAACTCCCCCAAAAAGTGGAATGGCTATTCAAACTTTCTAAATGCACAAAGTGTCGAAATACAATAATCTTATGGAACCAAGCCGTCAAAAGTGGCATACAGCCAACTGCAATGGGGGTGCATCCACAGTAGCTGGAAACATAACTAACAGTACACATAACTGTTAAGGCAAAATAAGTCACTAATTACCACCTGGTGGCAGTAACCCATGGGGGAACCGCCACCAAAGACACTAACTAATCCGTTAGAAACAGTGCAAAGGATGCGCACACATGGGGTATAGTAGATATAGCAACAAAGTATACCGGTGCCAACATATAACAATGTAATGTACATAATAGTCCGTATTGAAAACACATAGGTAAACTGATTATGTGGTGTATAAATTTGAGTCCAAACCGCCTAAAAGCAACGATTATAAAATTTAAGGCAAAGATGGATACACTCAAAGTTAATAAAACACAGAATAATCCAGGTGTACATTAAGACCATGGGGGCTGAGAGTATTGAGTCTATATATCCATCGGCTTTCACAACACAAAAGTTCTTTATGCCTGTTGCCATCTCTTCTTGGTGGAACCACTGTATCAATCAGCATAGCTTTAAGAGAGGAAACAGGGTGTTTGAACTCCAGAAAATAGCGGGCTACCGGTTGATCAGATAGACCATCATTGAGTGCAGCTCTAATTGCACTCTTGTGGTTTGACAATCTCTCCCGAAAGGTCGTGGTGGTTTTGCCTACAAAGTATCTGCCACATGGGCATGTGAGAAAGTAGATGACAAACTGGGAGGTACAAGTGAGGCGATGTCTTATCAGATACATCTTGGTTGAGTGTGGATGGTGGAACTACCCATAAACATCTACTATAAGATACTCAATCTTCGGAGGAAGGAGGTTGATTACAAGTTGCATGCAAACTATTTAACTGATCACTTCAAGAGAAAAATTATTCCCTGTGGCTTCAGAGTTAGAAATTCGCCAACCATAGGCAGAAGCAATAATGAGTTCTGCCGCAAATGGTGCTACATAGCTAATAAGTGCTCATTTGACTGGATCCTCTTGGTTATTGAGGAAGTCACATGCCTGAAAAAACTGGTAGTAGACGAATTGTCAACTGTAATCGTGGCAAAAGAAAGAATACTCAGAGATGACAGTAGTGAAGACTGGCTCAATAAGTTGAACACGCAACTTGATAAGTATAAAAAGGAACTTATCAGTTTCAAAAACAAGAAACTAAATTCAGCTGAGATGGATTATAGGGAAAAGAATGTTTATCAATGGCTGTCTGGTATGAACAACCCTCATAGGCGTAGAAGGAATGAGCCTAGACCTAACACCTTGGCCAATACGGTTGACACAAGTGGAGGGGAGTCGAGTGGCTCTGACAATACCGCAGGAGCAACAAACACACCGCAATACAATGATAGGGTTCTCACCAGATCTCAGCGAAAGCCTCCGTTGCGTCCAAAAAATGACAAGGGATTGGCGAAAAAAGACACAGGCCAGCAAATAGGAGAGGAGGTTGGTGGAAGAAAACCACCAAGAAGTTGATTAGTGGTGAGGGGGTCATGATTAACATTAGTACCTGACCACTTGATGTTGATGAAGCCAGAGTCCTAAGCCGAGGACTGAGTTTTGTTCCTACACCGAAGCCTAATGTTTTTGACCATTTGGTAGAGTTACATAAGAATGCTTAAATTGAAGGATCACTTCAAACATTCTCCCCCAATACAGCCCAAGCCTATACTCTCTCGACCTTCTGAATTTGAACCTAAAACAACCCATCCAAGCATTAGAACTTTTGCAAATATCTGCATCCGGGACATTGAGCAAGCCTGTATGAACCAAACACCCCATCGAAACAACCTAAATAAACAAGAGCTGAGTGCTCTGGAAAGGCTCAAAAAAGATGACACTATCATCATACGCCCAGCAGACAAGGGTGGGGCTGTAGTGGTATTGGACAACTCTTATTACAGGACTGAGTTACAGGGTCAATTGAGTGATGCCACCACGTATCAGCAGTTGGCTTTCAACCCCACCATGATTTATAAAAATATGTTGGACAACAGCCTACTGATGGCATCTAATAGTGGATATATTGATGAAGACACTCTGGATTTCCTAACTGTGGACCATCCTAGGTATCCTATAATATACACCATCCCAAAAATCCACAAAGACATTAAAGAGCCGCCTGGACGACCCATAGTGTCCACAGAGGGATCTCTCTTCCAGAACCTATCCATCTATATCGATTTTCATCTACAGGGTTTGGTCAAGAATACAGAGGCGTTCCTATTAGATTCCATTCAACTGATACAACTATTACACAACAGAACATTCCCAGCAAATTGCATCCTGGTTACACTAGACGTGAATAGCCTCTACACGGTTATTCTGCACAACTTGGGTGTAGAGGCTGTCAGACAATTCTTGGTATCCACTGCGGAGTATGATGGCCCCCCTACTGAGGTTCTGTTGGACTGGCTCCTGATGTGTCTAACACACAATTATTTTTGATTCGAGAACGCATACTACTTGCAACTGATTGGTACGGCCATGGGATCCAGCATGGCGCCATCATATGTGAATCTCTTTATGGCATGGTTTGAGAAAAAATTCTTCCTGGCCCGTAATCCCAACATCTTACTATATAGAAGGTATATAGACGATTTATTTGTCATCTAGGGTGGCACCTATGTAGAATTAACAGAATTGATACAATACTTGAATGAAGCTGAACCATCAATTACCTTCGGGAACAAGAGTAGTGAAGAACAAATTTCCTTGACCTATGTATCTTCAAATCAACTACTGTGACTGGGTGCAAGCTTAACACCACATTGTACTCTAAGCCAACCGACTGAAACACGTTGTTACAAAGTGACAGCTTCCATCCAATGCAGCTTAAAGCTGGGATCATCAAAGTTCCTCAGGGTTATTTGCAACAATTCTGACCCAATAAAGAAATCTGTACAACTTAATGAAATGAAGTCTAAATTCCTTGAAAGAGGTTACAGTTTGAAAACAGACAAGCAAACAATGAATGAGGTCGCCCATTTGGATCAAGCAACTCTCATCCAAAGGAAATAAAAAATTGGTGACGAGTTAAGCAATCAGCAACTGAATTTTGTCACTGCATTCATTCCAGTCACAAATAAAATGTGGCATTGTTCGCAGAAACTGGCATCTTATCAGTGGTGATCACACGCTGCCTTTAATTGAAATGCTGCCACCCAGAGTAGTGCACAGGAGCCTTAAATCACTACTGATGAAAACGGATTCTTGGCGAAGTACTCAAACCTGGTTGGCTAAGACCAAACCGGGTTGTTTCAAATGTGGGAATTGTGTTACTTGCAATTCTCTGTTGACAGGACAAAAGTTCCACCATCCACACTCAACCAAGATGTATCTGATAAGACATCGCCTCACTTGTACCTCCCAGTTTGTCATCTACTTTGTCACATGCCCATGTGGGAGATATTATGTAGGCAAAACCACCACGACCTTTTGGGAGAGATTGGCAAACCACAAGAGTGCAATTAGAGCTGCACTCAAGGATGGTCTATCTGATCAACCGGTAGCCCGCCATTTTCTGGAGTTCAAACACCCTGTTTCCTCTCTTAAAGCTATGCTGATTGATACAATGGTTCCCCAAGAAGAGGTGGCAACAGGCATAAAGAACTTTTGTGTTGTGAAAGCCGATGGATATATAGACTCAATACTCTCAGCCCCCATAGTCTTAATGTACACCTGGATTATTCTGTGTTTTATTAACTTTGATTGTATCCATCTTTGCCTTAAATTTTATAATCATTGATTTTAGGCGGTTTGGACTCAAATTTATACACCACATAATCAGTTTACCTATGTGTTTTCAATACGGACCATTATGTACATTACATTGTTATATGTTGGCACCGGTATACTTTGTTGCTATATCTACTATACCCCATGTGTGCGCATCCTTTGCACTGTTTCTAACGGATTAGTTAGTGTCTTTGGTGGTGGTTCCCCCATGGGTTACTGCCACCAGGTAGTAATTAGTGACTTATTTTGCCTTAACAGTTATGTGTACTCTTAGTTATTTTTCCATCTACTGTGGATGCGCCCCATTGCAGTTGGCTGTATGACACTTTTGACGGCTTGGTTCCATAAGATTATTGTATTTTGACACTTTGTGTATTTAGAAAGTTTGAATAGCCACTCCACTTTTTGGGGGAGTTTCCATAGAGACGGATCTTTTACATTCCAGCCCTTGTAATTTTTCTGTGTATATGCACCTTAAGTGACTGCTATTAGTATTCCATGTACATTTATTATCACTTATGGGTCAGTCCGTTGTTTGGTGTTATTGCTCTATTAGCGGTTTGGGTTTGTCTCCGCCGCTCATATCACACTGTATGTAGGTACTGCATGGGATTTAGCCCAGTTTATGTTAAGGCCAGAGTGTGCCATAAGTTTAAAACTGTCCACCATTGGGTTTTACACAGATTCAGGTATGATTCTGCACGGAGTAAATGCGTTGACATATAGAGCCTAATGTGCATGCGCATGGCCCGACTGACTCACTCTGATTGAGGCTTGATCTAGTCCAGCTGTATACGTTATGTATACCCACACCCCCCTGTAACTGACCTATGATAGGTTGTAAAGGTACATTTAAAGGCTTCCGGGTGTTCTATAGGGTATTTGATGTCCTTTGTTTGGTGAGCGCGACTGGATGCCGATACGAGGTACGGTTGATTGTTTTTTACAGGCAACAATGTGATTGAGTTTTTTACTTTTTACTAACATTATCTTTGGCAATATTTGTATATAGCTGCTCATTTTAAATAAGGCTGCTTGGTGGTTTTGATTGTCTTTTTGTGTTTGACATAGCCCACTATATTCTCCTTTATGGTATTGGGATTTGACTCTTCATATCCCGCGGCTTAGTTAGAGTTTACCTTAATTATACAGGTAACATAAGTACTTGGCGCTTATATATGCTTTATCATGTAGCGTATTGTTACCCATTTGATGTGAATATATTTGTTCATTATATATCCATCTTATATGCAAGTTGTGTTGTTTCCTGCCTGACTATGATACACATATAGGGTTGTTTGTGTTTTATATCCACACATGCAGTTTGGCCTTAGTATGCTCGCATTTACTTAGGCACTTTCCGTTTCTACTTTGAGGTACTCGGGGTCTTGATTTTGTGTTTAATGTGGTAATGGGTACTGGTCTGTTATTTCCCTTTACTCATGTAGCGCCAGCAATCAAATTTGGTTTTATATGTATGGATCTGTACGAGTGATGTATTCTTTTCCTGTATTGCTTATGGTCTGATATAACTGGCATGAGGGTGGTTATGGTTTAGATATATTTTGATATAGTTTGAGCTAACTGAGTAAGCAAAGCCGATTAACCTCGTGATATACAGATATTATTTTCAAATGCCTGCTAATATATTTTGGTTTTGTGGTATTGGTGGTGGTGTAATATACATCCTGGCATTTTATGGACTAAGATTTTATTGTTACTGATACCCGCCTATCCCAGTTCCCCCTGAGTTCTATTCCTACCTCGGTTATTCATAGAATGCCCTATGGGACAGACGCTCTGGTGCTCAATATGTGCTTTACAGCTTCTAATGAAGTCATGTTGCTTTTAGTACAGCCCTCTCTAGGCTCCCTTGGGTTCCTTCTCTGAACTTGTTCCCTAATGATTGATTTATGTGTTGCACACTTTTAAGCTTGATATGAGTTCCCTTTACCTTTGGTGCTGTAATATGGCAGGTTGTGGCTATAATGGTCGCGTTTAGCTGGATATCCTTGAAGTGATATACTGGTTTATTCCTATTTTTATTTGATTAGCATAAGTATCCGGAGATGGGTGTATATATTGTCACGATTGTTTAACACATATGGTTGCAAATATTGGTTGTTTTTTCTTTTATTCTACAGATGTTACCTGTCTTGATGAAGGCTTCTGCGAAAGCCGAAATGTCGACTATGATTAATTGTTGAAATTAAGAATAAAAAAGTTTTTTCTGTTACGCAATTATCACAAATCCTGAGAGTGCCCTTCATTCTAAAAACCAGTTTTATATGCTCTTTTGAGGATTGCACCCAAGTACTTGAGGTCTACCAAGGTTGGAGTGCTGGAACACCTGCTGTTTCAATTATATATATATATATATATATATATATATATATATATATATATATATATATATATATATATATATATATATACAGGGAGTGCAGAATTATTAGGCAAATGAGTATTTTGACCACATCATCCTCTTTATGCATGTTGTCTTACTCCAAGCTGTATAGGCTCAAAAGCCTACTACCAATTAAGCATATTAGGTGATGTGCATCTCTGTAATGAGAAGGGGTGTGGTCTAATGACATCAACACCCTATATCAGGTGTGCATAATTATTAGGCAACTTCCTTTCCTTTGGCAAAATGGGTCAAAAGAAGGACTTGACAGGCTCAGAAAAGTCAAAAATAGTGAGATATCTTGCAGAGGGATGCAGCACTCTTAAAATTGCAAAGCTTCTGAAGCGTGATCATCGAACAATCAAGCGTTTCATTCAAAATAGTCAACAGGGTCGCAAGAAGCGTGTGGAAATACCAAGGCGCAAAATAACTGCCCATGAACTGAGAAAAGTCAAGCGTGCAGCTGCCAAGATGCCACTTGCCACCAGTTTGGCCATATTTCAGAGCTGCAACATCACTGGAGTGCCCAAAAGCACAAGGTGTGCAATACTCAGAGACATGGCCAAGGTAAGAAAGGCTGAAAGACGACCACCACTGAACAAGACACACAAGCTGAAACGTCAAGACTGGGCCAAGAAATATCTCAAGACTGATTTTTCTAAGGTTTTATGGACTGATGAAATGAGAGTGAGTCTTGATGGGCCAGATGGATGGGCCCGTGGCTGGATTGGTAAAGGGCAGAGAGCTCCAGTCCGACTCAGACGCCAGCAAGGTGGAGGTGGAGTACTGGTTTGGGCTGGTATCATCAAAGATGAGCTTGTGGGGCCTTTTCGGGTTGAGGATGGAGTCAAGCTCAACTCCCAGTCCTGCTGCCAGTTTCTGGAAGACACCTTCTTCAAGCAGTGGTACAGGAAGAAGTCTGCATCCTTCAAGAAAAACATGATTTTCATGCAGGACAATGCTCCATCACACGCGTCCAAGTACTCCACAGCGTGGCTGGCAAGAAAGGGTATAAAAGAAGAAAATCTAATGACATGGCCTCCTTGTTCACCTGATCTGAACCCCATTGAGAACCTGTGGTCCATCATCAAATGTGAGATTTACAAGGAGGGAAAACAGTACACCTCTCTGAACAGTGTCTGGGAGGCTGTGGTTGCTGCTGCACGCAATGTTGATGGTTAACAGATCAAAACACTGACAGAATCCATGGATGGCAGGCTTTTGAGTGTCCTTGCAAAGAAAGGTGGCTATATTGGTCACTGATTTGCTTTTGTTTGTTTTTGAATGTCAGAAATGTATATTTGTGAATGTTGAGATGTTATATTGGTTTCACTGGTAAAAATAAATAATTGAAATGGGTATATATTTGTTTTTTGTTAAGTTGCCTAATAATTATGCACAGTAATAGTCACCTGCACACACAGATATCCCCCTAAAATAGCTATAACTAAAAACAAACTAAAAACTACTTCCAAAACTATTCAGCTTTGATATTAATGAGTTTTTTGGGTTAATTGAGAACATGGTTGTTGTTCAATAATAAAATTAATCCTCAAAAATACAACTTGCCTAATAATTCTGCACTCCCTGTATATATATATATATATATATATATATATATATATATATATATATATATATATATATATATATATATATATATATATATATATATATATATCAGACAGAAAAGAATAAAAGGTTTGCGCTGCCTAGCATATAAATACATATTACAAAAAATGCAGTTAATATAGAAGTTACAATAGCTATTGTGCAAATAGTAAAATAAAGCACCTCATATACTTATAAAACAGAAAATAATTCCAAAGAGGAAAAATAAGAGGATAAAAACAAAATCCTTAAACACATAGGTAAAGGCGCATAGAAAGTTCATATGAGTCTTGATATTCTTATATCATCCGATCCCCCTATGGGTGTGCACTTACTTGAATTAACCTCAATCTGTATGAGGTAAGTAAAGACGTAATAATCACTTGTCAATTCACACTGTCTGGAAAAGCCACTTGTATGGAATGAGGTAGCCCCTTTAAACCTTGGAATGTCCACAGGTAGAAAAACTTTCAAATCCTCTGAGACCTCTGATGAAGAAGGTAGACGCAAGTCTTACATGCCTTTGAAACGCGTAAGATTATTCATTGCTGCTATCGATTGAACGCTTCACAGCTGCTGCTATCTGCCTATACTAGTTTATATGCTTTTCATTTACCTCATTTACTGAGGGTTTATTTGTGAGGAGGTTTAATCTACTGGTGTTTGTATGTCATAATAATAAAAAGGTTAATGCACTATTAGTGTCCTTTTGTTTATATTTTCATGCCACAAATCGAAAATCTACCTCACTCCAATGATAGAGGATTTGAAAGTTTTTCTACCTGTGGACATTCCAAGGTTTAAAGGGGCTACCTCATTCCATACAAGTGGCTTTTCCAGACAGTGTGAATTGACAAGTGATTATTACGTCTTTACTTACCTCATACAGATTGAGGTTAATTCAAGTAAGTGCACACCCATAGGGGGATCGGATGAACTAAGAATATCAAGACTCATATGAACTTTCTATGCGCCTTTACCTATGTGTTTAAGGATTTTGTTTTTATCCTCTTATTTTTCCTCTTTGGAATTATTTTCTGTTTTATAAGTATATGAGGTGCTTTATTTTACTTTTTGCACAATACCTATTGTGACTTCTATATTAACTGCATTTTTTGTCATATGTATTTATATGCTAGGCAGCGCAAAACTTTTATTCTTTTCTGTCTGATTTTTTACATAGAAGGGTGATACAGAGAATCTCCCCTCATTTTAGGTTAGCTGCAGCCATTTCCATTCACAGAATTAAATATCTGTTATCTTTTATAAATTTTAAGGGTTTATTGGTCTAACCCCTTTATCTGGAGCGCTAGTGGACCCAGAGCTTCCTGGAAATTTTTCTAGGATTCTACTTATATATATATATATATATATATATATATATATATATATATATATATATATATATATATATATTTAAAAAAAAAGGTTTTTTTTCTCTATCTGAAGAACATTTAAATGTAAAATATGAGTAACCTGCTTTGGGTTTGGTGCTGTAGGTCTAACGTTGTGTCAGGTTAACACACATGAAGCATTAGTAAGCTAAAGGAGTACAATGTAAATGTTAAATGTAAAATATTTTTAAAAAATTGAATAATAATTATTAATCATTATTATAGTTACTGTGACATATAGATATATATTCTATGGATTTTAAAAAAGATTTAAGTACATATATAATTATTTACATTAATTATTAATATTTTTCAATATTTTATATTAAATAATTGCATAACAGACTGTAATATAACTCAAGTCGGGTTAGCGCACATAAGCGCAAATAAGAAAGGCACATGTTGAGCAAAAAGAGGCTGCTTCTTGGGTGGTAACTAGCCATTAAACAAGCTATTATGCTATTGTTAGTCCCCAGGTTGAGCGCTTCTCTCTTTTTATTTATGCAAATTATGACTCTTAGGAAAGTCTCCCTAAGCATGATGCGGGAATCCAGACGTGAACCCGTTGCTCAGTGTGCCTAGAGGGATATGGCTGCACCTCACTGACAAGGCCCACACTTGCCCGAAATGTACATCTGGGGTCGCTTCTCGGGGCTTTGGCTGGGATCAAGTGCAGTTTTCTGTGCTTGGTCTTGGCTGAAAGATTTGCTGCCTGGAGACCATTCCCTTCAGGGTTAGGGCTCCTGCTGCTATTGGGGGGTGGCTACTCCTTAGGTGTAGAGCAACTGGGTAGTAGGGCCATCCCCTTGGCATTGTGGCATCATCCCTGGACTTCAGCCACATGCTGCTTTTGGGGGGACTCTATGAAATCCAGCCTAAAGAGGCAATTGGGCAATTATGGCTACCAATGTGCCAAACGTTCCCCATACACTTTGGGTGTTGATTGCTGAGGACTTCCGAGAGAAGATTGATTTGGTTCATGTCCAACAGGTTGTTTTGGAGGGTGTTTTAAAGATGCCAAGAACAAGTTTGCATTGTGTTTAGTCTTTCTCTTCAAGAGGGATTTTTGATGTGGCTTTCACTGATGAGCATCATTTACAGACCTGCTATCAATTGATATTGATATGGCTGCTGCTCCAGAGTTGGTGGGCATGAGATTTGTTTCCTCTGTACAGAGGGAGAGAAGAATCCTGGTGGTTATACATATGTACAACCCGTGTGTCACTGATGTGGAAATTCGCCTGTTTATTTGTCGCTACTTTGATGATGTTCAAGGAGGTAGCAAGCTGAAGAATCAGTTTGGGACTTTTAATGGAAAGCGCAGGTTCTGGGTGCATTTTGTGCTAGATGAATTAGGTATTTATGGAAATAAAAACCCTCCACAGACTTTCGCCATTGGTTAAAATAGAGATTTCCTATATTATGATGACATGCCTCTTTTTTGCCATAGTTGCAACCTGTTTGGTCACATTGCTGAAAATTGCCCAGGTGCCAGATGTCGAAATTACAGTGAGGAGGATCATCTTGTTGCCCACTGTAGTAAACGCCGGACCTGTGACCTGTGTGGTTCTTCAAGTCATCTATGCAGGATGTGCCCTTTGATGATGTTGCAGGGGCTTGATAGAGTAAAGCCTTCCTACACTGATGATGCAAAAAAACATCTTCAGTTGCGGTTTAGCCATCTGTGAATGAGGAGGAGGCCTCTGATGAGGCATTGAACTCTATATTACCTTTTTTGTGTAAGAAATCTGCAGTTGGGGTCCCTGTCATAGTGGTATCTGATGCTCCTGTGGTGGTTCCTGTGGCTGAGAAGGTGGAGGATCTTGCTACATCTAATGTGTTAGCTGCTTCTGATGTTCTTGAAGCTCTGTTGCCCAATTCTGTGGAGGATACTGTTGCTGTTCCTGGGACAGAGAATTTTTCCTTCACTGAGTCATCTTGTGATCCTGCTACTGATGCTGTTCTTGGTGAAGGGGAGAGCACTGATTGCTGCTGTTGTGTCCTCTGGTTCTGAGGAGGATATGGACACTGCAGGGAAAAAATCTGCCTCCAATCGGAAAAATGTTTCAGATTCTGATGGATGGGAGAGTCCTGATTTGGATCTTCCAGTAATTAAGAGCGCAGATCCAGATACTGCAAGTGATCCTGACTCTTTAAATTCAGAGTTTTCTTCTGTCTCTACTAAAGACGTTCCCTCTGACTCAAGCCAGTGTATTGGTGACTTTTTTTATGCCTCTTATTTTGGTTATCTAGATAAAAGAGATGTGAACCAACTTGCTGAAGTTACAGGTTATGAGGCTGGCAAGGTGGAGCCTAGGAGGTCAGAACGTCACAGAGGCAGAATTAAAGGATCTCCCTTGAGTCCTAAGAAAAAGAAAGGAAATAAGAAGTCCTGATGTTAATTCTTTTTTTGTTTTTCTTTAAAAAAATTATTTTATCAGGTGTATGAAAACTATATCAAGGAGAGCTGCAATTTTAAGTTATTATCTGTTTGTTCTGCTAATATTTTTTGTTTGCAGGAATGTGGTCTCTCTGAACATCCTAAATGTGCTGACTGGGAATATGGTCCTAAAGTATGGTCTTGTTCTTCTGATAGGAATAGGGTGGGTGGGAATTTTGTTTAAGGGGTTTTGTTTTCCTATCCTAATGTAGTTCATATTGTACCAGGTCGGGTTCTTTTGGTTAGTTTTAGTTTTTGTGGGACTGTTTTTCATTTGTTTAATGTATATGCTTCTCCAAATAGGGTAGAACGTTCGCTTAATTTTGAAACATGAAAGTTTTTTTTGCCAGGTCGAGATCCAACTTTTTTGGTTGGGGATTTTAATTGTACTATTAAGAATGGGGACAGAAAGGGTGGGAGTGTATGTAGGGTGGATAGCTCAGGGAATCTTTTAGTTGATCTGCTTAAATCTTTCGGTTTCATTTTTAGGGGAGGGTTTTACTTTCTTTAAGGATAGTGGTGGGATAAAGTCTCAAATTATGTGGTGGGAATGGTTGAAGGTGAAAATAAAGAGGTTTTTTTATTCAGAAAGGCTGTGAGAAAGCTAGAATGGTAAGGGAGTTGTATGATAAATAGTATCTGAGGTTGTTGTATTTGTATGAATTGAGAAATTGTGGTATTGATATGCATGAGGAAATTGCTGAAGCAAGAAAGATAATTAAAACGTGTATGCATGAAAAATGAAAGAAAATTGTTTTTATGGCAAGATTGGAGAAAATGAAAAAGGATGAGTCTTGTAGTAAATATTTTTTAAGAGAGCTTTTTAAGGAAAGCCTAGTTTTGTTAGTGTTTTTGATAAGGATGAGTGTGAAATTAATGGTACGGATGGTGTTTTGTGTGAAGTTCATGAGTTTTATAGTGAGCTGTATAAAGAAAAGACAAGAGATGTTTTATTGGAAAAGGAGTTGTTGAAAGACATTGAGGTTAAGTTAGAAAAATATGATAATGATTTGTTAGAAAGGGATATAAGTTTGGATGATATTGCAGAGGTTGGAGGCTGATTACGTTGTTGATTGTTGACTATAAGGTTATTGCAAAGTTTCTGGCAAATAGAATACGTGGAGTAATTGGTAAGCTGGTGTGCGTAGAGCAAGTGTGTGCTGTTCCTGGGCATCAGATTTCTGAAAGTTTGTTGTTACTACTTGATGTACTGTGGTATGTGAGGGAGAGGATGAGGTCTGTTGCTGTTGCTATTGTGGATTTTGAAAAAAGCTTATGATAGAGTAGTGCATGATTTTATGTTTCATGTTTTAGAATGTTTAGGTTTTTCTGGTAAGGTTATTAGATGGTTTAAATGTTTGTACTGTGATATTGTGAGTCAAGTTCAGGTTAATGGTTTTTTGACTGAGGAATTTTGTGTTATATCAGGAGTGCGTCAAGGTTGTCCTTTGTCTCCTGTGTTATTTGTATGTGTCATTGAGCCATTGTTAACTAGTTTGAGGAAGGATAAATTAGTTAGAGGTGTGAGTGTTCCTGGCAGTAATGGAAGGTGTTTGAAAGTAATTGGGTATATTGATGATGTGAGTGTAGTATGTGAGGCTGGTTTGAGGAGGGTGAAAACTTTGGTTGAATGTTTTTGTAAGTGGTTTCAGAGTTAATTGGAATATGTGCAAAGTTAAAGTTTTTGGTAATGATAGGGAGATTGATTCCTGTGGATGGCCTGTGACTGACGGTGCAATTGAGGTGTTGGGTGCGAAATTTGATGTGGATTTGAAAGACTTGTAAAGTTGGGAGAATGTTTTTTATAAAGTGAGTAGAAAACTTCAGTTTTGGTCTTTAAGGACTTTGGAAAAATGTTGGTTATTAAATCGGTTTTGATCCCTATTATGGTATGTTTAGCGTTAGGATTTTTTGGAGAATTTTGAGAGTGTTATTTCCTTTTTTCTGGAGTTCTGGTATGGAGCATTTGAAAAGAGATGTTGTTGTTAAGAGTAAGAATATTGGTGGTAAGGGTGTTCCAAATGTGGAGAGATTCTTGGCTGTGAAATATGTTAGTAGGTGTGTGGTTCAGAGTAGTAAGGATAGCATGGCTGGTTGTATGGTAAAGTATGCTTGTGGAAATGTTTTAAGACAATATGGTTTGTTTGAGATTGATAGAAAGAAACCAGTATGTTTTGCTGTTCCGTGGTTTTATTTTAAGGGATGAATGTTGGATTAAAAAATATGGTTTGGAGAATGTTAGTAGGGAGATGTGGTGTGAAAACAGATTGGTGTAAATTTTGGAGAAGAAGGAAGGTCTTGAGTTGATTGGGGGTTTGAATGAGAATGAATGTGTGTTAGAATGGAAAAATGCATGTGAATAGGCAGAAAGATATTAGTTGGATGAGTGTGCATAAATGTTTGTAGACAAGGGATTTTCAGAGAGTGCATTGTTTAGTTTCTTCAGAATTGTGTCCTAGAGATGGTCATTGTCAAAGTGAGAGTGTTATTCATTTGTTTTGGAAGTGAGAGTATGCTAGCGATGTTTGGAGAAGTTTGAGTAGGATGATTATGGGTCTAAATGGAGTGCAGTTTTTTACTTTTAATATGATTATGTATGGTTTGTGTGGAAGTGGTGTGGATAAGGAGAAAGCAAGATTGATATGGTTGTTAGCATGTTGTGTGAAGGAAGTGTTGTGGGATGTGCGTAATATATTGATTTTTAAGAAAGAGGTAGTTACTTTGGGTGATTGTGTGGGTATGATCAGTGGGAAGTTGTTTTTGTATTTTTCTTTTTCGATAGGAGGTGATATGTGAATTTGATTCTGAAGGCATCTGGCAGACAAAGAAGTGGAAGGATTGGATTATTTAGATTTTACTTTTTTTTTCCCTTTTGTTTTTGTCTGTATTTGAATTATGTTTAATTTTATTCTGTGTGATTATTTTAGTTTTATGTTTGCATTTTGAATTATTTCTGATGACAAAAGTTTGGGTCAATATTTCAGTTGTTTTGTAACGAGATATTTTGTTTGCATTTGTTATTATGATTTTATTTTGTATGTATGCATATATGATTATTTTTCTAATAAAAAAATTACAAAATGTACGTCTGGGGTATTGCCGTTTCTCTTGTTCAGAGAGGTATTGCTTGGTATTTTGGGGCTGGACTGTACTGTTAAGTCAGGATCAGACTGATATGCTACAGGAGAGTTCTTCTCTCTGAAAGGCACATGTTGAGCAAAAAGAGGCCGCTTCTTGGGCCGTAACTAGCCATAGAACAAGCTATTATGCTATTGTTCGTTCCCTGGTTGAGCGCTTCTCTTTTTATTTATGCAAATTATGACTCTTAGGGAAGTCTCCCTGTAGCGGGTCTTGGTACCCCAGACTAGGTATACCCGCTAAATTCAGCTTCCTCCCACCAAACGCCAACCCATGAACCTCCACTGGATACCTGCCGCTATTAGAATAACGGCCACTGCAAGTTGTTATAGCTACCCCAATAACATTAGCCAAGACTGAATGCTTGAGGGTTAAAATAGGAACTGCTTTATTGCACAGAAAACATAGCTTTTATACATTTCCAACAAAAGGGGGGTAGTTATAACAAATATTATACAATGAGACAAACATCAGACAATGGTTAGTTAAACAAGATTCTAATCACATCCTGACTTACAAAAGGACAATGGTTGACTCACACAATAACAGAAAGACACTTCACACCTAGACTGGATATACAGACACATAACAGCAGGAGGTCTCAGCATTAGAATGTCTGTTTTGTGTGTAATCTCCTGCTTTGTGTCTCACACCTAGACTAGATTTACAGACACATAACAGCAGGAGGTCTCAGAATTAGATTGTCTGTGCTGTGTGTAATCTCCTGCTCTGTGTCTCACACCTAGAGTAGATATACAGACACATAACAGCAGAAGGTCTCAGCATTAGAATGTCTGTACTGTGTGTAATCTCCTGCTCTGTGTTTCACACCTAGACTAGATATACAGACACATATCAGCAGGAGGTTGCAATAAGATCAAACATTCTGAGTCTATGGGGGGGGGGGTTGGAGCAGGCAATACTGAATTGGGCCGTCACCTTATACTCCAACAAAACACAAGAATCCCAACTCTGTATCAGTTCCCTCCAGTCCTCAGAGTCTCTGGGAATTCATGGAAACTGTGTAAACCTGAATCTAGAGTAAAAGTACTCCAAATGTACCCTGGGCATCCACCTCCCAAATCATAGAATCCCCTCAAGTTCCTGGGTCCATAGTTGGTGGGGAGGAGGCTGGCCTGCAGTTCTCTCCAAGTACAAAAGTAACGGATGCTCCTGTTACACTCCCTAAGTGAGATGGGGGAATCCAGATGTGGACCCGTTGCTCAATGTGCCTAGAGGGATATGGCTGCACCTTACTGACGAGGCCCACACTAGGCCGAAACATATGCCTTGGGTTTTGCCGTTTCTCTCGTTTAGAGAGGGATTGCCTGGAATTTCAGGGCTGGACTGTACTGTTAAGTCAGGATCAGACTGATATGCTACAGGAGAGTTCTCCTCTGTGAAAGGCACATGTTGAGCAAAAAGAGGCTGCTTCTTGGGTGGTAACTAGCCATAGAATAAGATATTATGCTATTGCTCATTCCCAGGTTTAGTGTGTCTCTCTTTTTTTATGCAAATTATGACTATTAGGGAAGTCACCCTATGTGTGATGCGGGAATCCAGACGTGGACCTGTTGCTCAGTGTGCCTAGAGGGATATAGCTGCACCTCACTGACGAGGCCCACACTAGGCCAAAACGTACGTATGGGGTTTTGCCATTTCTCTCGTTCAGAGAGGGATGGCCTGATATTTCGGTGCTGGACTGTACTGTTAAGTCAGAATTAGACTGATATGCTACAGGAGAGTTCTTCTCTGTGAAAGGCACATGTTAAGCAAAAAGAGGCTGCTTCTTAGGTGGTAACTAGCCATAGAACAAGCTATTATGCTATTGTACGTTCCCAGGTTGAGCGCTTCTCTCTTTTTATTTATGCACATAAGAATTAGTTTACTCCTGTTGGGTTTTTACGCACATACGCCCGGCGGACTAGGAGGGCGATTACAGCCCTATTTCTTCACCGGCATTCCTACAAGTGCAGCCTAGGTCCCAGACTGCGCTGGCAGAATCAGTGGTGCGAACGGCTGCCATTTTCATCAGGCCCCCATCGGCAGTAGAGGAATCCTGTCAACCCACATCAGGAGTATTCAAGAGGTTAGTAAGCTCTGTTGAACCTCTGGGTGTATTTTCTTGCCCATTACTGTCCCTTGGGCGTACTATTAGAGAAGCCGAGTACTACACCCCATTGCTACAGGCATCAGCAGCGAGGCCATATTCCCCTACACAGTAAAACGCTGCAAAATAAATGATGTCTATGAATAAGAGTCCTGTGAGGACTCAAAACTAGTCAGACTTTTTGTGTCACACTACCCCTGCCTTGTACTTGTCTTAATTTTTTGCACCTTTTTTTCTGGAACACTACTTTCAGCGTAAGTTGTTTTACTTTTTAAGATGTTGAAATAAAGGATTTATGTTTTATGGAACCCTCTTGAGCAGTGCCTGCATCACTTCCTTTCCACGTGCTGCAAAATAAAAGCCTGTTGCACTTGATACTGATGCCAACTTGAGTTAGTATAGCCACTATAGAGCTGAACTGTATCACCCACGCTATTAAGGACAGCACAGTGTACACAGGGCAGGGGCAACAAACCTCAGAGACTTCCCTTCTAAACACCAGAGACTGAGATGTTTGGCC
Source organism: Bombina bombina (assembly GCF_027579735.1). Classification (NCBI taxonomy): domain Eukaryota; kingdom Metazoa; phylum Chordata; class Amphibia; order Anura; family Bombinatoridae; genus Bombina; species Bombina bombina. The sequence goes on along the minus strand of NC_069502.1, from coordinate 141,500,483 downwards.
TAAGGTAGATGCCCTGAACCTATAGATCTTTTACAGTCAATAGCAAGGGAAAATCTCCCTATACTGTGCGCAGGGGTAGTGAGCACCCACTTCTGAATTATTGTCCACTGAGCACGCACACTGAGCCGCTTGATTATAAAACTCTTTGCACACTGTCAGGGGTGCAACAAACCTCAGAGACTTCCCTTCTAAACACCAGAGACTGAGATGTTTTGGCCTAAGGTAGATGCCCTGAACCTATAGATCTTTTACAGTCAATAGCAAGGGAAAATCTCCCTATACTGTGCGCAGGGGTAGTGAGCACCCACTTCTGAATTATTGTCCACTGAGCACGCACACTGAGCCGCTTGATTATAAAACTCTTTGCACACTGTCAGGGGTGCTCTGAACTCTCAGTACACTAGGCAAGAGGAACTAATAAGCACCAAACCCTGAGTTGAACAGCACTAACTCTATAGGCCTCTAGCAACTTGGGCCTACCTCATCAGTAACACCCTTATACCAGCTCTCTCACACTAAAGATCCTGCTGCACACTAAAAAGGCGCTTCTCTCCTACCATTTCCCTCTGGGTCACTCCCAGAGGGTCATATCCCCTTTCTCTGCTCCCACATCGCCATTAGATGGTACCTTCCCCTAGGAGAGGGGCCCCCCAGCAAGGGTTCCCAGATGTCTTCCTACTGAGCGAGATGTGCAGCACTATGGCCTAGAGACAGGGAAGGGGCCAGTGGGGTGGCGAGAACCTGAGAAGATACATACTTTTATTATAAACATTTATACAGAGATCCAGAATTTTGGAAGCCTAAAGACAGCACAGCACAGGTCTCACTATGTCGCAGTCTCAAAGGAAAAATCTGAAGCAGGTAAATCAGCCAAGAAGAACTGTTGTTGACCACTTTAAAACCACCCCAAGGGAGGAAAGGAGCTCTTCCCCTGAGGACGCTCACTCACTAGAAGATCTGGACACTGAAACCATTTCTAAAACACATTCATCCCAGACCCTGCCTCTTGATAATATGGCTACTACTATAGTGGACACTCTCTCAAAACGTATGAATACTCTCCAAGATACCCTTACCAAAGCCGTTAAGGGGTCAGCTGCAGAATTGAGAAGAGATATGGCGGTGATTGGGGAGAGGACAGATGCCCTGGAAAGAAAACAAGAAGACTTGGCAGTTGATCATGAAAACCTACTGTCCTATTCTCAGTCTCTGGCCATCCAAATTTCTGACCTTGAATTGAAACTCTCGGATTTAGAAGACAGATCCAGGAGAAATAATCTGAGGTTCAGAGGAGTCCCAGAAACTATCCTGACCAACGACCTGGAGAACTTTATTAAAGAATTTTGTGCTTTATTTCTGGCTGAACTAGACACCCCAAGTTTCCTCATAGACAGGGTCCATAGACAGGGTCCATCGCACCCCAAGACCTCGGAACATTTCGGCGGACAAACCTAGAGATGTAATAGCCAGAATACATTTTTTTACCCACAAAGAAAGGATACTAAGAGAGCTGGCAAACAAGCCAACGGTACCAGAGAAGTTCCAGGCCATCCAGGTCTTCCCAGATCTTTCTCCATTCACACTCCAGAGACGAAAATCACTTGCCCCTTTCACACAGGTCCTAAGACAACATAGCGTCAAGTATAGATGGGGATACCCAACCAAGCTGATTGTTAACAGAGATGGGACCCTCCATACGGTCTCCACCATTAATGAAGGCATGGACCTCCTCAAAAGATGGGACCTACAGAGGCTTCCTTCTAAACCCAAGGAGCCACAAAACACATCATCGGGGCTTCGGGTCACAGCACACCCCTACCTCAAAGATCTTCTCTGAGGAGAGACTCAGAAGGGACATTACTCTCCCCTCGAGACTGCGCTGTAGATGAAGATGTCTGATATGACTGTCCATGAATTAGGACGGTCCTTAAGAACCAATGCATCAACGAATGTGAAATGAAACCAACATGTTGCTTTCACACTGGGGATTAGTGTGGTTGATTTAAGTATTGTATCATAGCAGTATCCTACTCTAATGTGCACCTTTGTTCAAGGACATACTAACTGATATATTTTACGTTTCCAGGTTTTAGACATAGTACTGCTTACCTATGATTGTACATAATAGGTAAGAATGTTTGATTGCTTTGTTTTTTTGTTCCTTTTTTTTTTCCTTCCGCTCTTCATGTAGAGGTACCTTGGAGATCCTTCCCTAAGAGTTAGTCATCCCACTGTAGGTTAGGAGATCACTGGAGATATAGTGCAAAGGCCACACTAAGTTCACCATTACATGCCATACCAGAGATTAGTTTGGGTTGCCGGGAGGTAGAGGCCCGCCTGGCCATACTGTAGCCTAATGGTTCAAAGATAACTTATACCCCCTCCAGGCACAAACCTGTATTTACACAACCAGAAACAGATATAGGAAGGGCATAGAATAACATGAGACAGGGCATGCACACTAGATATCACCCGAAATAGACTCCCACCAATCCCTACAAATATTAGGAAGGGATTATCTTAGCCAGGGAAGCCCCTGCAACACCCTACACTAGGGTCAGTTAGCCCTATAGAATAGAGTAGGAACATAGTGGTGAATCTTAATGATAACTGTAATATATATTATTGGTTGAATTGTTGATGTGTTATATTATACTCTGTTCTCTGTTCTAGACATAATAATATGTATCTGAAATGTTAGTCAATTATTAGTTTGTACCCCCCCCCCCACAGGTTTGTCCTATGTTCGTAAGAGAATGGGGGAATGCTCTTGTTTTTGTATTAACCCATTTGTGTAGAGTCCCTTGACTCTATAATTTTCTCGCCAAAACCCCCCCGTAGCCCCCTCTTTTCTCCCAGGCAGCAGAGAATCTATTACTTAGACGTGAGATCTAGATCAGATTCTCTTCCCCCCCCCCCCCCCACATTATTTGCTCATTTTGATGAGTCCAAGGAACTAGAATACCCTTTGGGAGTATTGATATTTTCCTTGTTGGGCGGTGAATAGTGCCGCCACTTTACTCCTATATTGATCATACCAAGTTCTAAAACTACCTTAAGAGTCCTTGTAGTTAGGACCAACCCCTACCCCCCCTAACACTTGTATTTACTAACAGGCGATAGTACGACGGTTCATCCCCTGCTAACTTTTTTTCTCTAATTTTACTTGTTTATCCTTAGGCTGCTGAGGGGTTCCTTGCCACTGGGCTTTCTCCATAACCAGCTAGACCCATATTAAATAAATAAGGCATGACACTTCCTACTCTCCAACCGCCGAGACGAGGACCCACACTACAGGTAGGCGGAGCTGAATACTTCTTTCCTTTCCTTACTATCTTTTTCTTTTTCCCTAATCCCTTTACACTACTCTGGAGATATCCTTCCCACCCCTTCCCTTGAGATGAGGAGTGCTCAGGCTGACTTAACATTTGCTTCCCTTAATTGTAAGGGACTAAATTCTCCTACCAAACGAAGCCTTCTCTGCAACCATATGATGATCAATAGAGCCAAGATAGTGTTCGTGCAGGAGACCCATTGGCTAAACAATCCGGCACCCAAACTTAAACTTCAACATTTTACTAATGTGGAGGTGGCATCTCACTCTGACAAGTCTAGAGGAGTAGCAATCCTTATCCATTGCCTAGTTAGCTATGAAAGAATATTCCTTGAGTCAGACCCCGAGGGCAGGTACCTTATCTTAATATGTAAATTAGATGGCCAAATTTATACTCTGGTCAATGTCTATGCTCCAAACCAGAGTCAACCTAGGTTCCTTAGAAGTATACTGCTAAATATTAGCAAAATAAAAACAGGAAGACTATTGTTGGGAGGCGACTTTAACATGATTTGGGATCCATCCCTAGATAAAAAAAGTGGGTCTGGGAAGAGCAGTAGACTCATACTCACTCTCCACAGCTAAAAAATTCAGAAATCTAATTTCCCAATATAACTTATTCGATGTATGGAGAGCTTGCCATCCTACCGCCAAAGATTATACGTATTTCTCTAGACCCCATCACACATATTCAAGACTCGATTATTTTTTCACTGATTCATGGACACTAAATGTAACCAAAGACGCTAGGATCAAGACATGTGCCTGGTCAGATCATGACGCCCTCCTGTTAACACTAAATTCGGGTAGGGGCTCTCTCCCCAACCCAGGTTGGAAACTCCCGGATTCATTGTGGTTGGACCCTGAGTTTCAGCCTCTGATCCGTGATTCCATGCGGGAGTTCTTAGCCCATAATGAGAATTCGGTTTCATCTCACCAAACACTCTGGGCGGCCCTCAAAGCATATATCAGAGGAGTTTGCATACATAAACAAGCCTCTAATAGAAAGCTACAAGGAGCCCCATTTGGCCTTGTAGTAGCCAACCTTAGAAACAAAGAAGAACTCAATAAAGTTAACCCAACTCCTGAGTTGACGGCTGACATACTAGCCCTTCATAATCTTCTCAAGGAGTTGGAATTGAATAAAGTCAATGAAGCCATAGGTAGATTTAAAAACCTCCTATATTACCAAGGTAATAAGGCCTCCACCATACTTGCAAACAAGCTAAGAGGTAGGACGGCTTCCTCCCGCATCCTGTCCATAAATAACGGGAACACTACAGTGACCTCCCCCACGGACATAGGTGAGGCTTTTGCGACGTTCTACTCCAACCTATACAACCTGCATAAATCAGAGGGATCTGCTGCCCCCCTCAAAGACCATATCAGAGCTTTTCTCAAGAGTCTAAACTTACCTGTTATGACCCAGAGTGAGGTAGAGTTAGTACAGGCGCCCTTCTCGAACACCGAATTGAAAGTAGCGATTACACAACTCCAGAACAGGAAAGCCCTGGGCCCGGATGGGTTTCCGGCCATGTTCTACAAGACGTTCCGTCTGGAGCTCTCGTCTCTGATGCTCCAGAGTTTTGGAGAGGCCAGAGAGAAGGGCTCATTCAGGAGTGAGCTACTAGAAGCTACGGTCCTTACAATACCGAAGCCAAACAAAGATCCCTCCCAGTGCGGGAGCTATCGCCCCATCTCCCTCATTAATATAGACGTGAAACTCTACTCTAAGTTATGGGCAAATAGGCTACGTCGTATTACCCCTAATCTCCTACACCCGGACCAGGTGGGGTTCACACTAGGTATGGAGGGACCTGACAACACCAGGCGTATCCTGAACATCTTCTCGGAAGCACATAGATTGAAGGTTCCCATGCTGGCCCTGTCACTCGATGCCGAAAGGGCGTTCGATAGGGTCAGATGGGAATACCTATGGGAGGTTCTTTTGGGCTTCGGGTTCCCCACAGACGTAGTACTGGCAATTCGGGCGCATTATAGCTCGCCAAGCGCTAGAGTTAGAGGTTTGGGTTTCTGCTCGAGGAGTTTCCCCATAACAAACGGAACAAGGCAGGGCTGTCCACTTTCGCCCATAGTGTTCACGCTGGTGATTGAACCACTGGCCCAGGTAATTAGGAACTCGTCTCTGATACGAGGAGTTCCTTTAAGCTACCGGGTTGGGGGGACTGGGGGTGGAGGGGAAAAGATTGCGTTATTTGCAGATGACGTTACCCTGTTCCTGACTAACCCTCTTGGTTCCCTTCCGGCGCTTTTTGAGACTCTCTCTTACTTCGGTACCCTAAGCTTCTACAAGCTAAATCTTGCCAAAACAGAAGCTTTAGCGATTCATATCACTCAATTTGAATTAGAGATCCTTAAAGAATCATACCAATTCCAGTGGGCATCACCCATTTTTGAATCCAGTTAGTTCCAGACATTGAGCTGGTCAGGACTAAAAATTATAAGAAGCTTCTTTCGGAAATTTGGGGTCTCCTCAACTCATGGTCCTTTAGAGAAAATTCCTGGCTAGGACGTATAGCCTCGGTCAAAATGACCATTCTGCCCAAGATATTGTATTATTTCCGGTGTCTCCCACTTAACCTTCCTCGTTCATTATTGGAAAAGTTTAATGCTTTATTGGCCAGATATATCTGGCAAGGGAAAAAGCCTAGAATCTCCAGAAAGACGCTGCAGAGGCCCTACTGTATGGGAGGAGTTTCGCTCCCCAACATCACAATTTATTATGAGGCAGCAAGATTGACCCACATCTCCTATTGGGAGACGAACGACTTGACACAGGGATGGAAGAGAGTGGAACAGTTCTCCCTCCCACCAGGTGTCACCCTTGGGGATCTCCATTGGATCCCTGACTACAAAACTGATAGTACTATTATTCAGAACCCTATAGTCAAACAGGCACTCGACTGCTGGAAAACCATCAGACACTACACGGAAATAGCACCGCACCCCTCCCCAATACACTCAATCCCGGGCCTGCTAAGAGGACTCCAGGATTCCCATTTCTCCCACTGGCGACAGTGGGGACTAGCGAGAGTCTCTGATTTATACCAACAAAATGTTTTACAACCGGCTGAACCGAAACACAGGGGAGAGGTCATTCCAACCCCCCCCCATGGTTTCAGTTTGAAAGATTTAGACTGCACAAGTTTGTATCCAGTTGGGGTTTCCCAGTGACAGGCCTAAGGGACTTAACGGTGTGGGAACAGAAGTGCAAATCTGGACAACCCCTATCAAAGCCCCTGTCAGTCCACTACTCTTGCATAATGAAAAACATTCGTGCAGGAGAGGTGTGGCAGTTAAAGGCATGGGAACGGGAACTGAGAATCCAGGTCACTGGAGCAACATGGTCCCATGCGTTTTTGCTTACCAAAAAGACACTGCATTGTGCCAACTCATTGGAGTTGTTTGTCAAAGTCTGCCTTAGATGGCACTATACCCCCCAGAGATTGGCCCAGATGGCCCCTGCCCACTCGCCTATGTGCTGGAGAGGTTGTGGCCAGGTAGGTTCAGATCTCCATGTATGGTGGGCATGCCCAGCCCTGTAACAGCTGTGGAGAGGAATCTTCCAGTTATGTGACTCAACTGGGATATCTATCCCGAAAATCCCTAAAGTGGCTCTTCTGAACATTTTTCCGTCAAAAATGCCCAGAATCCAGAAACAATTGGCTATTTTCATATTCGCTGCTGCAAAACTCTCGATAGCCAGAATGTGGAAACAGGCAAGCCCCCCTAACCTTACAGGAGTTATGCAGATCATAGAAACCTATGCGGCGATGGAGAAGGGATTCTATTTCCACTTAAACAAAATTGTATCATATTGGCAAATTTGGGACCTATGGGCTAAAAAACAGGATCTACCAAGGGACCATTAATATGTCTCCTGCATAAATGAGCATGCATAGCCCTGAAATGTCTGGCTGTGAGTCCTCCCACTTAGGGAGCTCGTCCGTGGTCTCCCATATTCTATCTGATTCCCCTCTGTTCCCCTCCCAGACTCCTTTAACTTCCAATCCCGCACCCCCCGCCCGTTCTCTTTCAGCTCCGCCTACCTAGGGCAAGTGTTGCAGCATTGATGGTGAGAGGTAATAAGACCCACTCCAGGATTTGTATTCTTGTCCCCACATTAAATTCAGGTCCCACAAGTTAATATCCAACATAACCTTGTTAATACTAATCTAGAGAGCATCTTACTAGACACTCCAGACTCCGCACTCAGAGCGGTCTCTATAGCAGATAGATAAGGTCCCTAAGATAGAAATGGAGACTGGGCTGATGCGGAGGGGGCTGAATTGACAGGGAGCTCAATGGGATAAGGCCTTGTATGGTCCCAATGAGATTCCACTCGAGCTAGATAATTTAGCCATGGCAGGTCAAGTGGCCCTAAATGTAAGTCGAATCTTGGTTGGTAGTGAGACAAGTGGAGATAACCTGATAGCCAGCGGCTCTCTTTAATGTTGCTTGTATTTGGGTCTGATGGGGTTTTGTTCTGTACCAACAATACCTTTTATGTTTGTAAATGTCTCTGGGGAGTGTTGTAACCCTAAGAGACATACTGTTTTCTTATGCCTGTAACAAGTTTAAATTTCTTCAATAATAAAATACAAATAATAAAAAAAAAAAATGTTTTAAAGAAAGCAAACAAATACTGATGAAACAAAACAAGTGCATATCTCTAATTATTATTAACATTTTTTATTATATTTTTGCAATTTTAAAAAACTTTCCAATATACTTCTACTATATAATTTCTCTTGATACCCTTTGTTTAAAACCATATATAAAAAGGCTTAGTAAATGCTGATTGGTGACTGCAAATAGATTCCTTGTGTGATTGGCTCACCCATGTGCATTATTTCTTCAACAAATGATATCTAAACAATGAAGCAAATTAGATAATAGAATTAAATTGCAATGTTGCTTAAAATTGTATTCTCTATCTGAATCATGAAAAAGAAACATTTTGGGTTTCATGTCCCTTTAATATTTACATAATGCAGCTTAAAATAACAAATTATTTATGTGCACTAACCTGACACCTCTTTAGACCTACAGTGCAAAGCCTGAAGCATGTTACACATATTTTACATTCCAATGATCTTCACATAGACAAAAATTTACTTTTTATTATTTAATATGTATTTCTATATCTAGCTGAAACTTTTATTGTAAAATATATATCTAATACCTATATATCTATTTGAATATATATACAGGTATAGGTATATGTAGAGAAATATTTACTGTATCTGAAGAAAATTGGATTATTAAATATTAATAACTCCTTTCAGGTTAATTCACGAGTAATACGTGTAGGTTTTTTCTTCTATGGTATCCTTTGAAGTCTATGGTCAAAATAATTTAGCGTGATCGTGATATCCGAAGTCCTTTGGTTTAACTTTCAATATATATAACCAGCGCATGCAAAATCTTTACTTCTGGCTGTGTTATCGCTCAAACAAAACCCTCTTAATAGAGCGCCACTTGTAATCTGGCCCAGATTTTATAAATTTGATTATTAGCCCTACAAATTAATAAAAACCCAATGATTTGAAAAGGTTGGACATTTAATTTTTAGTGGAGCACCAGATGTAAAATAAACTTGGATAATGTTATTTTTCAAAAGTGCACAGTAGACTAGGATGAATTCATTTTATTTATTACATTCCCTATGAAAACATTTAGTAATACAAAAGAAAATAGTTAAATGTGTTCTTTTTTTTCTAATTTGACATAGAAAACAGCCTTTTGGAAAAAGTATGAAAAAGTCTATAAAACTTTATGGCGTGTGTAATGTTATAATTTATGTCAAGCCTTTCATATATTTGTAACACTGACATTGGGCAGTGCCCAAATCTCTTCAAGCTTACAAGCAGGAGTCTTTTAGATTAAGTTACAGTACAATGAAGTATGTGACTGTGATATGTTTTATTACCCTAGATCTGCAATTGTAAACAAAAAATATATTATTACTCTACAGAGAAATTGAATTTTTGAATTCTACTTTGATGAATATTATTTTACAATAATTAGACATATTGAGCAATTTCCTCTACTTATTTATTTGGTAATACAGGTACAATTATTTATTTAAAGGTAAATTTAAATAGTACAACTTAATTTTTACATTTATTATTTTTTAATAAGAAACTATATATATTTATATTTTTCTATCAGGTTATTCATAGATTGCACAGGTAAAAAAAATGCTTAATCCAACAGATTTGCTTCATATATTTTTTTCCTAATGTCCTGTTTGGCCGAATTTCGTTCATGTCGGAATTTGTTTCCATTTCCAATGGGAACAGCAAATATATACAACTAATTTGAACAGAAATCTTACATTATAGAATTGAAATAACTAAAACAACCTATCTTTCAATGTTAGCAGAAAATACAACTCACTAATTGAATTTTAGTAACCGACTAGCTCACAGATTTACAGAAGTAAAACAAATGCACGTTCCAATAGCTCTACTCAAAGTGACTGAAAATGTCTAAGCTTCTTATGGTATCCTAGAAAGAAGATCCAGATTTTTCACCTATATCTTGGCCCAGCATAAAGAATTCATAAAGACTTTATCACCTCTCTGAAGTATCACATCTTGTGGTCGTGTATTGCTTTCAAAGCTGAAGAAGTCTAATTTTTTTTTTAAGCCTAGGGGGTGTTAAAATCTGGGGGTCAAATAGCGGCTACACTAAATCCTTTATAAAATAGACTTCTATGGGGTACACTTAAATTTTTTTACTTTTTTCAAATGTTTTTATTGCATATGTCAAATCAAAATCAACCTTTTTTGTATTGTTCTGCATGATATTGAACACATTTTTGTGATGCTGGCATCCTTTTCATTTTCACCAAGAAATGAACTGCTGTATGGTTATGAGATAGATGTGGTTCCATTGATTATAATTGAGCTTAACTCACAACTTAGGATAGCGATCAGATTGTGCTTTACTTTATAAAGTTATAACTTTAAGTCAGTTTTTTCCACAAGATATTAGTTTCTTGAACAGTTATATTTTTAAAAAAAATGAATCTAGGCTAATTAGTGATAAATGGCTAAAAAAAGTCCTAGAGCAGGGTTGTAAAAATGGCTCAGCACTGGAAGGGTTAATTGAGCACCATGGCATAATTTACATTTGAAGATTAATAAAATAGATAGATAGATAGATAGATAGATAGATCTATTTCCCTGCAGGCTAAGAGAAAGGGGCCTATTTAACAAAGGTCTCCGTATTCAGGATTGCACCAGCAGCTCTTGTGAGCTGCTGTTGCAATGCCACCCCCTGCAGATTCACGGGCAATCGGCCGCTAGCAAGGGGGTTTCCAATCAACCCGATCGTACTCAGAGCAGGCGGGCAGGTTATGGAGCAGCGGTCTTTAGAACGCTGCTTCATAACTGGTGTTTCTGACGAGTTATGAACATGGGCCCTCAAGCTACATGCAGAGCTTGATAGATGGGCCCCAAAATGTCATTCATTTTAAAGTAGATGTAAATAGACCTTTGTCATATGTCTATCTGAAGAAACACCATATTGACACCAAAAGTACATCATATTTGATTATGAAGTCATGGTCAATCTGAAGAATATTTCAGACAAACTTGTTGGTCTAATCAGGACTGATTAGATTACTCAGAGAGTACAATTGCAGAACTGAGTAATGTAAACAGGGAGACAGATACAAGTAAAGTTATTGTAGAGAAAATATAGACACTCTGGGAGAAAGCCACAAGCTCCCAAACATTCCACATAGATGTTTTCAGTTTGCACCACCTAAATCCCTCCCAAATACCCTTTGCCCTGCCCACAGACTGGCAAGTTTCACGTTAGAACTATCCTGATTTTGCGCCTGGACCTCATCGGCTCCACTTCCACCCTATCAACTCTACCTTCAGACCAACCTGCTATGCTTTTGTGTCTTATGTAGTCTAAGGGTGAATACATTATAAGTTGTGTCGTCTGCTGTCACTCTTTACTCACTTCGTATTCCAGTTCTGCCAGAGAAACTAGGGACCGTTTAGGTCTACGCACAGTATAACCCAGAGAACCCAGGCTCACTCTATAGACCACCTGGACCCAAACTGCATCAAAAAGTTTATAGCAACATAATAGTGTTTGAGTGAAAGCCTAGGGGGTTTTAAAATCTGGGGGTCGAATAGCGGCTACACTAAATCCTTTATAAAATAGACTTCTATGGGGTACACTGAAAAATTCAGGTCCTGGCAATTGCTTGAGCGATAACCAGAAGGTGCGCTAAACATATACAGGCATACCTCGCATATAATGTGCGTTCCATTCCAGACCACTGCAATAAAGCGAATATAGCAATAAAGTGAGTCACACTAATGTTTTTGTTTCCCAGTGCATATGAAAGTTATATTTACACTTTACTGTAGTCTATTAAGTGTGTAATAGCATTATGTCTAGAAAAAAAAAAACAATGTACATGCCTTAATTAAAAAATACTTTATTGCTAAAAAAAAATGCTAGCCATCATCTGAGCCTTCAGTGAGTCATAATCTTTTTGCTGGTGGTGTGAATATATGGGTGTGTATATGTGTGTTTACATGTGTATTTCTGTGTTTATATGTGTTTATATGTTGGCTAAATGGCACAGATAGACTTGCTTAACACAGGATTGCCACAAACCTTCAATTCGTAAAAAGAAAAATATTTGCGAACTGCTATAAAGTGAAGCGTAATAAAATTAGGTATGCCTGTGCATATATATATATATATATTCTCACACATACAAATACAGAATTAAAAAAATCAAAAATGTATGTTTTTTTAAAATTAATAAATATTAAAAATGACCATTTTCCCTACCAGTAAGTCACTGTGCACACACACATACAAATACATTTATACGTACACACATTGCAATATACAGGGAGTGCAGAATTATTAGGCAAGTTGTATTTTTGAGGATTAATTTTATTATTGAACAACAACCATGTTCTCAATGAACCCAAAAAACTCATTAATATCAAAGCTGAATATATTAGTTTTTAGTTTGTTTTTAGTTTTAGCTATTTTAGGGGGATATCTGTGTGTGCAGGTGACTATTACTGTGCATAATTATTAGGCAACTTAACAAAAAACAAATATATACCCATTTCAATTATTTATTTTTACCAGTGAAACCAATATAACATCTCAACATTCACAAATATACATTTCTGACATTCAAAAACAAAACAAAAACAAATCAGTGACCAATATAGCCACCTTTCTTTGCAAGGGCACTCAAAAGCCTGCCATCCATGGATTCTGTCAGTGTTTTGATCTGTTCACCATCAACATTGCGTGCAGCAGCAACCACAGCCTCCCAGACACTGTTCAGAGAGGTGTACTGTTTTCCCTCCTTGTAAATCTCACATTTGATGATGGACCACAGGTTCTCAATGGGGTTCAGATCAGGTGAACAAGGAGGCCATGTCATTAGATTTTCTTCTTTTATACTCTTTCTTGCCAGCCACGCTGTGGAGTACTTGGACGCGTGTGATTAGGCATTGTCCTGCATGAAAATCATGTTTTTCTTGAAGGATGCAGACTTCTTCCTGTACCACTGCTTGAAGAAGGTGTCTTCCAGAAACTGGCAGTAGGACTGGGAGTTGAGCTTGACTCCATCCTCAACCCGAAAAGGCCCCACAAGCTCATCTTTGATGATACCAGCCCAAACCAGTACTCCACCTCCACCTTGCTGGCGTCTGAGTTGGACTGGAGCTCTCTGCCCTTTACCAATCCAGCCACGGGCCCATCCATCTGGCCCATCAAGACTCACTCTCATTTCATCAGTCCATAAAACCTTAGAAAAATCAGTCTTGAGATATTTCTTGGCCCAGTCTTGACGTTTCAGCTTGTGTGTCTTGTTCAGTGGTGGTTGTCTTTCAGCCTTTCTTACCTTGGCCATGTCTCTGAGTATTGCACACCTTGTGCTTTTGGGCACTCCAGTGATGTTGCAGCTCTGAAATATGGCCAAACTGGTGGCAAGTGGCATCTTGGCAGCTGCACGCTTGACATTTCTCAGTTCATGGGTAGTTATTTTGCGCCTTGGTTTTTCCACACGCTTCTTGCGACCCTGTTGACTATTTTTAATGAAACGCTTGATTGTTCGATGATCACGCTTCAGAAGCTTTGCAATTTTAAGAGTGCTGCATCCCTCTGCAAGATATCTCACTATTTTTGACTTTTCTGAGCCTGTCAAGTCCTTCTTTTGACCCATTTTGCCAAAGGAAAGGAAGTTGCCTAATAATTATGCACACCTGATATAGGGTGTTGATGTCATTAGACCACACCCCTTCTCATTACAGAGATGCACATCACCTAATATGCTTAATTGGTAGTAGGCTTTCGAGCCTATACAGCTTGGAGTAAGACAACATGCATAAAGAGGATGATGTGGTCAAAATACTCATTTGCCTAATAATTCTGCACTCCCTGTACATCCATTATTTATTTTGCCTGTTTATTGCTGTGAAATTGCTCTGTAAAGCTTGCCTATTCCAGTCTCTCTCCGGAGATACTAGAGTGCCTCCCTTACACTTAAAGGGACATAATACTCATATGATAAATCACTTGAAACCGATGCAGTATAACTGTAAAAAGCTGACAGGAAAATATCACATGAGCATCTCTATGTAAAAAAGGAAAATATTTTACCTCACAATCTCCTCAGCTCAGCAGAGTAAGTTCTGTGTAAAAAATTTATACTTCCGTTACTGCCCAGCAGCAGGAAAAAAAATAAAAAATGAAGAAATGAACAGCAATCAATTAGCATCAACAGTGCTGAGGTCATGAACTCTTTTACTGTGATCTCATGAGCTTTGTCTTAACTTTCATGAGATTTAACTTAACTCTCATGAGATTTCATAGTAAACTTCCTTAAACTGAATAGGGAAATAAGATGATAAGATGAGTGTGCACGTAAGCTCACTCCCTTAGCTGTCCCGGGACAGACATACTGATTTGCTGCTTAGAAGTTCTTTACAATGGGATGTGGCTACTGAGGATTTTTTGAGGTAAAATATCTTTCTTTTTTACATAGAGATGCTCAGGTGATATTTTCTAGTCATCCTTTTACAGCTATGCTGCATCACTTTCAAGTGTTTCAACATTTGGGTATCATGGCCCTTTAAGTATAGTGACATTAACTTGAGCCTGAAACATTCTACGTAGTAATTGGTCAGCTCAGACCACAGGCTCATTTACATTTTTCCTAACTGTCCACAGCAATGACCAGGAAACGTAATGTCAATAGATGTATCCCTGAGCTGCTATTGATTTGCAAAATATTTTGAATTGTGCTTGGTAAAAGACAGAACCAGATGATTTTTAAAACATTTAGGAGCAGGGGCGGAACTACCATTGCTGCAAAGGCACTCGGGAACAAGTGCTGAGAGGGGGCCCAGTCTATAAATATGTACAATCCAAATGCAGGGAGCCTATTATCAGTGCATCTATCTTTCTGTCTGTCTATCTGTATGTCTGTCTGTCTATCCTCAAAATCATTATGCAGAGCGGCATATATCATTGCTATTGCTAACTACTAAGTTATCTTTGGGGAGTCCAAAAACAATTTGCATCAGGGCCCTCTGTTGAGTAGGTCCACTACTGTTCTAGAAAACAATCCTAATGATTTTCCTTCAGCACTAAATGAGGTTGTTGTACATAAACCATTTGATAAACTTTTCTAAATTATTGTAATTAACCCTTTAGTTTGCAATCCAGTGCTTAAAGGGATATGAAACCCAAACATTTTCTTTTGCGATTCAGAGTATACAATTTTAAAACAGTTTCCAACATACTTCTATTTTATCAAATTTGCTTTGTTCCAATGATATTCTTTGTTGAAGAGATACTTAGGTGGGCATATGGGGGCATATGTATCAAGCTCCGTATGGAGCTTGATGCCCCGTGTTTCTGGTGAGCCTGCATGCTCGCCAGAAACATCAGTTATGAAGCAGCGGTCACAAAGACCGCTGCTCCATAACCTGTCCGCCTGCTCTGAGCAGGCGGACAGACATCGCCGGAAATCAACCCGATCGAGTACTATCGGGTTGATTGATACCCCCCTGCTGGCGGCCCATTGGCCGCGAGTCTGCAGGGGGCGGCGTTGCACCAGCAGCTCTTGTGAGCTGCTGGTGCAATGCTGAATACGGCAAGCGTATTGCTCGCCGTATTCAGCGAAGTCTGGTGGACCTGATCCAGGTCCGCCAGACTTTGATAACTTGGGGCCCTAGAGTCTACATGACAGGAAATAGTGTTGCCATCTAGTGCTCTTGCAAATAGGTACATTCTTGCAAAACTGCTGCCATATAGTGCGCCAGATACATGCACACTCCTGAGCTTAGTTCCCTGATTTTCAACAAAAGATACCAAGAAAACAAAGAAAAACTGATAATAGATATAAATTAGAAAATTATTTAAAATTGTTTGCTCTATCTGAATCATATTTTTTTTATTATTTCCCTTTAATCACTGCTCTATGGTATGGTTTAAATTCCTTTAAAGGGACATAAAAGTAAAAATTAGACTATTATTGTTCATACAGAGTATGCCATTTTAAGATGCATTTCAAAGTACCTCTATTATTAAATTGTCTTAATTCTTTTGGCATGTTTTGTTGAAAAGCATAACTAGGTGGGCTCAGGAGCAACAATGCCTACTCGGAGCTAGCTGCTGATTGGTGGCTACGTACATATGCCTCTTATCATTGGTTCAAAGGAGCCAACATTAACTGATTTGCAGGGATTATATGCAACAGTGCATTCATTTAAAACATTAGTCCATTAACTTATTTCACTTTTATTTCACTTTAGGTTAAAATGTAAATATGCACTTTGCTTGGAAATAGCAGGGAATGCTTATTGGTGCGCCAATCATACTGCAAAACTATTGTCCATTGGCTGATAGAGAAAAATCGCCACAGATGTATTGCTAGAAGGCAAACTTCTACTAGCCTGTAAAGTAAAACTAACAAGAACCGTCATCTTTAAAATATAACAAAAAATAAAATATTATAAAGGGAAAATGCCTCATATGTGTCAGTAAAGTCATAATTAGGCATTTATGATTCAGACAGAACATACAATTTTAAACAACTTTCCAATTTACTTCTATTATTTAATTTGCTTCTTTCTCTTGTTATTCTTTGCTGAAAGGTTTATCTAAGAAAGCTCAGGAACAGCAAATAACCTAGGTTCTAGCTGCTGATTGGTGGCTGCATATATATATATATATATATATATATATATATATATATATATATATATATATATATATATATATATATATATATATATACTATATATATATACACACCAATTGTCATTGGCTCACCATTGTGTTCAGCTAGAAACCAGTAGTGCTCCTTCAACCAATTATATCAAAAGAATTAAAAAAAAATATACTAGAAGTAAACTGGGACTTTTTTTAAATTGTATGTTCTACCTAAATCATGAAAGAAAAGGTTTAGGTTTCATGTCCCTTTAATGCGCTAGTGACAATCTAGGTACTTGTATCTGTGAGCCTTGAAAAAGGTTCATCAGACCTCCCTGTATTGCTGCACTTTATCAAACAATGATTCATTCTGAGTGTACTTGTCTTATATCATACATAGCTACAAATAACACATCATTTGCACGTTTATGCTAATTGATGTGGTAGCTATAAATGCAGGCTTTAAGTAAGTTTTCTTTAAGTGGTTATTTTAACTACTGACATTACACATTATGCAGTGTTATATTTCCTAGGATGCAGACAAGTTAGTCTTTGTTGGGGGGGAGATAGGAAATATTTCTCCAAGTTGAATGCATAATTAATAAAAAGCCAGAACTGGAATATAATAAACTGTATTATCTGCATTCCAAATCTACTTGCAGAAGGAAAAGCGGCCACACTCAGACATTTGTCTAAAGCCTGTAAAGTTGTCAGTTTTAAATCACTAGCCATCTTGACATTTAACCTCAGTACTAAAAAGTATTTTCCAAGCACTTTAGCTCTCTGCTTCAAGGAACCAATTAGAGGTTAGCAGCTTCTCAGATCTTATTTTCTTTGTGTTTGTATAAATTTGTCTTACTTTACCTTTGACACCAAGTTAGTTTTTTTATTCCATCTATACTTTAGCACTAGCGTTGATTTATGTGAAAACCCGTAGCCAATAAATATTTACTGATATTTCTTTGCTGCTGTCCCTTGATATGTATATTTTTATGTATGTCTTTTAAACTCCAAAACAGCAGGATAATCATGCAGCAGACCTCAAATTTCACATTCTGTAAGTATGATTTGTAGGAGGAAGTAACAGTTTACCCGTCGCATGCAGAGCACAAGCACAACATACACGGTAGGAGGTGTGAGGAATGGTGAGGGAGTTTGAAACTGATTTAAATCAGCAAACAAAAATTAAGGACAAGCATTAGGGAGAACGCTATGTTCAATTAATACGTGATGCTAATCAAAGCCATTTTTAATTTGATGCAACCAAAAAAGGTATTTTAAAATGTATTAGTTTTTTTTTCTTTTCTATAAAGTGGATATTTCTGTGCTTAAAGGATTACTTTCTGTTATAATTTTTAAGCTAAACAACTAACATATTAAAGTTAATAAACATTAATTAAAACCTACTGACCTATATTTTCTCCAAAACAAAGTTTCATAACATTCTAAAAGTTATATCTTTTATTCGCCGATGATGTCACGTTATCCTGCCCACTATTTTCAGCACTGCGTGTTCAAAATACTTAAACCAATAACTTTGTGTTTAAAGCGCCATTTTGAAACCTAGGTATTGTAAACGGATTGGTACAGAGCAAAGGATACCCACGGAGTGGGTTTGGAAAACAATTAAATTTGCAGACAAGATTTCTGATATACGGTAGAGATATGTTAATGAAATGCTATTGATAAAAAGCGTATTTGGGGTAGTTAGTTAGTAACAGGCATAGAAAATATTTACTTACAGTGGCCCTTTAAATTATTTTTTTTAAATTATTTTTGCGGATATGCTTCAGACGTGTGACGTGTGTTGTCTACCAAAAGAATGGTGGGAAATTAATTAAAGGACCACTCAATGCAGTAGAATTGCATAATTAACAAGTGCACAATGATAAGATAAGGCAAAAGCAGTAGATTTTTTTCTGAAAAATTTATTTTTTCTCCCATGTTCCAGCCCCCTGTATAATGTGACAGACAACAGCCAATCACAGACTAGTATATGTATACCTTGTGAGCTTGGGCTCATGCTCAGTAGGATCTTGCTCTCCAACAAATGTGCATATTAAAAGACCGTGAAAAGGGGGAACTTCCGGGTTGCGTCCATGACTGGTCGCATAACTACATGCTGCTCCAACTTTTCAGCAATACTTGCGTGATATAATTCTCTAAAGGAGTCATCTATTTAAATTATATGCAGAACTGAACTCTAGTATAGAATACATGATTGACAGGCACTGCCATTTGCACCTGGAGTTACATTGAGGCCGCGGTCTTCTCTTTACCCCCTGGCAGGGTGCTCTATGGCCCTGTCGTTGTGCAGCACTTAATGTGCACTGAAGCATTATTCACCTAACCTGCATCTGCTATGTCTACATTTACCAAGGAGCCTGCTACTTGCTTATTACAAGGGATCAGTGTCCTACTGTCTGAGTACCAAGTGGCATTTGAGAGGATATTGGTGTCCCTGTCTGACCCTGCTCCTGATGCCTTTTTCTTGAGGCCTTCAACAGCTGACCCAGCTGGACTGTGGAGCGAGGGTTGCAAAGCTCTGGGGCCCTGGCTATCGCCGAGGCTCCTAACGCTGGTTTTAGGC
This sequence comes from Bombina bombina, assembly GCF_027579735.1. Lineage (NCBI taxonomy): Eukaryota > Metazoa > Chordata > Amphibia > Anura > Bombinatoridae > Bombina > Bombina bombina. Next base: position 141,481,311 of record NC_069502.1, on the reverse strand, counting down.
TACCGCCGGTATTTGGAGTCAGTCAGGAAAGGGTCTAACGCTCAGTTTTCAGCCGCGACTTTTCCATACCGCAGATCCCCTTACGTCAATTGTGTATCCTATCTTTTCAATGGGATCTTTCTAACTCCGGTATTTAGAGTCGAGGCTGAAGTGAGCGTTAGAATTCTAACGACAAAACTCCAGCCACAGAAAAAAGTCAGTAGTTAAGAGCTTTCTGGGCTAACGCCGGTTTATAAAGCTCTTAACTACTGTGCTCTAAAGTACACTAACACCCATAAACTACCTATGTACCCCTAAACCGAGGTCCCCCCACATCGCCGCCACTCAATTAATTTTTTTTAACCCCTAATCTGCCGACCGCCACCTACGTTATACTTATGTACCCCTAATCTGCTGCCCCTAACACCGCCGACCCCTATATTATATTTATTAACCCCTAACCTGCCACCCACAACGTCGCCGCCACTTACCTACAATAATTAACCCCTAATCTGCCGACCGCAAAGAGCCGCCACCTACGTTATACTTATGTACCCCTAATCTGCTGCCCCTAACACCGCCGACCCCTATATTATATTTATTAACCACTAACCTGCCCCCCACAACGTCGCCGCCACCTACCTACAATAATTAACCCCTAATCTGCCGACCGCAAAGAGCCGCCACCTACATTATAGCTATGTACCCCTAATCTGCTGCCCCTAACACCGCTGACCCCTATATTATATTTATTAACCCCTAATCTGCCCCCCTCAACGTCGCCTCCACCTGCCTACACTTATTAACCCCTAATCTGCAGAGCGGACCTCACCGCTACTATAATAAAGTTATTAACCCCTAATCCGCCTCACTCCCGCCTCAATAACCCTATAATAAATAGTATTAACCCCTAATCTGCCCTCCCTAACATCGCTGACACCTAACTTCAAGTATTAACCCCTAATCTGCCGATCGGAGCTCACCGCTACTGTAATAAAGGGATTAACCCCTAAAGCTAAGTCTAACCCTAACCCTAACACCCCCCTAAATTAAATATAATTTAAATCTAACGAAATAAATTAACTCTTATTAAATAAATTATTCCTATTTAAAGCTAAATACTTACCTGTAAAATAAACCCTAATATAGCTACAATATAAATTATAATTATATTATAGCTATTTTAGGATTAATATTTATTTTACAGGTAACTTTGTATTTATTTTAACCAGGTACAATAGCTATTAAATAGTTAAGAACTATTTAATAGCTACCTAGTTAAAATAATTACAGAATTACCTGTAAAATAAATCCTAACCTAAGTTACAATTAAACCTAACACTACACTATCAATAAATTAATTAAATAAAATACCTACAATTACCTACAATTAAACCTAACACTACACTATCAATAAATTAATTAAATAAAATATCTACAAATAAATACAATGAAATAAACTAACTAAAGTACAAAAAATAAAAAAGAACTAAGTTACAAAAAATAAAAAAATATTTACAAACATCAGAAAAATATTACAATAATTTTAAACTAATTACACCTACTCTAAGCCCCCTAATAAAATAACAAAGCCCCCAAAAATAAAAAATGCCCTACCCTATTCTAAATTACAAAAGTTCAAAGCTCTTTTACCTTACCAGCCCTGAACAGGGCCCTTTGCGGGGCATGCCCCAAGAAATTCAGCTCTTTTTCCTGTAAAAAAACACATACAATACCCCCCCCCAACATTACAACCCACCACCCACAGACCCCTAATCTAACCCAAACCCCGATCAGCCAATCAGATTGAGCTCGCATTCTATTGGCTGATCGGATTGAACTTGATTCTGATTGGCTGATTCCATCAGCCAATCAGAATTTTCCTACCTTAATTCCGATTGGCTGATAGAATCCTATCAGCCAATCGGAATTCGAGGGACGCCATCTTGGATGAAGTCCCTTAAAGGAACCGTCATTCGTCGGGAAGTCGTTGTCGGAAGAAGATGGGTCCGCGGTGGAGGTCTTCAAGATGGAGCCGGTCCTCATCGGATGAAGATAGAAGTTGCCGCTTGGAAGAAGATGGTTGCCGGTCCGGATCTACTCTTCTTCCCGGATAGGATGAAGACTTTGGAGCCTCTTCTGGACTTCTTCAGCCGTCGGATGATGGATGTCTAGCCCCCGCTTGAGCTTAGATGAAGATATCGGAGCCAGGACGGATCGGTGTGATACCCGGTGAGGTGAAGACAAGGTAGGAAGATCTTCAGGGGCTTAGTAACATAGTAACATAGTAGATAAGGTTGAAAAAAGACTGAAGTCCATCGAGTTCAACCTATACAAATCTAAAATACTTACAAAAAGCTCCAGTTAAGCTTAAATAACCCCATTAAAATGTGACCCATTTAATACTAGCAATCATATCCATGAATTTTGTTTATATACAGAAATTTATCCAGACTATTTTTAAATGTATCTATGGTATTGGCATTCACTACCTCCTTTGGTAATGAGTTCCACAATTTTATTGCTCTTACAGTGAAAAAACGTTTCCGTTGCAGGAGATTAAATCTCCTTTCCTCCAACCTTAAATTATGACCTCTTGTCAGAAACAATTTTCTTGGAATAAAAAGAGCTTCTGCCATCTCTGTATATGGGCCTTGAATATATTTATATAAAGTAATCATGTCACCTCTCAAGCGCCTTTTTTCTAAAGAGAACAGACCCAGTTTGGCTAGCCTCTCCTCATAGGTTAATTTCTCCAATCCCCTTATTAGCTTTGTGGCCCTTCTCTGAACTTTTTCTAGTTCTGCAATATCTTTTTTAGCAATCGGTCCCCAGAACTGCACTCCAAACTCAAGGTGAGGTCTTACCAGGGCTTTATATAATGACAGAATTATGCTTTCCTCCCTTGAATCAATGCCTCTTTTAATACATGCTAGTATCTTATTAGCCTTTGAAGCCGCTGCCCTGCATTGTGCACTCATCTTTAGCTTGTTATCTATTACTACTCCCAAATCCCTTTCCTCCTGTGTTTGGCTAAGTCTTGTCCCATTTAAAAAATACATAGCCTGCTTATTTTTACTTCCAAAATGTAGAACCTTACATTTTTCCGTATTAAATCTCATTTTCCATTCACTTGCCCATAGTTCTAATTTTAGCAAATCCCTTTGCAAAGAGAGTTCATCCTGCTCTGACCTAATGACCTTACTTAACTTAGTATCATCTGCAAAAATAGAGATGTCGCTATTTAATCCTTGCTCCAAGTCATTTATAAAAATATTAAAAACAACAGGGCCCAGTACTGATCCCTGGGGGACGCCACTGATTACCTTTGTCCAATCTGAGTATGATCCATTTACTGCTACTCGTTGCTCCCTATCTTTTATCCAGTTATTTATCCATGAGCTAACATTTTCAGCTATTCCCAGTCCCTTAATTTTGTGCATTAATCTCTCATGTGGCACTGTATCAAATGCCTTTGCAAAATCTAAGTATATCACATCAACTGATTCCCCTTTATCTATATTTTTACTTACTTCCTCGTAGAATCTAATTAGATTAGTTTGACATGATCTATTTCTCCTAAAGCCATGCTGATTAGAACTCATAATCTTGTTTACACGAATATGCTCATCAATATAATCCCTTATAATCCCTTCAAATATCTTCCCCACTATTGATGTCAGACTAACTGGTCTATAGCTTCCTGGATCATCCCTGCTTCCCTTTTTGAAGAGTGGCACCACATCAGCTTTACGCCAATCCTGGGGTACCATGCCTGAGGATAATGAGTCTTGAAAAATTAAGTGTGTTAGGTTTATTTAAGGGGGGTTTGGGTTAGATTAGGGGTATGTGGGTGGTGGGTTGTAATGTGGGGGGGGGTATTGTATGTGTTTTTTTACCGGAAAAAGAGCTGAATTTCTTGGGGCATGCCCCGCAAAGGGCCCTGTTCAGGACTGGTAAGGTAAAAGAGCTTTGAACTTTTGTAATTTAGAATAGGGTAGGGCATTTTTTATTTTGGGGGTTTTTGTTATTTTATTAGGGGGCTTAGAGTAGGTGTAATTAGTTTAAAATTGTTGTAATATTTTTCTTATGTTTGTAAATATTTTTTTATTTTTTGTAACTTAGTTCTTTTTTATTTTTTGTACTTTAGTTAGTTTATTTCATTGTAGTTATTTGTAGGTATTGTATTTAATTAATGTATTGATTGTGTAGTGTTAGGTTTAATTGTAGGTAATTGTAGGTATTGTATTTAATTAATTTATTGATAGTGTAGTGTTAGGTTTAATTGTAACTTAGGTTAGGATTTATTTTAGTTGAAATAATTTTTATTAACTCCTCTCCATCTCCATCTTGCATAAGGATTATACATACATTTCACATTTTGGGTACATCAGATAACATAATGCAATAATTTCTTAACACAAAGTTGCTCATCTCTGGGGTTTTCCCATTATTCGAGTCTCCTAATAGTTTGTATGCCTCATCCCTGTTTGGCACATCTGAAGACTTTAGTAATTAGATGCGTTTTTAAGTCATGTGCTCAAAACATTGTTTTTCGTGGTCTTCTTTGGAGTTTTTTTTTTCCATAATAGGTTCTCCCCCTTTTATTGCTCTTCTTTAATCTTCTATAGGATAATATTCTTTGTTGGGAGTAGGATATTGTGGGGGGTGGTTTTTCATTCTAGTTTCAACATGTGTTACTAAAACCTTAAATACGAACAAGTTAAACCAACAAATCAACATTATAAAAACAGTTGTAGAGTTATATTATGTCACTATACATTTTATATTTTTCGTATCTAGAAATTACTTACTCTTCCGGGAGTGCTTTTGTTAAGAATCTAATCATCCCTCCTAGTCAGCCATTCCTCCTCTCTACCTTCTTAGATACAGGGAATACCTCCCCTTCTCCTCAATCCTAAGCCTTTTTTATTTATTATGAGATGTCACTATGTATTATTATCCATTATCCAGTAGAACCAGACTTTTTGGAACCAAGGTTCTATGTCTAACACATTTGCTGCTGATTCATACATCGAATATGTCATTTGGATTCTAGCTAGGACCTCTGTCCATGATGGTATTTCTGTTTTCCAATATTTTGCTATAGTTATTCTCGTTACAGTGCATAGAATCCTGATAAACACATTTATGTGTGTATTAAATCTAGCTATATTCTCGTGTAGTAGTGCCTGTGCTGGGGTGAGAAAGATCTGTTCATTCAATACCTTGCTCAATAATTTAGATAGTTTTTGCCATATGTTACTTACTTTAGTACATTCCCACCACATGTGGAAGTAGGAACCCGCTGTGTTACAGCCTCTATAGCAGTGATTATTGCTGCTTTTAACCATATGGGCTGTTTTTGTTGGTGTTAGATACCATCTAAAAGATGTTTTCATTATGTTTTCCCTAAGATCCGCACTTATAAGTCCTTTACTAGCCTGAGAAAACATTTCATTCCATTTATCTATCTCAATCTCTTTACCTAGATCTCGTTCCCAGTTTAGTATCACTGAGGATTTAGCCTGAATCTTAGTCTCCTGGACAGCAATATATAATCTAGAAATTGCTTTTTTCGGTCTATTAAGGGATGTACACAGGATCTCCAAAGTCGTCTGTCGTTGTCGTGTTACCTCTGTCCCTAAGTAGTCCCGTATGGCTGACATTGTCTGGAGGTATAGGAACCACTGCAGATTAATGGGCTCAAGTTTTTGCTGAAGTTGAGTATAAGTCAACAGTTTACCCTGTAGCTGTAAATCTGCCACCCTATATAACCCCTTGTTTTCCCATTTCGTGACTCTACACTTAAAGTCGTCATTTACTATATATTTCAGTGGTTTTATCAGTGAATTTACCGGAACTATCCCTCCCTTCTGGCTAGTAGTCATCCACTGCTTTCTGCTAAACAGTGTGATTTTATTTTGATATAGAGCACAAGATTCCTTGAGGTTTTTGTCCCAGAGGATACCATCTGGCGTCTCCTGAATCAGCATTTCTGCTTCCAAGGCAGGCCATAATATGTTTGTCTGTCTCCTCCCTAGTATCGAGTTCTGGGCCAAGCGAGCTGCTGTGTAGTAGTCGTGTAAGTTAGGAACTCCAATCCCTCCCAGCTGTCTATGTCTATCTAGGATGTGGCGTGATATCCTCGGGTGTCTATTGTCCCTCAAAAATCTATGTATCTCCTTCTGGAGGTTATCAAGATCTGGGATATTAATTTTGATGGGAAGTACCCGAAACAAGTATAAAACTCTAGGTAGGATTGTCATTTTCACCGCAGATAGTCTGCCGTACCAGGAGAACCCCATCTTCCTCCATTTCCCCAAGTCAGAACGGATTGCCCCGAATAGGGGAACATAATTTGTTTTGTACAGTTTGGAGGAATGTGTTGTTAATTTAATCCCCAGGTATTTTAGTCCCCCCAATGCCCATTGAAAATCGAAGTTAGCTTCGATCAGTTTAATCGTGTGTTTTGGGATCGACAGAGGAAGTGCCTCACACTTATCTGCATTGATTTTATAACCCGAAATTTGGGAAAACAAATCTAATGCCTGGTATAAGAAGGGTAAGGATTTTAATGGGTTTGTGATTGTGAGTAGCACATCATCAGCAAACAGTGCAATTTTGTGATTTATCTTCCCTATCTCCACCCCTGATATGTCTGGGCAGTTTCGTATGTATGCTGCTAATGGTTCCATGCACAATGCGAAAATCAAAGGTGAAAGCGGGCAGCCCTGACGTGTGCCGTTGAGTATATGTATTTCTGTAGACTGGTGGCCTATCGCCCGAACCTGAGCTGTAGGTGTCAAATATAAGCCTCTAATAGCTTGCAAGAATCTTCCATTAAAACCCATTATAGTGAGCACCGCCATCATATATTTCCAGTCCACTCTGTCGAATGCCTTCTCCGCGTCCAGTGATAGGACCAGAGAAGGCACTCTCTTGTCATGAAGATAATCTATTACCGACACCATTTTCCGAATGTTATCCGGGGCTTCCCTATCTTTAATAAACCCCACCTGATCAGCATGTATAATAGAGGGTAAAATGTGTTTTAGTCTGTTGGCTAATATTTTCGTAACTATCTTGAGGTCTTGATTGATAAGAGAAATCGGCCTATAGCTAGCACAAAATTTAGGATCTTTCCCTTGTTTTGGTATGACCACTATCTTAGCACGAAGAAGATCTTTAGGTATCTCCCCTCCCTCCATAATATGATTTGCGAATGTTACTAGGTGGGGCACCAGTATCTCTTTAAATGCTTTATAATATTCCCCTGGGAACCCATCAGGTCCTGGGGCTTTACTTGGTTTAAGTTCTTTAATAGCCGCCAACACCTCCATATGTGTGATCTTGGCGTTTAGAACGTCTCTGTCTTCCTCAGTTATTGGCGTTAATTTTGCTTTTGAGAGGAAGGAGTTAAATATCTCTTGTGTAGAGGGGTTGTGTTGCACTTTTAGGCCGTCATATAACTCGCTATAGTATCGAGCAAATGTGTCAACAATGTCTTGGGGGTGGGAAGTCACCTGTCCATTAGAACTCTGTATCTGTGGTATAGCCAGTGCCCTATAATTATCTCTAATTTTCTTCGCTAAGTATTTGTCTGGTTTATTAGAAAAGATATAGTAGTTTGTTTTTAGTTTATGTGCAGCTCTTAGGGAGTGTTCATTTAGTAGTGAGTGTAATTTCTGCCTTTCATTGGTGAGTTGCGTCAGTGTGGCTCTCGACTGGGTTTGCTTATGTAATGTTTCTAAAGATTTAATTTCTATCTCAATCTGTTTTATATGGGATTCCCTTTGCTTCTTATATTGAGTCTTCTCCTTAATGAGGATCCCTCTCAACACTGTTTTATGTGCCGCCCATGGTATGATCGGGTTAACTGTGGAATCTATGTTAATCTTCCAGTATTCTTCTAAGTGTCTAAGTATGTTATTCTTTACAAATGGATTTTTCGTGCAAGAGGGGTCATATGTCCATGTCTTTATTCTATGGGGATCTGAGAGATTACCCAAATTTAACTGTGTAATGGAGTGGTCAGACCATACGCACGGATGTATGTCTATAGATTGTAATGCAGGCTGTAGGATCTGGCTTGTAAATACATAGTCTATTTTGCTATAGCTATTATGGGCTGTTGAGTAGAAAGTCGTGTCTCTGGATCCTCCATTTAATGTCAGCCAAGTGTCTTGTAAAATATGTTGTTCAAGCATGCCTAGTATGTTTTTAGCAGTCATCCTTTGCCTATGTTTTTTTTTGGATGACAGGGAGAGATTTTGTTTTACTAATGCCTGAAGGTCAATGTTAAAATCTCCCGCCAGCAGTATTCGCATTCTCGACCAGCTGGTCAATAAATGTGAAATATTTTCAAAAAATTTGTCCTGTTGTTCGTTAGGAGCATAAACATTACACAGGAGAACCTCTGTGTCCCCTATCTTACCTAATATTAAGAGATACCTCCCTTCCGTGTCAGCTATGGTTTCTTTGTGTAAGAATGGTATGGATGCATGTATCAAGATAGAAACTCCTCTTTTTTTGGCATCTAGGGTGGAGTGAAATTGTTGTGGATAGTCTCTTGCCCAATATTTAGGTATTGTGTTTTTAAGGAAGTGGGTTTCCTGAAGGTAAATGATAGTTGCCCTTAGTCTTCTGTAGTTAGTCATAGCCGTCCTTCTTTTAAGGTCTGTGTTAAGACCTCTCGCATTATGCGAGATTAGCACGATCCTAGGGAACGTCATTGTCTCTAGTAGGTGTATACAATAATCTCTTACCCTCTACAGTCTGTGTCCGCGTGGGGTGTAATAGTCTGTTGTCAGAAGAGTCTCCCTTTTTTTGCATCCTGTATTCTAAGGGTTTGTGGTCTTCCTCCCATCTCCTGTATTTCCTTAAAGCTGTCATCCCTGATGAGTAAACATTTAATGCACAGTGTTTTACAACTCTACATAACATGAATGTGAACAAACATAAAATCAACATTAACTGAAATTTACATATTTTTAAGATAAACATGTGTCAAAACAAATATAAACAATGGCAAACAGGTAGTCTTACCAGAAACCTTAACATAGCTTCCTCTTTTAGCGAGTGAAATAATTATATTAGGTCTTTTTAGAACGTCCAAACAGTTAACCTCTTTGTTAAATCAGAGGTTGTTATATTCAGGTGAACCCCGGGTTTGTCACAAGAGAGCATCGATATTCTTCTCTCACCATATGTTTTTATTTCAGGTTTTCGTTTTCTTCTTGGTGACTTTCTTCCATTTTGATCTTTGGGGTTTTGGACGAACTTGAGATGAATCAGGCGGGCGGGTAGTTGTTTCTCCAGTTGTGGTGTCTGGGGGCTCCAAATCAAGAAATTTACATATGTCAGGTATCTCTTCAATTGTTTTAATAGATAGCATTCTTCCATTCCGCACCACTTGCAATGCAAAAGGAAAGCCCCATCTGTATGGGATCTGATTTTTCCTCAGAAGGAGAGTAAGAGGCCGTAGTGCATTCCGTCGCTGTAGGGTTTTAACACAGAGGTCTTGAAAAAATTGGATAATATTTCCTTGAAATTTAAAGGTGGGATTTTGTCTAGCTGCTAGAAGTATTCTCTCTCTGTCTGGAAATCGTAGCAATCTGATGATAACATCTCTTGGCGGTTGATCCGGTTTGGGTTTAGGTCTGAGAGCCCTATGAGCTCTTTCTATTGGATAGTCCGAATCATTGGGTGTTCCCAGGATAGTATGAAACATTTGCTGGAGATAAGTATGAAGCTCTTCTGCTGTTATGGCTTCTGGTATCCCCTTAAGCCTAATATTGGATCTTCTACTCCTATTTTCCATATCTTCTATTTTCTCTTCCAATTCCGTTATTACTTGTTGTTGTGAAGCTAATGTTTCCGAGACTGCAGCAACCTCCTCTCCTATCTCATCTGTGGTTGTTTCCAATGAGTCTACTCGGCTCCCCAATTCTGCAATCTCATTTTTAATTTCAGCGAGACTGCCTGTAATTGTCGCCTGAAAGCTGTCCATTTTTTCCCACAGCTTTTCGAAATTAGATGTAATGTCTTGTTTAGAGACTAAGGACCGAAGATCTGCTCTAGTTACAGGTATCATATCATTAGACTCTATCTCATCCTCAGACTCCAGATCTTCTTCCATTTCAACTGTGGGATGGTCTTGAGTTTTGTTTGATTTAGCTGTCTTGAAGAAGGTGTCCATTGAGATGGATTTCGCCCCTTTATCACTTTTGGGGCCTTTCCTGGTAGTCATGGTAAACGTAGACAGCTAATGAAAATGCGCTGCACTGTAATCAAGTATAGTAGTCAGCTAGATAGAGATATGACGCCAGACTCCACCCTCTACTCTTCTCTAGTATAGGCAAAAAACAGTTTATTTTCAGCTACTGTGAGATAGTAGGATTGCGTATTAGTCTCCGCTGAAATATATATATAGTTCCCCCCTCCTCTCAATGTAAGTGGAGAAGGGTGAACTGCATTCCAAACCTCTGTTATTGATCTTGTTATGCACAAGCAGATTTAGGTCCCAGCAACCCTCCGCCGTTCATTTAAAATTTTCACTCACTTTGTTTGCATTATCCTCAGTTCTTTCTGAGTAGCATATTGATATATCTCTATGGCATTCTATAGAATATAAGGGCCTCTCTGTGATAAAGGAAAAGTCCTTTTTATTCTTTCACACTATTAGGTTTCTGCCAGACTATCCGGTTAAGTTGCTTCACACAGCCATTCAGCTATTTATTTTCCTTCACTTTTTCAATGCAGATGAACCAGAGCATATCAGATTCTAATTTTTGCACTACTTTTGTCATCCCCTATCCCCGGGGTAGGTGTCCACACTGGACAGAGATGGATAGGGAAAGCTGGATATGACCTGCTGAGTGAAGTCAGCAGGAAATGGAGGGGACAGGGAACAGCAGTGCTTTATTTTTCAGCTCTGTAAGAAATTCTCTACTGTAATCAGCACTAAATGTTATAGTCCTGCCTTAGTAGACAATATTATAGCACTTGTGTGTAGTGTTTAAGTACAATTATGTCCAGCAATTGAGGGACCCTGTCTATTTTTACAGTATATAATGCCAGTACATTCAGCCACTATGCTCCCCCGTTGCAAATCCTCTTTACCTGCTTCAGGTGGCTGTATATGTTTTTCGGATTGCTCCGCTGTCAGTGTTTCAGCTGCCGGGTCATAATTAAGATGGCGGTGTTTCGCGCCATTAGTTTTCTCCCTCTGCACCGCCAACCAGCCGGTCTCTCTCTATCTCAAGCAGCCCAAGTTGTGAATGCCAGAGACAGTCCGGTAAGTGATCCGCTTTGTTTAGGCTCTGTTTAGCCACCTTCTTCCTTGTCCATGCGGTGCCCACACGAGCTCCGGCTGTAACAGATACAGTCGGAGCTGTCTTTAAGTGCCGGTGTGCCTGGGTATGCAGAGACTGCTTCGAAGCGGGGCTCTAGCCCTCCGGAGCTGCAGATCAGCTTGTAGATGGAAGTCACTAAACCGGCAAGTGATATTTGAAGATCCGATGAGGGTTTAGTTTGCTTAGGGATCCAGGGTCTCGGCGTCTCGCCGGTATTGTCCCTTCGTTACTTTGATCTAGTCTGATGCTAGTGCAGTTAGTCAGGGCACCAGAGCGACCCACTGCAGCAATCTCCTAGGGTTCCCAGCGAAATTATGTAGAATTATGCGATTTAAACTATTAGTTTATATAAATTACACAGGAGCCTCTGCAAAATGCTGGTGATCCGTTCGGCAGATAGCTCCGCCCCCCGGTTAGGATTTATTTTACAGGTAATTTTGTAATTATTTTAACTATTTTAGCTATTAAATAGTTCTTAACTATTTAATAGCTATTGTACCTGGTTAAAATAAATACAAAGTTACCTGTAAAATAAATATTAATCCTAAAATAGCTATAATATAATTATAATTTATATTGTAGCTATATTAGGATTTATTTTACAGGTAAGTATTTAACTTTAAATAGGAATAATTTATTTAATAAGAGTTAATTAATTTAGTTAGATTTAAATTATATTTAAGTTAGGGGGGTGTTAGTGTTAGGGTTAGACTTAGCTTTAGGGGTTAATACATTTATTAGAATAGCGGTGAGCTCCAGTCGGCAGATTAGGGGTTAATGTTTGAAGTTAGGTGTCGGCGATGTTAGGGAGGGCAGATTAGGGGTTAATACTATTTATTATAGGGTTAGTGAGGCGGATTAGGGGTTAATAACTTTATTATAATAGCGGTGCGGTCCAGTCGGCAGATTAGGGGTTAATAAGTGTAGGCAGGTGGAGGCGACGTTGTGGGCGGCAGATTAGGGGTTAATAAATATAATATAGGGGTCGGCGGTGTTAGGGACAGCAGATTAGGGGTACATAGGGATAATGTAAGTAGCGGCGGTTTACGGAGCGGCAGATTAGGGGTTAATAATAATATGCAGGGGTCAGCGATAGCGGGGGCGGCAGAATAGGGGTTAATAAGTGTAAGGTTAGGGGTGTTTAGACTCGGGGTACATGTTAGAGTGTTAGGTGCAGACGTAGGAAGTGTTTCCCCATAGCAAACAATGGGGCTGCGTTAGGAGCTGAATGCGGCTTTTTTGCAGGTGTTAGGTTTTTTTTCAGCTCAAACAGCCCCATTGTTTTCTATGGGGGAATCGTGCACGAGCACGTTTTTGAGGCTGGCCCCGTCCGTAAGCAACTCTGGTATCGAGAGTTGAAGTTGCGTTAAATATGCTCTACGCTAATTTTTTGGAGCCTAACGCAGCCATTCTGTGGACTCTCAATACCATAGTTATTTTAAAGGTGCGGCCAGAAAAAAGCCAGCGTTAGCTACGCGGGTCGTTAGCGACAAAACTCTAAATCTAGCCGTAGGTCTTTTAGCAAGGATCCAAAAACTCAATGTGGTGTGTGGTAAAGAGACAAAAATGTGCTATTGTGATCATGCCAAATAAAAAAATTCCCCTTTTGGCCAAAAACAGATTGTGATCAAAAGTGAGCAAATAAAGTTTTGGAAAAGTGCAACAGAGTGTGGAGGGGATTTAATAAAAATTCAGGGATATGAGAGAATGGAAGATTGTCAACAAACAAACAATTAGATTTTAGGGGTGTTATATATTAGGGGTCAAGTGGGCAAAGCTGGGAGATTTGTGTCAGATAGAGGATGGAAATGAAGAGTGAAGATGAACATTCCTGGTAATAAAGTTAGATACATTTGATTTGAAACCTATAGGCACAAGGGATGAGTTTAGAAGTTGAAATATTACAAAGAAGAAAACCATTCCACATTGCCTTGCTTGGAGAGATGATTTAGATAAATGACCTTGCTATGAGATTATGTAAAGCTGGTACAATATAGAAGCATGCCAAAACATTTTGTAAAGCTGGGTGACTGGTGTGGGATACAGGTTTGCGAGAAAGGTCTTGCAAAGCTGCGATACCACTGGGATATACAAATGTACAAACAAATAAAAGGTGAAGTAAAGAAAGGGAGAATATATATATATAGATATATATATATAGATATATATATATACACAGTATCTCACAAAAGTGGGTACACCCCTCACATTTTTGAAAATATTTTATTATATTTTTTCATGTGACAACACTGAAGAAATGACACTTTGCTACAATGTAAAGTAGTGAGTGTATAACAGTGTAAATTTGCTGTCCTCTCAAAATAACTCAACACACAGTCATTAATGTCTAAACCGTTGGCAACAAAAATGAGTACACCCCTAAGTGGAAATGTCCAAATTGGGCCTAATTAGCCATTTTCCCTCCCTGGTGTCATGTGACTCGTTCGTGTTACAAGGTGTGAATGTGGAGCAGGTGTGTTAAATTTGGTGTTATCACACTCTCTTATACTGGTCACTAGAAGTTCAACATGGCACCTCATGGCAAAGAACTCTCTGAGGATCTGAAAAAAAAGAATTGTTGCTCTACATAGAGATGGCCTAGGCTATAAGAAGATTGCCAAGTCCCTGAAGCTGAGCTAAAGCACAGTGGGCAAGACCATACAGTGGTTTCACAGGACAGGTTCCAATCAGAACAGGCCTCACTATGGTTGACCAAAGAAGTTGAGTGCACGTGCTCAGCATCATATCCAGAGGTTGTCTTTGGGTATTAGACCTATAGACGAGTGCTGTCAGCATTGCTGCAAAGGTTGAAGGGGTGGGGGATCAGCCTGTCAGTGCTCAGACTATACGCTGCACACTGCATCAAATTGGTCTGCATGGCTGTCATCCTAGAAGGAAGCCTCTTCTAAAGATGATGCACAAGAAATCCCGCAAACAGTTTGCTGAAAACAAGCATACTAAGGACATGAATTACTGGAACCATGTCCTGTAGTCCGATGAGACCAAGATAAACTTATCTGGTTCAGATGGTGTCATGTGTTTGATGGCAATCAGGTGAGGAGTGCAAAGAGAAGTGTGTCTTGCCTACAGTCAAGCATGGTGGTGGGAGTGTCATGGTCTGGGCCTTCATGAGTGCTGCCAGCACTGGGGAGATACAGTTCATTGAGGGAACCATGAATGTCAACATGTACTGTGACATACTGAAGCAGAGCATGATCCCCTCCCTTTGGAGACTTGGCCGCAAACACACCATCAAGACAACCACTGCCTTGCTAAAGAAGCTGAGGGTAAAGGTGATGGACTGGCCAAGCATGTCTCCAGACCTAAACCCTATTGAGCATCTGTGGGGCATTCTCGAATGGAAGGTGGTGGAGCGCAAGGTCTCTAACATCCACCAGCTCTGTGATGTCGTCATGGAGGAGTGGAAGAGGACTCCAGTGGCAACCTGTGAAGCTCTGGTGAACTCCATGCCCAAGAGGGTTAAGGCAGTGCTGGAAAATAATGGTGGCCACACAAAATATTTACACTTTGGGCCTAAATTCTCCCAACCTCTTAAATACTGTTAATTTAAATACAGATCCACATCATATCCTGGATCACTGCTCTAGGATAACCAGTGTTACTCTATCCCCTCCCTGTATTTGCTTAAGAAGGTGTTGTATCCATATAATACTGCATGTCATTGGTATATTTGTATGGAAAAGTTTAGCCACAGGAGTTGGGTACAGTGTCCTCAACCGCTAGCATGTATGCTCTAATTCTACCATTCACATTTAATAAGTTGTTACTCTCACATATTGTAAACTAAATTGACAGGTAATCAAGTACAAAACATGGTCTGTAGAAAGGTCATCCTGCTTTATAGTATAAGCATTACCAATAATAGGTGAAGTAAAATTATCTTGTGCTATGAGATAGAGGCTTGCTAGGAAAACTGGAGTGGGATATAGGCTTGCAAAAAGGTCTTGCAAAGCTGGGATACTGTGAGGATATATAGGCCTGCTGGTAGATTCTGAAAAGCAGAATACTTTTGTAAAATAGAACTTTGCACTTAGTTTTTTATTAAGAATATCTGCCCTCAACTGGATACAGCAGCATTGATAAGATAAACAAACTAAATAGGCTTTTTAAGGCTAAACATTTATTTTTAAATGTTTTGTAAAAAATATGTAAATATTTTGCAATGTAATGCAAAATTGCCTATATATTCTGTTTATCCATATATAAAAATGACTTTAATATCCCCTTGGCTAATGTATTCTAGTGAAAAAAAACCCCAAAGGGAATGAAAACATTTATAATATAGCTTACTGTGTGCAATTGTAGTCTAGTCCAACTTCAGCATGTTATATTAACAATTACCTTTGGCTCAACTAAGTATGTGAATAATACTTTACTGGTGTTTTTTTTTAAGATGACATTCACTAAATCCAGACAATTTTCCAGTAATTTAGGTCTGAATATTATTGCACCAATAAATGGAGTGTTGTAGGAAAGCAACTTTTAATATGAAGCATTTCTCATTGTTAAACACCAACACGAAGCTGAGAAAACCATTGATTTTACTATTCAATGGTCTGAATACTTTAAAGTAATTACTAAACTTGCCAAATTGGCTTTTACATTTTTGCCCATTATCGTGGGATAATTACACTTCATCTTTCTCTGAACTAGTACAATGTAAACAAATTTTGTGACTGCCCATTAGGAGCAAGGCTATTAAAGTCCTTAAATTACAAATAACAAATGTTATTGTTCCTTGTTATAAGATAATTGCACCTCAATAAAAAGTGACACAGAGTTTATGTGGAGATCCTCTAAAAGCAGCATTTTTTTCAAATGTTCCAGCAGCAATGCTAAATATACTTAAAGTGACAGTCTTCTCCAGAATTGTTTTTGTTTATACAGATAGATAATCCCTTTATTACCCATTCCCTAGTTGTGCATAACCAACACTGTTATTTTAATTTCTTACCTCTGTGATTACCTTGTATCTGACCCTCTGCAGACTTGTGAACTGCTTGTGCAATGCCGCCCCCTGCACATTCGCGGCCAATCAGCACGCTAGCAGGGGGTGTCAATTTTCCCGATCGTATCTGATTGGGATGATGCAGTTAAGGAGCAGCGGCCATCCGGAAACTACGGGCTGATAAATCTACTGTATAATATCATGATGACAGCATAGTGTAAAATCTGAAGTCCCAACAGAAAATAAGTAGTTTTATATATTTCTATTACAACTTTCAGCTATTTGTTCAATTCATGAAGCAAATGAGCAAAGCTGCTGCTAGACTTCAAACACAAGGAGCTATACAGCACACGTGGTACCTCTTTGCAGCTGATCTCTATAACCTACAATAACTTTGACACCTACGGATATGTAAAACCCTGAGATTAATCAGCCAGCAAGACAAGTGTAAGGGCTCCACATGAGGGGATTTTATTTTGCTAACATTTCACTTTTATAGTTTTGTGACAATTTATATTGGTGGAAAATAAAGGACAATAAAAAATACCCCCTGTCACTTTTGTTGCCTTAAGCTTTTATGCATCAGTAAACCAATAAATAAGGTTCAGACAGGGGGTCCTTACAGTTCTGATTCAACGGGAGATCAACCTAATTGCACAATGTGATAGTGACTATTTTGTTAATGAATTTACGTTACACACCTTGGGCTCCATCACAATCCTTTCGAAAAACGTACAAGATTATTTATCACAAATATTTGCTTAACAGAAATCAGAATATATTTAAACCGTATTAAATTGTATTTTTCAGTCTACAACTGTGTACATTTGATTGAGATATTTATTTTTGCAATCCAAAATTTTCTTTCCTTTAAACATAGCATAAAGATGTAACGGAAAACTAAGAGCTGCATTTGTGAAATAGCAGATGGACAAGGCTTCAAAAAAGAGATTCCGTTTGTCCTTTTTCAGTCCGCATTCAATGTCTGCATTTAAAGGGACAGTCTACTTGAAAATTTGTATTGTTTAAAAAAAAAAAAAAGATAGCGTCTTTACTACACATTCTCCAGCTTTGCACAAACAACATTGTTATATTAATATACTTTAAAAAATGTAAACCTCTAATTCTCTGCCTGTTTCTATGCCCCAGCAGTCTGCCTCTTATCTCAGTTATTAGCTTTTCACAGCCAGACAATGGTAGCTCATGTGTGCCATTGTGGCATTGTGCTCACTCCTGTGGTGTTATGCATGAGACAGCAATAGTTGGCTAAAATGCAAGCTTGTAAAAAAAAACACTGAGATTAGGGGGCAGTCTGCAGAGGCTTAGATACAAGGTAATCACGGAGGTAAAAACAGTATTGGTTATGTAATACTGGAGAAAGGGTAATAAATGGCTTATCTATCTTCTTAAAGAATAACAATTTTCAAGTAGACTGTCTCTTTAACACTGCACAAGCAATTGGTTGAACAGACCAGCCCCAGTAGCGGTTCTATGGATGTGTGGGGGGTGCTATGCACCTACAAAAGTATTTGTAGCACCCTTGTTAACCTGTGAAGAACTCCATGTATTATGTGAGCAAATGTTTTCCCCACCTTTGATAGTCCCCCTAATTAGCTACCTCAAATATGAAGCTCTAGAACCACCATCGCCCAGTTTCGCACAATCAGTTGTACAAGGGCAGGTCTTGTTAGTCATCCTAGGTGAATCATTCGGGGATGATTTAACTCCCCAGATGCCAGGGAAGTTAGTATAAACAGGTGCTTGAAAATGTATAATATCTATCTATCTATCTATCTATCTATCTATCTATCTATCATTTATCTAGACACTAAAATGTCCAAAACGAAATATTTAAACAATAAACATCTAGCATGTTGAATAGCATGGGTGCGATTAATCCTACACATAATACATTTCTATGGGGGCTTGTAGTAACATTCATGTCAGATATTACTGAAACACTAAAGATTTTCAATCATGCATGAATTTTACTGCACGTCCCTATAGAAGTCTATTATGTTAGGGATTTAGCAGATTTGTGCTATCCAGCATACAGATGTTAGTGTGCCCTAGACTGAGCCAGATTACAAGTGGCACACTAATGATAGCATGAGACACAATACATATATATATATATATATATATATATATATATATATATATATATATATATATATATATATATATATATATATATATATATATAAAAATCAATGTAAATATTTGCATAGGAAATTAGTACATCTAAGCAAGTATCCCCGCTTGCCCCCAGAAATTCTTAATATGCAATGTTTCCAATGCACAAGAGAATTGTGGGTAAGATATGCAAATTAGGTATGCAAATTCTCAGTTTTTTTGCTTCAAAATACTGTTTTAACACAGCGATCCTTTTAAACAGGAATATGACAGCAAACCAGAAATCACTCACTATACAAGCCTGTTTCGTTCTTTTTAGAACTCATCAGTAGGAGATTTCTGATTGCTGCATTGGAAAAGCTATTTTCATGGTTAAACCAAAATTCATTAAAATTATGGGGGGGGAAGATAAAAAACTGAAATTAAAATCCTCCATGTCTCAAAATTAAATCAATGTAAATATTTGCATAGGAAATTAGTGCATATCTTACCCACAATTCTCTTGTGCATTGGAAACATTGCATGTTAAGAATTTCTGGGGGCAAGCGGGGATACTTGCTTAGATGTACTAATTTCCTATGCAAATATTTACATTGATTTAATTTTGAGACATGGAGGATTTTAATTTCAGTTTTTTATCTCCCCCCCCATAATTTTAATGAATTTTGGTTTAACCATGAAAATAGCTTTTCCAATGCAGCAATCAGAAATCTATCTCCTACTGATGAGTTCTAAAAAGAATGAAACAGGCTTGTATAGTGAGTGATTTCTGGTTTGCTGTCATATTCCTGTATAAAAGGATCGCTGTGTTAAAACAGTATTTTGAAACAAAAAAACTGAGAATTTGCATATCTTACCCACAATTCTCTTGTGCATTGGAAACATTGCATATTAAGAATTTCTGGGGGCAAGCGGGGATACTTGCTTAGATGTACTAATTTCCTATGCAAATATTTACATTGATTTAATTTTGAGACATGGAGGATTTTAATTTCAGTTTTTTATCTCCCCCCCCCATAATTTTAATGAATTTTGGTTATATATATATATATATATATATATATATATATATATATATATACACACACACAGTATATCATGGTATCATTTTATTGAGGCTAAACATAGGCATAATATATAATACGCACATAAAAGTGGAACATGAAGGGATTACAATAAAGATAAACAGATGAGCAAACAATATTGCTCTAATAAAAAAAGTATTAATATGTTGGTGCATTTTTGTTGATTAAATACTCATAAACTGCTGAACCAAGGAGAAAAATATATAATAATGAAAATGAAAATACAAACAAAAGCAATAAAGGCTATTTGTGGACCCAGGTTATATTTTAAGTCAAGGATCCTAAATAAAATTCCCCTTCTCATATGCTCCTAGTATTAATAAATTAATGTCAAATTAATGTCAGGATGTATAAGAATAATCTACAAATTACATAGGTCTATATTAAAAACTAATCACAACAGGAATTTTGAGTTATAGGGCTAGTCCACGGACTATCATCCTAAAGAGGATATAAAGCAATAGACATAAGCAAATACAATAAGGTCTCTATAGAAAAGTCTAGATGATCTCTAAGCTGACCCTTAAAAATTTTAACAAAACTTTTACAATATTGTGTAATGGATACAGACTTAAAATATGGAAGAGATTGGAAGAGATCAATAAAACAAATAATATCACATATGACTCCCCCAATAGAGATCAAATGTAACGTTTCCAATAGCTATGTAAAATCATTTACAGAGAGCCCACACCTATTTAACCTGCAATAGTAAATTCCACTGTAGATGGACACATGTTTTAAACATCATCACCTTATAAATACACAAACTATTCTACGTTGGTGGAGAAATGCAGTATAAGCCACAACTGACTCTCCATAAATCTAGGGTGGGAGAAACCACAATAACTTATATCTTCTGAGTTATCCTTACAAAGCTAATATCTGAAATTGGGCTATTAACTCACTTATCTATGAACTGTACAGGAATACTAGGTGCTTAATTATACATTCTGAACATTTTGCAAAAGTAACCAACAAGGTAGAACTATTTTGAAGTCTTAGGGGTATATTTATTCATGTGCAAACGGACATGAAACGATCATGTCCGCCGCAAATCGATAAATGCCAACATCATATGCTGGTGGCATTTATCATTGCACCAGCAGTTCTTGTGAACTAATGCAACCCCCTGCCGCTAGCAGGGGGTGTCAATCAATCCGATCACATTTGATCGGGTTGATTTCTGCCCGCGGCCTCAGAGCAGGCAGACAAGTTATGGAGCAGCGGTCATTTTCTTGTCTGGGAGTACGGCTCAACACCCGACTAATGATAACTTCTGTCAGGTTTTGGAAGAGACCTTGACGTGGTACCTGGGCTTGTCCCATTTGGCCAGATGCGGTAACTAACTCTTCCAGTTTTGCTTTTAATCGTAGCTGAGAGCTTGTAAGCGAGTGCTGGACTTTCTCTGTTTGTTTAGTCTTGCCTGGGTTAACTTCCTTTAACTCTGGAGACAGCACAACTTCCTGAGAGTGCTATATCACCCAGGGCTGAGCATGTTGCAGGGTCATGGGATGTGTACCCAATCCAGTCTGAGAGTGCAGCCCCCTTCTGTGTTTTGTATATGTTTAGGGTGATTACATGTCTGTGAACCCAGACTTGTTCCCAGTTTGATTGAGAGCTTTCATTTGTATGGCTGTATTAGGGACCCAGGTTTTGGGAGAGACCTTTGACGTGGTACCTGAGCTTGTCCCATTTGGCCAGATTTGGTAACTAACTCTTTTAGTTTTGCTTTTAATCTTAGCTGAGTGCTTGTGAGTGCTAGACTTTCTCTGTGTGTTGTATTAATTTATTTTGTAATTTTCCCTATGGGTCTTGCACCCAGGCTTGTCTGGAGTTAACTGCCTTTGACTCTGGAGACAGCACAGCTTCCTGTGAGTGCTATAGCACCCAGGGCTGAGCATGTTGCAGGGTCATGGGATGTGTACCCAGTCCAGTCTGAGAGAGCAGTCCCCTTCCGTGTTTTGTATATGTCTAGGGTGAATACATAAGTCTGTGAACTCTGACTTGTTCCCAGTTTGTTTGATTGAGAGCTTGCATTTGTATGGCTGTATTAGGGACCCAGGTTTTGGAAGAGACCTTGACGTGGTACCTAGGCTTGACCCATTTCGCCAAATGCGGTAACTAACTCTTCCAGTTTTGCTTTTAATCTTAGCTGAGAGCTTGTAAGCGAGTGCTGTACTTTCTCTGTGTGTGTGTATATATATATGTTAAAACCAAAGAAAGCGTTATGATCTAAACTATAACTAATTAAAAGCTCTAAGAATGCAAAAAAGTAAGTAATAATTTGAATGGACAAAACTGTTCAACCTAATATAATTTTGTGCAGCTGTTATCAAATAGAAGACATATCTCTAACAGACTTCTAGTACAAATACATACAGTATCTCACAAAAGTGAGTACACCCCTCACATTTTTGTAAATATTTTATTACATCTTTTCATGTGACAAAAATGAAGAAATTACACTTTGGTACAATGTAAAGTAGTGAGTGTACAGCCTGTATAACAGTATAAATTTGCTATCCCCTAAAAATAACTCAACGAACAGCCATTAATATCTAAACCATAGGCAACAAAAGTGAGTGCACCCCTAAGTGGAAATTTCCAAATTGGGTCCAATTAGCCATTTTCCCTCCCCGGTGTTATGTGACTTATTAGTGTTACAAGGTCTCAGGTGTGAATGGGGAGCAGGTGTGTTAAATTTGGTGTTATCGCTCACACTCTCTCATACTGGTCACTGGAAGTTCAACATGGCACCTCATGGCAAAGAATTCTCTGAGGATCTGAAAAAAAGAATTGTTGCTCTACATAAAAAGATGGCCTAGGCTATAAGAAGATTTCCAAGATCCTGAAACTGAGCTGCAACATGGTGGGCAAGACCATACAGTGGTTTCACAGGACAGGTTACACTCAGAACAGGCCTCGCTATGGTCAACCAAAGAAGTTGAGTGCACATGCTCAGCATCCTATCTAGAAGTTGTCTTTGGGAAATAGACGTATGAGTGTCTCCAGCATTGCTGCAGAGGTTGAAGGGGTGGAGGGTCAGCCTGTCAGGCTCAGACCATACGCTGCACACTGCATCAAATTGGTCTGTATGGTTGTCGTCCCAGAAGTAAGCCTCTTCTAAAGATGATGAACAAGAAAGCCAGCAAATAGTTTGCTGAAGACAAGCAGACTAAGGACATAGATTACTGGAACCATGTCCTGTGGTCCGATGAGACCAAGTTAAACTTTTTTGGTTCAGATGGTGTCAAGCATGTGTGGCAGCAACCAGGTGAGGAGTACAAAGACAAGTGTGTCTTGCCTACAGTCGAGCATGGTGGTTGGAGTGTCCTGGTCTGGGACTGCATGAGTGCTGCTGGCACTGGGGAGCTACAGTTCATTGAGGGAACCATGAATGCCAACATGTACTGTGACATTCTGAAGCAGAGCATGATCCCCTCCCTTTGGAGACTGAGCCAAAGGACAGTATTCCAACATGATAACGACCCCAAACACACCTCCAAGACGACCACTGCCTTGCTAAAGAAGCTGAGGGTAAAGGTGATGGACTGGCCAAGCATGTCTCCAGGCCTGAACCCTATTGAGCATCTGTCGGGCATCCTCAAATGGAAGGTGGGGAGCGCAAGTTTTCTAACATCCACCAGCTTCATGATGTTGTCATGGAGGAGTGGAAGAAGACTCCAGTGGCAAACCTGTGAAACTTTAGTGAACTCCATGCCCAAGAGGGTTAAGGCAGTGCTGGAATATGATGGTGGCCACACAAAACATTGACACTTTGGGCCCAATTTGGACATATTTACTTAGGGTTGTACTCAATGGTGCCAATGGTTTAGACATTAATGGCTGTGTGTTGAGTTATTTTGAGGGGACAGCAAATTTACACTGTTATACAGGCTGTACACTCACTACAAAGTGTAATTTCTTCAGTGTTGTTACATGAAAAGATATAATAAAATATTTATAAAAATGTGAGGGTGTACTCACTTTTGTGAGATACTGTAAATAAAAAAACATACAAGAAGTGACATAAGCGCACAAGAAAAGATAATTCCTAAAACTGCTTCCACGTAGAATCTGTAATCCAGCAATGTAATACTGTCCTGAGTGAAAGCATACCCAAAACGGATCACAGTGAGAATGGATGAAAAGGGTACTCACCAAACCTTATCTCAATCCTATGAGGTAAGTATTCTGCTCTGTCAGAAGAGGGATAGACAAATCACCTGCCCCTACTGTGTGTATATACATCTGGTCAGCATCCAACATGATTACTCCTTATGGTTTCACCCCGGGGCAATGATCAGCTTGTATGTATGTGTATATATTCTTATATTTATTTTTATATATATACACACATCTACACGGAGCTGCATAAAGGATTGGACTGCTTTATAAGGAATTCATATAAAGCAGATCTGCGAATATCCTTTGGTGCTCCTTTCTTGATTTAATGTTTATGTATAGCAGAGCGCATTAGCCACTCGTGTTTCTAGCCTTGCATGCTGGACTGAACACCTGTATGACTACAGCTCTATAGTGATATTCTTCAATACGAGGAACATTTTCTCTCTGCCTACAAAACAAACTCTTGTAGGGGTTTTTTATTCTGCACTGTTAAACGCTATTTTATGTATAGAAATAAACACCTGTTTTTATCTTTATCAATTGGTAGTTGTGTATATTTCAAATCAGTACACTGCACCTCACTCCTATGCCCTAGTCCCCTTTAAATAAAGGTTGCAGAGTTCCAGGGATACGCTGCAGACTCCACGGATTTACTGGAGACCTGAGGACACGCAGGAGGACTACAAGAGCTGAGAGTACACTAACAGAAGTGCTTTTTGCATACCTCATAAGTTGAGGTTGAACCAGGTGAGAGCGGATTTTTCCCACTGCTATATTATAAGTAAATGATCTGAACGTATTACACGAAGTGTGCCCCTGGGCGCTTGTCTTGTCTCATACTCTTTCATATATATATATATATATATATATATATATATATATATATATATATATATATATATATATATATATATATATATATCTCAAATCAAGAAAATAATATAAGTAAACCTTATCCAGCATCCCCATATTAACCTCACAATAGAAAAAAGCAAGATTATCTCTGTCTCCACATTACTGCATAGTCGAGACTCAATCCGGATACAATATTTCCATCTGTGTAATAACAGATATAATTAATATTTTTAACAAAGAAAAACAATGTTTACAATGTAGACAATTATACTGATTGTTATAATAATTTCCAGCCCACTCATGGGTATTAACTGGATTGGTTAAGATCTCATGACCTCTATGGTACAGTTTGAGAGAAGAGTTTCTTATAAATCTATAAGTCTCTTTTACAATAGTCCTAACTGTTGTCTTCCATTCTTTGGTTGTATCTGGAGGTTTCTAGACTATGACTTATACCACCATGTTTATCCTCCTCCCTTTATCTATCCTTCATTGTGCATTTCAATGTCAGCTATAACAGATTCTTGAACACTATATCATGTAAACCATAATATTATATAATAAACTAAGTTGAAGAGGGGTAAATTGGAATGAGAGAAATGGATAAAGACATTTGGAAAAAAATAATAATAAAAAATAGTAGGAAAGAAAGGGGGAAGGAAAATAAAGAAAAGGGGGGCAGAACAGAGGGAGAGAGAGAAAGAAGAAGGGCTGATAAGGTACAAGTGTCGTGTCCTTTAAGTTTGCATATCCTGTTAAGTTGAGTCTTGTTAAGATTTATTCAGTTGAATTAGGGTAAATCTTCCCTTTTCCTTTAAGCCAAACCATCTAATCTTTTTGTTTTAGTTAGTGTTATTCTCTTTATGTATTCCTCAAGTCATATCATCTCCCTTCATAATCCATATGGATTATATGTTAAATTTCTTTTATTTCTAACTTCCAACCAGTTTGGTGCTCCTGTTTTCCAGTGCCTGGCAATGCATATTCTAGTTGTCGTTACCAAATATTTTAATAAACATGGTAATAGAGCTATTGAATCTGTTATTTTGCTCATGTAACAGAGCCTGACCAAAGCTAAGTTCAATATTTTCATCTAGTAATGTACTAATTGGATTTGACATGATGTTTATACTATAGGGTATTGTGCAGTACCCTTTGAGCTGGCACACTGCTTTCTCCCAGGTGCTGGAACTTCCTTTGGGATTTTACTAATTAGATTTGACAATAGTCGCCAAATCTCCTGGATTTCCTTACACTCTCATCACATGTGTTTATATGTGCCATTTGCACCACAGCCTCTGTAGCATAGTTTAGTATTACCCTTAGATGTGCGCGATGTCCTTTCTGGTGTAAGGTACCATCTAAAAACTGTCTTAATCGTGTTTTCCCTTAAGTCAGCGCTAAGTAATCCCTTAGTAATTGACCCAAGTATTTTGTGTCATGTTTGTTTCTCCATTTGTACTCCCAAATCTCTCCCCATCTGAGTATGATTGGGAATTTCAATTTATTGTTAGATAATTGGATGGCTTGGTATACCCTAGATATGGCCTGTTTTGGTCTTGTATAGTAACTAGTTCTAGTATAGTTTTCGGATGGGATACTACTTCTTTACAGTATTTTTGTAATGACGATGTCAGTTGGAGATATAAATACCAATGGAGTTTTTGTGGGGCTATTTTATCTTGTAATTGAGTGCAGGTCAATATCTTTTTATTGTCTATATGTCTGCCACCCTATATAGTCCCTTGTTTGCCCATTTATCTATTCCTCTAGTAGCTTCAGTGGGTAAGAAATACCATATGGGTTTCATCAAAAAGTATGTGGGTATAAGACTGGAATGTCTCATTATGAATGCTTGAATTTGTATTGTGGAATCCGATATAATGGATCTCCATATGTGTGATAGTGTTTTTTGCATTGGGTACCCCATATTACTGCATCTGTATATTTTGATCCCTTTAATTCAGCTTCCACTTTGGTCCACAGGACATCCTTAGATTGTCTACCCTGTAGTTCATTTTGGGCAACTCTTGCTGCTCTATAATCGATCAGTAGATTAGCGACTCCTATCCCTCCCACTGTCTTGTTTGGTCATTGTAGCTGAAGATATTCTGGTTACTTTGTTGCCTGTTGATATATGTCAGTAGTTCTGCTTGCAGTGTGTTTAGCTCTGAGATCAGGATTTTTATTGGGAGAGCTCTAAATAAATATAATAGCCGGGGGGAATATATTCATTTTTATTGCGGATAATCTTTCATACAAGGAGAAATTATAAGATTTCCATCTCTTAATATCTTGTCTAATAGTTTTGTAGATTGGGGTATAATTTTGTTTATATAATTGGTTAGTTTGAGTTGTTAAGTTTATGCCTAGGTATTTCAAGGATTGTTTTGCCCATTTGTTCATAAAATTAATCTCTATTGTTTTTTTGTGTGTAGGATGGTAGTGCTGCTGGTAATGCCTTGCATTTGTCAAGGTTGATTTTGTATCCAGATATTTTTGAAAAGATGTCTAGTAAGTTATAAAGGTTGGGGAGAGTCAGAAGGGGTTTGGTGATTGTCAGTAAAATGTCATCGGCAAATAGTGTCAACTTATAGTTGTTGTTATTGATCTGCGCTCCTGTGAAGGTGAAAGGTGGACACCCCTGTCTCATGCCGTTGAGGATAGGGAATATTTTAGATCTATAACCAGCCGATGAAACCTGTGCCGAAGGTGTAGAGTAAATCGCCTGTATGGCTGTCCTGAAGGGTCCCTTAAATCCCATGTGGTCTAAAACTGACATCATATATCCCCAATCTATTCTGTCAAACGTCTTCTCCGCATCCAGGGACAGGTTCAGAGAAGGTGTCCTTGCACTATTCAAATGATCTATCATGGCAACCATCCTTCTAATGTTATCTGGGGCTTCCCTATCTATTATAAAACCCACCTGATCTGAGTGTATGATGGAGGAGAGCATCAATTTATGTTGGTTCGCCATGATTAAGTAAATATTTGAGGTCCTTATTTATAAGGTAAATGGGATATTATTTGGAACATAGCTTGGGATTTTTACACGATTTAGGAATCGCCACAATCTTTGCTTGCAAAAGATCATATTGGATCTCATGACCTTTTAAAATGTAATTACAGAATTTAATGAGGTGAGGAATCAGGGATGTTTTAAATGATTTATAATACTCTCCTGGGAATCCATCTAGCCCTGCAGCCTTCCCAAGTTTTAGTTCTTTTATGATGTGAGTTATTTCTGTCACTGATATGTCTGCATTTAGCGCTTCTCTGTCTATTTCTGAAACAGTGGGTAGTTGGGCATCTGTTAGGAAGTTTTTCTGGTCAATGTCAGATGTCTGGCGCACCTTTTTGCCATCATACTTACATATTTACTGTAATAATTTGCAAATTCATCAGCTAATACTTGGGGGTGTGAGGTTAGAGAGCCATCCCCCTTTTGTATATTGGGAATGGCTAGAGTTTTACATAATTTTCTTATTTTGTGGTCTTGGTATCAATCGGGTTTATTTGCAAATATGTAATATTGCGTTTTAAGTTTTTGTATGATTTTAGTTGTGTCTGTGGTGATGAGTCTTGTTAATATTTGTCGTTTCTTTTGGAGATTGTTAAATAACATTTGTCATTTAGTCTATGTTGTTTCTCAAGGTGTTCTATTTCTGTGTGGAGTTGGGTTATTTGACGTCTTTTCTGTTTGATATAAGTAGTTTTACCCTCTATCAATAGTCCTAATGTATGCTTTGTGTGCTGCCCAGGTAAATAAATGATTAGGTGTAGAGTCTGTGTTTAAGCTCCAGTATTCGGCCAAGTATTTTAATATCTGTTCTTGGGCAAGGGGATTTTTAAAATAGCTAGGATCATAGGGCCATGACCTCACTCTATTTCTGTCTTGTACTCCATCCAAGGTAAGGGAGACCATTGAGTGATCCGACCATACACATCCATGAATGGCGGAGGATAGTAGTATTGGCTGTATCTGATGTAACTCCATATAATGTTTTCCATGAGTCTATAAGAAAATGTGGTGCCAACTGTTCTTGAATTAATTTAACTGTGCAGTTATGTCTCTGGGATTTGTTTGATATGGAGCCTAGTTTGGGAGCTTTAATTGGTGTCATGTTGATATTGAAATCCCCTGCTAATATTATTTTATTGTGAGACTATTGAGTTAATAATTGGGAGATGTGTCTGAAGATTATCTACTATTACTCGTTTGGGGCATAGATGTTAGAGGGTTATATCTGCCCCCTCTAATTTTCCTCTTACTATTACATATCTACCTTCATCGTCTATTGTGGATTCATGAATGAATCCAAGGGATGAATGAATCAGTATTGATACCACTCTTTTCTTAGTGTTTGCTGTAGTATGATAATGTTGTGAGAAATGTCTTGACCAATATTTGGGAAAACAGTTTTTAGGAAAATGGGTTTCTTGTAAGTATAATATGTTGGCCTGTAATTGAGTGTTTTGTGACATGGCTTTTTTACGTTTAACATCTGTATTCAAACCTCTCATGTTATGTGTGATCAATTTAATATGTGGTGTCATCTGTTATAAAACCTATTGAGGCGTGATATCTGGAAACCTAAACATTGAGAAACAATTATATAAAGATTCATATTGTTTAACCTGGAAAAGGAGGGGTTCATATGACTCAACCTTAATGAAAACATGTTGTTCCATTTAAAAACAATAAAAAGAAGGATAGAAAAAAAATAAACAATAACTTTCCCCTAACATAGGGGTTGGACACGTAAACTTCTTCAGTATCCCACAATTGAGGGGTGTGATGCGGCTATTTACGTGTATATAATTATTAATATCTTTACTATAACAGCTACTGTTTGAATTAAGGGTTTTGCGAATATTACCATCATATTGAGTAGAGTACCACAACACATGCCTGGGTGTATACTTTTTCAAGTACAGAAAAATTATGACTCAGTCACATCATAGTTCAATTGCTATAAAAGGATACTTATATTCATTGCGTCCGTTGGCGTGTTTCTTCTCACTTTATATGTGCAAGATCTTTTAGTTGGTGTTTCCTCCTGATGAGCATCTTTTGGTGTTATTTGTTCTTCTGCATCTTTCTATTTACTGTAGACCATTTTGGAAGTTGAGCAGATCATATTGAGATTTGTGGGTTTGTATTTGTTGTAATTGTAGAATCAACCGGTAGTTTTGGAGCGTCCAATCCTAATATATAGCACACACTTAAGGTATATTTTCTGCCCCTTTTATAGTGATATTCTTATTGCCCTTTAGAATGTAAAGTGCAAATGGTAAACCCCTTTTGTATTGTATTTGATTTTTCCTAAGGAGTGATGTTAGAGGTCATAATAGGCTCCTTCTCTGTAGTGTCCTTATGCTGAGGTCCTGGTATAATTGTATAATATTATCTTGGCATTTGCATGTCAGGTTACTTCTTGCTGCTGCCAGGATTATGTCTTTCTCCTGAAATAGGAGTAATTTCACCACAACATCACTAGGTGGACCATCTCCTTTAGGTTTCGCCTTTAATGCTCTATGAGCTCTTTCAATACTTAATTCAGAACCTTCATTATCTCCTGTGACGTGTGTGAATAATTGCTGCAAATATGATTCAAGATTTTTATTGAGAATGGATTTGGGAACTCCTTTTTATCTTTTATTATTTCCTCTTCTCCTGTTCTCCAGGTCTTCAAGTTTGTCTTGCATATCAGATATAAGTTGTTGTTGTGAGGATATAGCTTGGCATACTTCTATTAAATCTTCAGTGACCAGTTCTTTATGTTCTTCCAAAGCTTCAGTTCTACTGCCCAGATTTGTGATGTCAGATTTTATCTATGTTAGGCTAGTTACTGAAGTGTGCATTGAATCAATTTTGTCCAATAATTTCTCAAAACTTGAAGATATATACTGTTGTTATACAAGAGATTTTAAGTCTGCTTTTGTTGCAGGGGTTTGATCTTACTCCATATTAATATCTTCTGGATCTATTTCTGAATCCTCTTCTGTTCCCATTTCACCCTGCTCCCATTGCTTGCTACTTTTATGGGGTTTGAAGAACGTATTCAGTGAACAAGCTTTACTTGCCTTATCCCCTTTTGGGTTCTTTCTGGCAGACATTGTAAGCAATAGAGTAGCCAGGTATATATGTGTGCTTTGGAGACTTACAGCCTATGTATTTGTATATCAAAATAAAACGAAATATTCTTGAAAGGAGTGTCCCTGTTGAAATATTCCTTTTTAGGTGTTTATCTCTTGGTCTAAGGTAGATTGAGTTAAATCTGCCCCAAATAACCTGTTAATGGTGAATCCCAATCTTTCTTCTGGGTTTACTGCCAATCTTTGCTATAGTGGCGCATGTAGCCTGCTTGTATGTGATCCTTAGGTTGAATCGTCTGGCTGTGACTGCGTCATGTTACCCTGGCCTATTTTGTGGCCTATATTATTTCACATTCCTGTTCTGCCATCTCGCTAATGTTTCTTTCTTGCCGGTATATCTAAATACCTTTATAAGCTGTGCTACTCCTTACACATGTGTTTTGTGAGGCTTTGGTTTTACCCACCACTGGGTGCTTTAAGTTGCGGCCTGGCACGGCGATTGTACATCGATCTTGCTAGATCTTCAGTTGTGGCCTGGTACTGGGAGCGCTTGCCGGTCCTACCGAAGCATTGGGTGTTGTGGCAGTTTCAAATCGATGTTATCTACATCAAGTCGGCAAGTTAGTGGCCTGGGTGTTATCCTGTGTACCTTCTCACCTGTGATTGCCGTGTGTGATTGCTATGTGGATTTCTAAGTCTCACAGAGTTAAGTGCCTGGAATCGCTGTAATTCTCTGGGTTTCTTATCACAGCGGTATCACTATCAAAGCCCCCAATCCTCTGATACCGATTTCTATATAATACAGCTCCTTAACAGCTAGGATGTCATATATTAAGCCTGCATCAGCCCGGAACTCAGCGATCAGATGTCCATCTCTGAGCATGGCTAAGCACCGCCCGCTGTGGCTACTACAGGGAGTGCAGAATTATTAGGCAATGAGTATTTTGACCACATCATCCTCTTTATGCATGTTGTCTTACTCCAAGCTGTATAGGCTCGAAAGCCTACTACCAATTAAGCATATTAGGTAATGTGCATCTCTGTAATGAGAAGGGGTGTGGTCTAATGACATCAACACCCTATATCAGGTGTGCATAATTATTAGACAACTTCCTTTCCTTTGGCAAAATGGGTCAAAAGAAGGACTTGACAGGCTCAGAAAAGTAAAAAATAGTGAGATATCTTGCAGAGGGATGCAGCACTCTTAAAATTGCAAAGCTTCTGAAGCGTGATCATTGAACAATCAAGAGTTTCATTCAAAATAGTCAACAGGGTCGCAAGAAGCGTGTGGAAAAACCAAGGCGCAAAATAACTGCCCATGAACTGAGAAAAGTCAAGCGTGCAGCTGCCAAGATGCCACTTGCCACCAGTTTGGCCATATTTCAGAGCTGCAACATCACTGGAGTGCCCAAAAGCACAAGGTGTGCAATACTCAGAGACATGGCCAAGGTAAGAAAGGCTGAAAGACGACCACCACTGAACAAGACACAAAAGCTGAAACGTCAAGACTGGGCCCAGAAATATCTCAAGACTGATTTTTCTAAGGTTTTATGGACTGATGAAATGAGAGTGAGTCTTGATGGGCCAGATGGATGGGCCCGTGGCTGGATTGGTAAAGGGCAGAGAGCTCCAGTCCGACTCAGACGCCAGCAAGGTGGAGGTGGAGTACTATTTTGGGCTGGTATCATCAAAGATGAGCTTGTGGGGCCTTTTCGGGTTGAGGATGGAGTCAAGCTCAACTCCCAGTCCTACTGCCAGTTTCTGGAAGACACCTTCTTCAAGCAGTGGTACAGGAAGAAGTCTGCATCCTTGAAGAAAAACATGATTTTCATGCAGGACAATGCTCCATCACACGCGTCCAAGTACTTCACAGCGTGGCTGGCAAGAAAGGGTATAAAAGAAGAAAATCTAATGACATGGCCTCCTTGTTCACCTGATCTGAACCCCATTGAGAACCTGTGGTCCATCATCAAATGTGAGATTTACAAGGAGGGAAAACAGTACACCTCTCTGAACAGTGTCTGGGAGGCTGTGGCTGCTGCTGCACGCAATGTTGATGGTGAACAGATCAAAACACTGACAGAATCCATGGATGGCAGGCTTTTGAGTGTCCTTACAAAGAAAGGTGGCTATATTGGTCACTGATTTGTTTTTGTTTTGTTTTTGAATGTCAGAACTGTATATTTGTGAATGTTGAGATGTTATATTGGTTTCACTGGTAAAAATAAATAATTGAAATGGGTATATATTTGTTTTTTGTTAAGTTGCCTAATAATTATGCACAGTAATAGTCACCTGCACACACAGATATCCCCCTAAAATAGCTAAAACTAAAAACAAACTAAAAACTACTTCCAAAAATATTCAGCTTTGATATTAATGAGTTTTTTGGGTTCATTGAGAACATGGTTGTTGCCTAATAATTCTGCACTCCCTGTATTTAAAAGGAACTTATACTTTTTTTGAGATATGCTCTCTCACGGGCCTAGATTTAGAGTTCTGCGGCCAAAGGGGTGCGTTAGCTACGCTGGCTTTTATTCTCCCGCACCTTTTAAATACCGCTGGTATTTAGAGTTCACAGAAGGGCTGCGTTAGGCTCCAAAAAGGGAGCGTAGAGCATATTTACCGCCACTGCAACTCTAAATTCCAGCGGTGCTTATGGACGCGGCCAGCTTCAAAAACGTGCTCTTGAAGGTTTCCCTTATAGAAAACAATGGGGCTGTTTGAGCTGAAAAAAAAACTAACACCTGCAAAAAAGCAGCGTTCAGCTCCTAACGCAGCTACATTGTTTCCTATGGGGAAACACTTCCTAAGTCTGCACCTAACACCCTAACATGAACCCAGAGTCTAAACACCCCTAACCTTACACTTATAAACCCCTAATCTGCCGCCCCCGCTATCGCTGACACCTGCATATTATTATTAACCCCTAATCTGCCGCTTCGTACACCGCCGCAACCTTCATTATACCTATGTACCCCTAATCTGCTGCCCCTAACATCGCCGACCCCTATATTATATTTATTAACCCCTAATCTGCCGCCCCCGCTATCGCTTACACCTGCATATTATTATTAACCCCTAATCTGCCGCTCCGTACACCGCCGCAACCTACGTTATCCCTATGTACCCCTAATCTGCTGCCCCTAACACCGCCGACCCCTATATTATATTTATTAACCCCTAATCTGCCGCCTCCAACGTCGCCTCCACCTACCTACAATAATTAACCCCTAATCTGCCGACCGGATCTCACCGCTACTATAATAAATGTATTAACCCCTAGAGCTAAGTCAAACCCTAACACTAACACCCCCCTAAGTTAAATATAATTTTTATCTAACAAAATAAATTAACTCTTATTAAATAAATTAATCCTAATTAAAGCTAAATACTTACCTGTAAAATAAACCCTAATATAGCTACAATATAAATTATAATTATATTGTAGCTATTTTAGGATTAATATTTATTTTACATGTAACTTTGTAATTATTTTAACCAGGTACAATAGCTATTAAATAGTTAATAACTATTTAATAGCTACCTAGTTAAAATAATTACAAAATTACCTGTAAAATAAATCCTAACCTAAGTTACAATTAAACCTAACACTACACTATCAATAAATTAATTAAATAAAATACCTACAATTATCTACAATTAAACCTAACACTACACTATCAATAAATTAATTAAATAAAATACCTACAATTAAATACAATTAAATAAACTAACTAAAGTACAAAAAATAAAAAAGAACTAAGTTACAAAAAATAAAAAAATATTTACAAACATTAGAAAAATATTACAACAATTTTAAAATAAAATAAAAAAATGCCCTACCCTATTCTAAAATTAAAATACTAAAGCTCTTTTAGCTTACCAGCCCTGAAAAGGGCCCTTTGCGGGGCATGCCCCAAAGAATTCAGCTCTTTTGCCTGTAAAAAAAACACATACAAACCCCCCCCCCCAACATTACAACCCACCACCCACATACCCCTAATCTAACCCAAACCCCCCTTAAATAAACCTAACACTAAGCCCCTGAAGATCTTCCTACCTTATCTTCACCTCGCCGGGTATCACACCGATCCGTCCTGGCTCCGATGTCTTGATCCAAGCCCAAGCGGGGGGCTGAAGATGTCCATGATCCGGCTGAAGTCTTCATCCAAGCGGGAGCTGAAGAGGTCCATGATCCGGCTGAAGTCTTCTATCAAGCGGCATCTTAAATCTTCTTTCTTCCGGATCCATGTTCATCCCGCCGACGGTTCAGCCAATCGGAATTAAGGTAGGAAAATTCTGATTGGCTGATGGAATCAGCCAATCAGAATCAAGTTCAATCCGATTGGCTGATCGGATCAGCCAATCAGATTGAGCTCGCATTCTATTGGCTGATCGGATCAGCCAATCAGATTGAGCTCGCATTCTATTGGCTGATCGGATCAGCCAATCAGATTGAGCTCGCATTCTATTGGCTGATCGGAACAGCCAATAGAATGCGAGCTCAATCTGATTGGCTGATCGGATCAGCCAATCGGATTGAACCTGAATCTGATTGGCTGATTCCATCAGCCAATCAGAATTTTCCTACCTTAATTCCGATTGGCTGATAGAATCCTATCAGCCAATCGGAATTCGAGGGACGCCATCTTGGATGACGTCCCTTAAAGGAACCGTCATTCATCGGGAAGTCGTCGGTGAAGATGGATGGATCCGCGCTGGAGGTCTTGAAGATCAGCCGGTCGTCATCGGATTGAAGAACATAGAAGATGCGGCTTGGATTAAGATGTTTGCTGGTCCGGATGTCCTCTTCTGCCCGCTTGGATCAAGACTTCAGCTGGAGGATGGACGTCATTCTTCAGCCCCCCGCTTGGGCTTGGATCAAGACTTCGGAGGCTTGGATCAAGACTTTGGTGGATGGATCGGTGAACCCGGTGAGGTGAAGACAAGGTAGGGAGATCTTCAGGGGCTTAGTGTTAGGTTTATTTAAGGGGGGTTTGGGTTAGATTAGGGGTATGTGGGTTGTAATGTTGGGGGGGGGGGTATTGTATGTTTTTTTTACAGGCAAAAGAGCTGAATTCTTTGGGGCATGCCCCGCAAAGGGCCCTTTTAAGGGCTGGTAAGGTAAAAGAGCTTTTCTATTTTAATTTTAGAATAGGGTAGGGCATTTTTTTATTTTGGGGGTCTTTGTTATTTTATTAGGGGGCTTAGAGTAGGTGTAATTAGTTTAAAATTGTTGTAATATTTTTCTAATATTTGTAAATATTTTTTTATTTTTTGTAACAGTTCTTTTTTATTTTTTGTACTTTAGTTAGTTTATTTAATTGTATTTAATTGTAGGTATTTTATTTAATTAATTTATTGATAGTGTAGTGTTAGGTTTAATTGTAGATAATTGTAGGTATTTTATTTAATTAATTTATTGATAGTGTAGTGTTAGGTTTAATTGTAACTTAGGTTAGGATTTATTTTACAGGTAATTTTGTAATTATTTTAACTAGGTAGCTATTAAATAGTTATTAACTATTTAATAGCTATTGTACCTGGTTAAAATAATTACAAAGTTACCTGTAAAATAAATATTAATCCTAAAATAGCTACAATATAATTATAATTTATATTGTAGCTATATAAGGGTTTATTTTACAGGTAAGTATTTAGCTTTAAATAGGTTTAATTTATTTAATAAGAGTTAATTTATTTCGTTAGATTTAAATTATATTTAACTTAGGGGGGTGTTAGTGTTAGGGTTAGATTTAGCTTTAGGGGTTAATACATTTATTATAGTAGCGGTGATATCCGGTCGGCAGATTAGGGGTTAATTATTGTAGGTAGTGCTCTGCTGAACGATAAACTGGTTAACTCATGGACTAACTCCATTCCTACAATTAATCGAGAGCTGATTGCAGGTAGTTGCAAATTGGTAGCTAAGTATCCTATTCCGGTAAACTGGAAGGAATCCCATATCAAATTATTGAATAAATCCTATCTATCCCCCGCCAGGTTAGTGAAATTTTATCCTCTTAAGAAGGCTGATTGCCCCCGGTGCCTATATGGCGTAGCAGATCTTACTCATATGTTATGGAACTGCCCTAAAATAAAACAATTATGGCAGAAAGTCCAGTTTTGGTTCAATAGGCTCTATAATGGGGCTTATTCGCTATCTCTGCAAGATATAATCTGTCTGATATCTGATCCCAGGTCTGACTCCAAAATTCGGATTTTGAATACCATCATATTAACTGTTAGATATAATATTTTTAAAGCTTGGATTGCTAAGAAGCCCCCAAGTTTAGGGGTAATTCTTAAAGGAATACAATCTCAAATTATATTTGAATCTTTTCATTTACCACAAGCTACAGAGAAAAAAATTAAGATATTTTTGTTAGATTGGGCACCCATTATTAAGACTTATTCATTGCAACTTCAGCAGCGGATCTTGTCTCCATTTGTTTCTTCTATCAGCTTTGCTGAGTTAGTTCTGCTTCAAGTATTCCCTGGATCATGGATAAGGAATTTTAGAGATATTCCATAAAGTGTTGAGTTACCGTCTCTAAGATGGAGCCTTGCAGGCTCGGAGGTGGTTCTCTTCTTTCTCTTTTGTGCCTGTTTTTTTTTTTTTTTTTTTTTTCCCTTTCTTCTCTTTCATTTTTTCTTTCAGTTTTTATAGATGTAATTTTTCTTTGAAAAACCCCAACATTGTATACAACTATGCTACAGAGGATAAACTATTGATAGCAGACAGTAGAACAGTAGAAGAGATTATTTCAGTGTATCCTTCTTAATGTTAATGCTACATGAATTATGTATTGATTGTTTGTTTTGTTTGTTTCTTTTTTCTGTTTTCGCATGATAATATACTGTACTGCACGTTTTGGAGCACAGATATGTAAATACTTGTGATTGTATACATTGTTGGATATAAATAAAAATAAAAAATAAAAATTATTGTAGGTAGGTGGAGGCGAAGTTGGGGGCGGCAGATTAGGGGTACATAGGTATAATGTAGGTTGCGGCGGTGTACGAAGTGGCAGATTAGGGGTTAAAAAAATATGCAGGTGTCAGCGATAGCGGGGGCGGCAGATTAGGGGTTAATAAATATAATATAGGGGTCGGCGATGTTAGGTGCAGCAGATTAGGGGTACATAGGGATAACGTAGCTGGCGGCGGTGTACGGAGCGGCAGATTAGGGGTTAAAAAATTTTAATAGATTGGCGGCGATGTGGGGGGACCTCGGTTTAGGGGTACATAGGTAGTTTATGGGTGTTAGTGTACTTTAGAGCACAGTAGTTAAGAGCTTTATAAACCGGCGTTAGCCCAAAAAGCTCTTAACTACTGACTTTTTTCTGCGGCTGGAGTTTTGTCGTTAGATTTCTAACGCTCACTTCAGCCACGACTCTAAATACCGGCGTTAGAAAGATCCCATTGAAAAGATAGGATACGCAATTGACGTAAGGGGATCTGCGGTATGGAAAAGTTGGGGCTGAAAAGTGAGCGTTAGAACCTTTCCTGACTGACTCCAAATACCAGCGGGCGGTAAAAACCAGCGTTAGGAGCCTCTAACGCTGGTTTTGACGGCTACCGCCCAACTCTAAATCTAGGCCATGTTTTTTTGATGAGTTGGTTATGCTTTTTTAGCAGGGATACCAGTTTTAAGCTCCTCTTGTTAATTTTTACATTGTTTTTTTTTTATTTTATGCCCTAATAAATTACTTTTGATTTATTACACTAACAATCAGTGTGTGCTATTTGGAGACAGATATACTTTAGCTTTTTTCTATTTTGGGCTTAATAGGGGTTGCTGGGTAAGGTTTACTTTTATTTATTTTCTTTATTTGATCTAACATTCCCTTAAATCTCAGTGCATCAAGGTTTCCACAATGTATTTTGGATTTGTGGGATCTTGTCCATAGCCACATATATCCCAAGCAGCTGGTCCAAATTTCTATTTGAGATATATTTTAAAGATACAGTAATATTAAATAATAAAGAAAATCTCTAATGAACGCAGATAATACTGTGAACACAGTCAACAGAACTGTTTACATTATTTTAATTTCTCTGTAAAATATGATTTTTGCAGAAGTATGTATTTACAATTTTAATGCAATTTAATAATATAATTTTACTGCTACTTATTTCAATATTTCTTTTTTGTTTCTTATGATTTTTAAATTGTGATTTTTTTTTTGTGAGCCTTAAATATTTGCATATTTTTTTCACATACTTAAAAGGACAGTGTACTTTAACTTGTTTCTCTCCTTTAATGTGTTCCCAATTATCTATTCTAACTACAAGAATGTATTCAATTGTTTACCTTTATTTTGTCATTTAAAATAGCTGGTTTAACCTATTGTATCCCCACCTATACTGCAAATTTCAGTAACTTAAGCACTGGTTATAGACAAACTAGAAGCTTTAGATTAATTCATATAGGGTGTGACAGATGGATACTAAAATGTTAATTTCTCTTGTTAAGTGTATCCAGTCCACGGATCATCCATTACTTGTGGGATATTCTCCTTCCCAACAGGAAGTTGCAAGAGGATCACCCACAGCAGAGCTGCTATATAGCTCCTCCCCTCACTGCCATATCCAGTCATTCTCTTGCAACTCTCAACAAAGATGGACGTAGTAAGAGGAAAGTGGTGTATTATAGTTAGGTTTTTAACTTCAATCAAAAGTTTGTTATTTTTAAATGGTACCGGAGTGTACTGTTTCATCTCAGGCAGCATTAGAAGAAGAATATGCCTGTGATTTCTACGATCTTAGCAGAAGTAACTAAGATCCATGGCTGTTCTCACATATTCTAAAGAGTGAGGTAACTTCAGAGAGGGAATGGCGTGCAGGTTTTCCTGCAATAAGGTATGTGCAGTTAATATATTTCTAGGCATGGAATTTCCTAGAAAAATGCTGCTGATACCGGATTAATGTAAGTTAAGCCTTAAATGCAGTGATAGCGACTGGTATCAGGCTTATTAACAGAGATACATACTCTTATAAAAGTGTAATATAAAACGTTTGCTGGCATGTTAATCGTTTTTATATATGTTTGGTGACAAAACTTATTGGGGCCTAGTTTTTTTCCACATGGCTGGTTTGATTTTTTCCTAGAAACAGTTCCTGAGGCTTTCCACTGTTGCAATATGAGTGGGAAGGGCCTATTTTAGTGCTTTTCTGTGCAGCTAAAAATACTGACAGAAACATTCAGCTTCCCTCTGCATGATACAGGACATCTCTGAAGGGCTCAAAAGGCTTCAAAGTCGTGTTTGAGGAGGGTAACATTTTTTTCATGTATTATTCTGTTTTTGTTATTAAGGGGTTAATCATCCATTTGAAAGTGGCTGCAATGCTCTGCTGACTTGTTACATACACTGTAAAAATGTTGTTAGTGTAACTGCCTTTTTTCACTGTTATTTCAAATTTTGTCAAAATTTGTTTCTCTTAAAGGCACAGTAACGTTTTTTATATTGCTTGTTAACTTGCTTTAAAGTGTTTTCCAAGCTTGCTAGTCTCATTGCTAGTCTGTACAAACATGTCTGAAACAGAGGATACTTGTTCATTATGTTTAAAAGCCATGGTGGAGCCCCATAGTAGAATGTGTACTAAATGTATTGATTTCACCTTAAACAGTAAAGATCAGTCTTTATCTATAAAAGAATTGTCACCAGAGGGGTCTGTTGAGGGGGAAGTTATGCCGACTAACTCTCCCCATGTGTCGGACCCTTCGCCTCCCGCTCAAGGGACGCACGCTAATATGGCACCAAGTACATCAATCAGGGACGCACATAGCGATTACTTTGCAGGACATGGCTGCAATAATGAATAATACCCTGTCAGAGGTATTATCCAGATTGCCTGAATTGAGAGGCAAGCACGATAGCTCTGGGGTTAGACGAGATACAGAGCGCGTAGATGCTGTAAGAGCCATGTCTGATACTGCGTCACAATATGCAGAACCTGAGGACGGAGAGCTTCAGTCTGTGGGTGACGTCTCTGATTCGGGAAGACCTGATTCAGACATTTCTAATTTTAAATTTAAGCTTGAGAACCTCCGTGTATTGCTTGGGGAGGTATTAGCTGCTCTGAATGACTGTGACACAATTGCAGTGCCAGAGAAATTGTGTAGGCTGGATAAATACTATGCAGCGCCGGTGAGTACTGATGTTTTTCCAATACCTAAAAGGCTTACAGAAATTATTAGTAAGGAGTGGGATAGGCCCAGTGTGCCCTTTTCCCCACCTCCTATATTTAGAAAAATTTTTCCAATAGATGCCACTACACAGGACTTATGGCAGACTGTCCCTAACGTGGATGGAGCAGTTTCTACTTTAGCAAAGCGTACCACTATCCCGGTTGAGGACAGTTGTGCTTTTTCAGATCCAATGGCTAAAAAATTAGAGGATTACCTTAAGAAAATGTTTATTCAACAAGGTTTTATTTTACAGCCCCTTGCATGCATTGCGCCTGTCACTGCTGCGGCGGCATTCTGGTTTGAGGCCCTGGAAGAGGCCATCCATACAGCTCCATTGACTGAAATTGTTGACAAGCTTAGAACTCTTAAGCTAGCTAACTCATTTGTTTCTGATGCCATTGTTCATTTGACTAAACTAACAGCTAAGATTCTGGATTCGCCATCCAGGCTCGTAGGGCGCTATGGCTCAAATCCTGGTCAGCTGATGTGACTTCAAAGTCTAAATTACTCAACATTCCTTTCAAGGGGCAGACCTTATTCGGGCCTGGTTTGAAAGAAATTATTGCTGACATTACTGGAGGTAAGGGTCATACCCTTCCTCAGGAGAGGGCCAAATCAAAGGCCAAACAGTCTAATTTTCGTGCCTTTCGAAATTTCAAGGCAGGTGCAGCATCAACTTCCTCTGCTTCAAAACAAGAGGGAACTTTTGCTCAATCCAAGCAGGCCTGGAAACCTAACCAGTCCTGGAACAAGGGCAAGCAGGCCAGAAAGCCTGCTGCTGCCTCTAAGACAGCATGAAGGAGCGGCCCCCTATCCGACAACGGATCTAGTAGGGGGCAGACTCTCTCTCTTCGCCCAGGCGTGGGCAAGAGATGTTCATGATCCCTGGGCGTTGGAGATCATATCTCAGGGATATCTTCTGGACTTCAAAGCTTCTCCTCCACAAGGGAGATTTCACCTTTCAAGATTATCTGCAAACCAGATAAAGAAAGAGGCATTCCTATGCTGCGTACAAGACCTCCTAGTAATGGGAGTGATCCATCCAGTTCCGCGAACAGAAAAAGGACAGGGGTTTTATTCAAATATGTTTGTGGTTCCCAAAAAAGAGGGAACCTTCAGACCAATTTTGGATTTAAACATCCTAAACAAATTCTCAGAGTTCCGTCATTCAAGATGGAAACTATTCAAACCATTTTACCCATGATCCAAGAGGGTCAGTACATGACCACAGTGGACTTAATGGATGCCTACCTTCACATTCCGATTCACAAGAATCATCATCAGTTCCTGAGGTTTGCCTTTCTAGACAGGCATTACCAATTTGTAGCTCTTCCATTCGGGTTGGCTACAGCCCCAATAATTTTTACAAAGGTTCTGGGCTCACTTCTGGCCGGCGA
Source organism: Bombina bombina (assembly GCF_027579735.1). Lineage (NCBI taxonomy): Eukaryota > Metazoa > Chordata > Amphibia > Anura > Bombinatoridae > Bombina > Bombina bombina. The sequence continues at coordinate 141,439,102 of NC_069502.1, read as the reverse complement.
GGCATAGCGGTGGCTCCTTACCTGGACGATATCCTGATACAGGCGTCAAGATTTCAAATTGCCAAATCTCATACAGAGATAGTTCTGGTATTCCTGAGGTCGCATGGGTGGAAAGTGAATGAAGAAAAGAGTTCTCTATCTCCTCTCACGAGGGTTTCCTTCCTAGGGACTCTAATAGATTCTGTAGAAATGAAAATTTACCTGACGGAGTCCAGGTTATCAAAACTTCTAAATGCTTGCCGTGTTCTTCACTCCATTCCGCGCCCCACGGTGGCTCAGTGCATGGAAGTAATTGGCTTAATGGTAGCGACGATGGACATAGTGCCATTCGCGCGCCTGCATCTCAGGCCGCTGCAATTATGCATGCTCAGTCAGTGGAATGGGGATTACACAGATTTGTCCCCTCTACTAAATCTGGATCAGGAAACCAGAGATTCTCTTCTCTGGTGGTTATCTCGGGCCCATCTGTCCAAGGGTATGACTTTTCGCAGACCAGATTGGACAATTGTAACAACAGATGCCAGCCTTCTAGGTTGGGGTGCAGTCTGGAACTCCCTGAAGGCTCAGGGTTCATGGACTCAGGAGGAGAAACTCCTCCCAATAAATATTCTAAATCCCAATAAATATTCAATGCTCTTTTGGCTTGGCCTCAGCTAGCAACACTGAGGTTCATCAGATTTCAGTCAGACAACATCATGACTGTGGCTTACATCAACCATCAAGGGGGAACCAGGAGTTCCCTAGCGATGTCAGAAGTCTCCAAGATAATTCGCTGGGCAGAGACTCACTCTTGCCACCTGTCAGCGATCCATATCCCAGGTGTAGAGAACTGGGAGGCGGATTTTCTAAGTCGTCAGACTTTTCATCCGGGGGAATGGGAACTCCATCCGGAGGTGTTTGCTCAATTGGTTCTCCGTTGGGGCAAACCAGAATTGGATCTCATGGCGTCTCGCCAGAACGCCAAGCTTCCTTGTTACGGATCCAGGTCCAGGGACCCAGAAGCGGCACTGATAGATGCTCTAGCAGCGCCTTGGTTCTTCAACCTGGCTTATGTGTTTCCACCGTTTCCTCTGCTCCCTCGTCTGATTGCCAAAATCAAACAGGAAAGAGCATTGGTGATATTGATAGCGCCTGCGTGGCCACGCAGGACCTGGTATGCAGACCTAGTGGACATGTCATCCTTTCCACCATGGACTCTGCCTCTGAGACGTGACCTTCTAATACAAGGTCCTTTCAATCATCCGAATCTACTTTCTCTGAGACTGACTGCATGGAGATTGAACGCTTGATCCTATCAAAGCATGGCTTCTCTGAGTCAGTAATTGATACCTTAATACAGGCACGAAAGCCTGTCACCAGGAAAATTTACCACAAGATATGGCGTAAATATCTTCATTGGTGTGAATCCAAGAATTACTCATGGAGTAGGGTTAGGATTCCTAGGATATTGTCCTTCCTCCAAGAGGGTTTGGACAAAGGATTATCAGCTAGTTCTTTAAAGGGACAGATTTCTGCTCTGTCTATTCTTTTACACAAGCATCTGGCAGAAGTTCCAGACGTTCAGGCATTTTGTCAGGCTTTAGTTAGAATTAAGCCTGTGTTTAAACCTGTTGCTCCTCCATGGAGCTTAAACTTGGTTCTTAAAGTTCTTCAAGGGGTTCCGTTTGAACCCCTTCATTCTATTGATATCAAACTTCTTTCATGGAAAGTTCTTTTTCTGATGGCTATTTCCTCGGCTCGAAGAGTCTTGGAGTTATCTGCCTTACATTGTGATTCTCCTTATCTGATCTTTCATTCAGATAAAATTGTTCTGCGTACAAAACCTCGGTTTTTACCTAAGGTGGTTTCTAACAAGAATATCAATCAAGAGATTGTTGTTCCATCATTATGTCCTAATCCTTCTTCAAAGAAGGAACGTTTTTTGCATAATCTAGACGTAGGGCTCCATGTACAAAGAGGCGGGCGGACAGCTTCTTAACTCGCGAAGCTGTCCGCCCGCCTCCGCTACACACGGGCAGCGGATCTATTGATCCGCTTGCCCGTATGTACCATTACACACTCAGCGGAGTGTGTAATGCCCGCCCCTTCAGTCCCGTGACCAATCACGCGACTGAAGGGGCTGTCAATCACCGAGAGCGAGCGAGCTCTCAGTGATTTTGCTTCGCCACCTAAGAGGTGGCGTAGGGTGTAGGAAGCAGCGGTCTAATGACCGCTGCTTCTTACATTGCGGGAAGCAGGCTCGCATATGCGAACCTGCCCCGCAAAGGCTCCGGAGCAGCTTTCGCTGCTTCGTACATGGAGCCCATTGTCCGTGCCTTGAAGTTTTACTTACAGGCTACTAAAGATTTTCGCCAAACATCTAACCTGTTTGTTGTTTACTCTGGACAGAGGAGAGGTCAGAAGGCCTCGGCAACCTCTCTTTCTTTTTGGCTTCGGAGTATAATCCGTTTAGCCTATCAGACTGCTGGACAGCAGCCTCCTGAAAGGATTACAGCTCATTCTACTAGAGCTGTGGCTTCCACCTGGGCCTTTAAAAATGAGGCCTCTGTTGATCAGATTTGCAAGGCTGCAACTTGTTCTTCCCTTCATACTTTTTCCAAATTTTCCAAATTTGATACTTTTGCTTCTTCGGAGGCTGTTTTTGGGAGAAAGGTTCTACAGGCAGTGGTTCCTTCCGTTTAAGTTCCTGCCTTGTCCCTCCCATCATCCGTGTACTTTAGCTTTGGTATTGGTATCCCACAAGTAATGGATGATCCGTGGACTGGATACACTTAACAAGAGAAAACATAATTTATGCTTACCTGATAAATTTATTTCTCTTGTAGGGTATCCAGTCCACAGCCCGCCCTGTCCTTTTCAGGCAGGTCTAAATTTTAATTAAACTACAGTCACCACTGCACCCTATGGTTTCTTCTTTCTCGGCTTGTTTCGGTCGAATGACTGGATATGGCAGTGAGGGGAGGAGCTATATAGCAGCTCTGCTGTGGGTGATCCTCTTGCAACTTCCTGTTGGGAAGGAGAATATCCCACAAGTAATGGATGATTCGTGGACTGGATACACTACAAGAGAAATACATTTATCAGGTAAGCATAAATTATGTTTTTTTCTCTATTGTATTGGCATTTAAGTAAACAGTGAGAAATACGATAACAACGACTTTGTGTAAATATTTAGACATATAAGTTAATTAGGTCTGCTTTCCCTAGAGTCTCAACACACTTTGGCCTAAATTACACATTTTTATTGTTTTTGAGCACTAACTGTGCTCAAGGTGAATCAACAGTACTCTCAAGTTTGCACTGGTATTACAAGTTAAAAGTAAATGTAGTTTGCGAGTGAAAGACTCACATATTTGGAGGTTGAATAACGCTCTGCAATGATTAAACATTAAGGAATAAATTCCAATTTATATAGTGTATCCATTATCTGGTTTGCATGTTAATATATATTAAAGAAAGAAAAACTAGACGTGATAAACAGAGGGCCTCCTATAGGCCAGGAAATATTTAGGGTCAAGGCAATATAGTCACTCTGAAGAAACTCCCCCTAAAGTAAGGAGCTCAAGGGCACATCTTAGAATGTTGTAATGTCAGTAGAATTTAATATCAAGGAACAGGGGTGATTTTATTCCTTTTAAAAAAAAACAACAACTATATTCTTCCAACATTAGAAGATCATTTATTTTGGTTATCCCCAGAACTTGGGTTGGGATCTGGTCTACATATATTTTTAATTGAAGTTGCACCCTCTGTATGTACATATACTATATAACAATTTAGCTAGGACAACATCTAGGTATAGCAAACCTGAGTCAGAATGTTAGAACATTACAAATGTCTAACATCTAGATACTTTACAGTACTGGAAGTAAGTCAAAATAAATAATGGTAAAATCTGCCAAAAACTGGAAAATCTTCTCCAGAAATGCCCGGTAAATCTTCATATAATCAGAACATCCTGTCCTGTGTTCTTTATCTTTCACTCTAGCAATGATTTTGAGTTTTTTATTTGAGTTAAAAATCATCCCACTTCTTAATAAATTACATGTTTTTCAAAGGTGAGTCAGTTTTTAAGTTCATAAGAATGTTTTCCTATTCCAAATTAAACATAAAAATATACGTGCTACGAAAGGTAATGTTGAAACATATACAATGTAGCAATAAATTATACTGGGGTTATAACACTTAGGGGAAATGTTTAAAAATACACAATTGCCAAAAACTGATAAGGGATGGAGTTTCCTATTTACATAATTTTTAAGGTGAACTGTTCTACATTTTTAAAATGAATTACCTACATAATACATCTGTGCTGTAATACTTATTTTAATTCTTATGGCATTAAAAATAAAAATAATTATCCAGGCTATAATCTGTGATATCCAGTACTTTATAGAAACAAAATGGGAAAACATAAATAAAATAATTAGGCTTTCGTCCTATACTTCAAAAACTTGGAATGATATCAAAGCAAAATCTGTTGATGACTTATAACTAAAGAAAAATAATAATAATAATAATAATAATAATAATAAAAAGCAAACCTGTGGTGGAAATTTTGTTGTGTTTTTTTCCTATTATACTACTTAAGAACTTTAATAGCAAAATAACTATAGAGCAAAATTTGGTTTCACTACAGTTTATTATTACACCATTCATTTTTAAAGGTTTAATGTGAAAATGAAACACTTTTCTTTAGGTAATAAATAATAGCTAAGCTAAGCAAATGCATTGCACATATGGAAATTAGACATAATCAGATTAGTTATATCTGGTGTTCAGTAGAATTTTTGCAACTTTCTAAATTCTGCATTTAATTAATGACTGAGCAGTACCTTCAAAATGTGTGTGTGATATCCATTGCCTGATTTCTTAGATTCTTCTGCTTAGGGTTGAGTAGTTTGTGCAGTGGCTGATGTTGATTCATTTCTGGAAAAGTCTTTTAATTTTGCAATCAAAAGGGAAAGAGATCCCGTTCCCTATCAGAAATGCTTGTACCTTTATGCTGCACTATAGTTTGTGTTGATATCAATGGATCTAAACTCCCAAGATCTGAGTTATAATCCTCCCCAGTTACCTTGAGAGATTGCAATAAGTTGTAAGAAGTTTGACAATAAAATTATAACTCTTGTAGTGGTTCATAGCTCTAATTTATATATATGTTCTATTTATCTATATTTTCTTCTTTCTTTTTTTTTTTTTTTTTTTTACAAATAACTAATCATGTAATGTAGTAGCACAGGATTTGTTTGACTTTGCTTCTTAAAGGGATACTCAGGTTAAATTACATTTTCACGATTCAGATACAGCATGTAATTTTAAACAACTTTCCAATTTACTTCCATTAAAACAAATGTGCACAGTCTTGTATATTTATACTTTTTTGAGTCACCAGCTCCTAATGAGCATGTGCAATAATTCACAGACTATAAGTATATGCATTTGTAATTGGCTGATGGCTGTCACATGGTACAGGGGGAGTGGAAATATACCTAACTTTGAAATTTGTTCGAAAAAAATCTACTACTCATTTGAAATTCAGAGTAAATGCAAATCGACTGTGTTTACCGGTCCTTTAAGGAAATCTATCTACAACAGATGCACCTCCCAGTTCTGCAAAATCTCATCTGATAATGTTTCTCTTAATGGATACAAAAAAATTGTTTTGAGTGGGTAAAAGATAAGGATAGTTATGTCAGGATTATCTAACATTTGTCAGGTATTGAAAAAAAATAAAAAATAAAAAAGGGCTCTGAAGCTGCAAAAAAAGGGCTCTGAAGATGCCTTCCATAGAAAGTATTGGGGGTAGATTTATCATAGTGCCAGCTGACATGATACGAAGTAGCGTATCATGTCCGCTGCACATCGATAAATGCTGACAACATACGCTGTTGGCATTTATCATTGCACCAGCAGTTCTTGTGAACTGCTGGTGCAATGCCGCCCTCTGCAGATTCGCAGCCAATCGGCCATTAGCAGGGGGTGTCAATCAACCCAATCGTATTTGATCGGGTTGATTTCTGCCCGCGGCCTCAGCGCAGGTGGACAAGTTATGGAGCAGCGGTCTTTAGGCTGCTGCTTCATAACTTCTGTTTCCGGTGAGCCTGAAGGCTTGCGCGGAAACAGGAGCATCAAGCTCCATACGGAGCTTGATAAATTGGCCCCATGGAGTTCACTGGAAAGGTAAATTGGCTGGGAAAGAGAAGTTATGGAGCAGGGACTACATTATAAAAAATAAATACTAGAGCCAATACACATCAGATCACTCTGTTTTTAGCATATATTACCATAAAATCACCTCTATTTTCGTATGCATGTGTTTTCCTATAATGGTAATATGTTTTGTGTGTGTTGATACGATCTCAAGATAAAACAGCGAGACCTGCAGATAACTTACAGCTACACTTATAGAACACCTCTGTTCAGCCCACTGGCATATGTGGGTAAACTTATTTTACATCATACATAGAAGCACTAATTTCACAACTTTTTCATACACAGTGTGGTTTTATTACAATTTATGCATTACATTTTTTTCTGCGTAATCTTATGATGAATTTTAATTTTTCTATAAAATTGCAGAGCAATTTAATTACAATTTTAATGCAATTTAACAATATCATTTTTTTGTGAGCCTTATTTTAATATTTGCATATTTTTTCACATACTTAAATGTGTTCCCAATTATCTATTGTAACTGCAAGAATGTATTAAATTGTTTACAAACAGATCCTTTACCTTTATTTTGTCATTCGAAATAGCTGGTTTAGCCGACTATACTTTTTTTCTGTTGTATTGATGTTTGAGTAAACAGTGAGAAAAAAACATAAAGAAGATTTTGTGTAAATAATTAGACATATAACTTAATTAGGTCTGCTATCCCTACAGTGTCAACTCACTTCGGCCTAAATTACAAGTTGAGCAATACATTTTTATCACACTTGAGCGCTAACTGTGCTCAAGGTCAATCAATAGTGCTCTCAAGTTGGCACTCGTATTACAAGTTGAAGTAAAAATTTAGGGCACAAAAGACGAGCTTACATCTGGAGGTTGTACTAACTAGCTTACACCATAGATTTCTATGAGGCACGTTAAAAAAGCCTTCTCTTGTTTTTGCTTGAGTGCTAACCCAAAGGTGTGCAAGACCTTTTATTTTCTACACTTAGAAGAAAAACATAATTTATGTAAGAACTTACCTGATAAATTTATTTCTTTCATATTGGCAAGAGTCCATGAGCTAGTGACGTATGGGCTATGCAATCCTACCAGGAGTGGCAAAGTTTCCCAAACCTCAAAATGCCTATAAATACACACCTCACCACATCCACAGTTAAAAGCATCAAAAAAAGAACTGGAAATATAATTGTGCTTTATACAAAAAAATATAACCACCATAAAAAGGGTGGGTCTCATGGACTCTTGCCAATATGAAAGAAATGAATTTATCAGGTAAGTTCTTACATAAATTATGTTTTCTTTTATGTAACTGGCAAGAGTCCATGAGCTAGTGACGTATGGGATAGTAATACCCAATATGTGGTACTCCACAGAAGAGTCACTAGAGAGGGAGCAATAAAAATAAAAACAGCCATTTTCCGCTGAAAAAAATAAATCCACATCCAAAAAATAAAAGTTTTTCTCATAATTGAAAAGAAAAAACGTAAAACATAAGCAGAGGAATCAAACTGAAACAGCTACCTGAAGAACTTTTCTACTAAAAACTGCTTCTGAAGAGGCAAATACATCAAAACAGTAGAATTTAGTAAATGTATGCAAAGAAGACCAAGTTGCTGCTTTGCAAATCTGATCAACTAAAGCGTCATTCTTAAAAGCCCATGAAGTGGAGACTGATCTAGTAGAATGAGCTGTGATTCTCTGAGGCGGAGCCTGACCCGACTCCAAGTAAGCCTGATGAATCAAAAACTTTAGCCAAGATGCCAAGGAAATGGCAGAAGCTTTCTGACCTTTCCTAGGACCAGAAAAGACAACAAAGAGACTAGAAGTCTTCCTGAAATCTTTAGTAGCTTCAACATAATATTTAAAAGCTCTTACAACATCCAGAGAGTGTATGCTGAGAAGCGCATATCACAGAAGAAAATCAAGCACAAACTTACTTCACCACCTCCATAGGGAGGCAAAGTTTTTAAAACTGAATTGTGGGTGTGGTGATATATATAGTAAAATATAATATATATCTATAAGAATATTACAGATATACAGTAGATCTATATTGCTGATAGATATATATATATATATATATATATATATATATATATATTTAAAAAAATAAAAGAACATTTACTTCTAAGTGAAAAATATAGGAATTTCAGGTATTTCAATTAAAAAAAACATATAATAACATATTTAATATTTCAATGTATTTGACTGGGAAGGACTCAAAAGTGTGTGAGTATATATGTCTATATATGTGTATATATGTTTTTATATGTATTTACATATGTACATACATATTTACACACATAAACACATAAATACACTTGTATAGATATATAGGCATGTATACATCTTTGAAGCCCTTTACCTGTCAAACTTTTTAACCCTTGAACTTTCTTTTCAGTACTAAACGTAATTTTTTTAAAAATGTTTATATATGAGTGTAATACTTTATTTTAATATGTTTTACATGTGTTTGTGAAACTATTATTATAGACTTAAATCTTTACTTCAGGTCTCAGGTTGTGCTAATTCCTCTAGTGCTATTTTGACTTTACTTGAGCGCAAGCCATAACTTTCGACTTGTAATGTGAGCTATATTTAGTGTGGTCATGATTAAAAGGGATGTCGGCGCGCTACACCTTATCTGGTAAATCTGTTTACCATGGACTTGTAATATCAATTGGCACGCTAATTTTAGCACGGTCCAGCAATATTGATATATCAATAGCGCTCCACTTGTAATATGGGCCTTAATTGGGTTGTGGTGTCAATTAACAGAAATAACTATTTCATATACAAAAATAAACATAAAGGTTTATTGTCACATTCTTTTATAGAGTGCAGTTGGTTTAACAAAAAACATTAAGGGAATCCAATTTTACAGTACCCCGTAGACATGTGCGGTTCGTTTCGGATTTATTCGGAAATTCAGAAAATTCAGAAAATTCGGAGATTCGGATCGATTCGGATTTCCGAATTAAAATACTTCCGAATCTACCGAATGAATCCGAAATAGCTGCCGTATCTCCGAATAAATCCGAATTAGCTCGGTAAAATTCGGCATTTCCCCATAGGAAACAATGGGAGTTTCGGCTATGGGGAAACACTAAGTCTGCACCTAACACCCTAACATGTACCCCGAGTCTCTAAACACCCCTAATCTAACACTTATTAACCCCTAATCTGCCGCCCCCGCTATCGCTGACACCTGCATTATTTTATTAACCCCTAATCTGCCGGCCGAATATCGCCGCCACCTACATTATAGCTATTAACCCCTAATCTGCTGTCCCTAACACCGCCGACCCCTACATTATAGTTATTAACCCCTAATCTGCCCCCCCCCAACGTCGCCACAATCTAACTACAAGTATTAACCCCTAATCTGCCGACCCGATATCGCCGCCGCCGACATTATAGCTATTAACCCCTAATCTGCTGTCCCTAACACCGCCGACCCCTACATTATAGTTATTAACCCCTAATCTGCCCCCCCCAACGTCGCCGCAATCTAACTACAAGTATTAACCCCTAATCTGCCGACCCGATATCGCCGCCGCCTACATTATAGCTATTAACCCCTAATCTGGTGTCCCTAACACCGCCGACCCCTACATTATAGTTATTAACCCCTAATCTGCCCCCCCAACGTCGCCGCAATCTAACTACAAGTATTAACCCCTAATCTGCCGACCCGATATCGCCGCCTACATTATAGCTATTAACCCCTAATCTGGTGTCCCTAACACCGCCGACCCCTACATTATAGTTATTAACCCCTAATCTGCCCCCCCCAACGTCGCCGCAATCTAACTACAAGTATTAACCCCTAATCTGCCGACCGCAAATCGCCGCCACTATAATAAATGTATTAACCCCTAAACCGCCGCACTCCCGCCTCGCAAACACTATAATACATTTTATTAACCCCTAATCTGCCCTCCCTAACATCGCCGCCACCTACCTACAATTATTAACCCCTAATCTCCCACCCCCAACGTCGCCGCTACTATAATAAGGTTATTAACCCCTAAACCTAAGTCTAACCCTAACACTAACACCCCCTAACTTAAATATAATTTAAATAAAACGAAATAAGTTTACTATAGTTAAATAAACGAATCCTATTTAAAACTAAAGACTTACCTGTAAAATAAACCCTAAGATAGCTGCAATATAACTAATAGTTACATTGTAGCTATTTTAGGATTTATTTTTATTTTACAGGCAACTTTGTATTTATTTTAACTAGGTACAATAGTTATTAAATAGTTAATAACTATTTAATAACTACCTAGCTAAAATAAATACAAATTTACCTGTAAAATAAATCCTAACCTAAGTTACAATTACACCTAACACTACACTATCATTTAATTAATTAAATAAATGAATCTTATTTAAAACTAAATACTTACCTGTAAAATAAACCCTAATATAGCTGCAATATAACTAATAGTTACATTGTAGCTATTTTAGCATTTATATTTATTTTACAGGCAACTTTGTATTTATTTTAACTAGGTACAATAGCTATTAAATAGTTATTGACTAATTAATAGCTACCTAGTTAAAATAATTACAAAATTACCTGTAAAATAAATCCTAACCTAAGTTACAATTAAACCTAACACTACACTATCATTAAATAAATTAACTACAAGTACCTACAATTATCTACAATTAAATAAACTAAAGTACAAAAACCCCCACTAAATTACAAAAAAAAAACCCCACTAAATTACAAAAAATAAAAAAATATTACAAGAATTTTAAACTAATTACACCTAATCTAAGTCCCCTAATAAAATAACAAAGCCCCCCAAAATAAAAAAAAATGCCCTACCCTATACTAAATTACAAAAGTTAACAGCTCTATTACCTTACCAGCCCTGAACAGGGCCCTTTGCGGGGCATGCCCCAAAGAAAACAGCTCTTTTGCCTGTAAAAAAAAAAACACAATCCCCCCCACATTACAACCCACCACCCACATACCCCTACTCTAACCCAAACCCCCCTTAAATAAACCTAACACTACCCCCCTGAAGATCTCCCTACCTTGAGTCGTGTTCACCCAGCCGGGCCGAAGTCTTCATCCGATGGGGCAGAAGAGGACATCCAGACCGGCAGAAGTCTTCATCCAAGCGGGGCAAGAAGAGGTCTTCCATCCATCATACAAGTACCAAAATACAAACAAACACTAAATTACCAAAAATAATAAAATATTACAATAATTTTAAACTAATTACACCTAATCTAAGCCCCCTACTAGCTATTAATATAGCTACAATATAACTAATAGTTACATTGTAGCTATTTTAGGATTTATATTTATTTTACAGGCAACATTGTATTTATTTTAACTAGGTACAATAGTTATTAAATAGTTAATAACTATTTAATAACTACCTAGCTAAAATAAATACAAATTTACCTGTAAAATAAATCATAACCTAAGTTACAATTACACCTAACACTACACTATCATTAAATTAACTATATAAATGAATCCTATATAAAACTAAAGACTTACCTGTAAAATAAACCCTAATACAGCTGCAATATAACTAATAGTTACATTGTAGCTATTTTAGCATTTATATTTATTGTACAGGCAACTTTGTATTTATTTTAACTAGGTTCAATAGCTATTAAATAGATATTGACTATTTAATAGCTACCTAGTTAAAATAATTACAAAATTACCTGTAAAATAAATCCTAACCTAAGTTACAATTAAACCTAACACTACACTATCATTAAATAAATTAACTACAAGTACCTACAATTAAATACAATGAAATAAACTAAACTAAAGTACAAAAAAACAAACACTAAATTACAAAAAATAAAAAAATTACAAGAATTTTAAACTAATTACACCTAATCTAAGCCCCCTAATAAAATAACAAAGCCCCCCAAAATAAAAAAATGCCCTACCCTATACTAAATTACAAAAGTTAACAGCTCTATTACCTTACCAGCCCTTAAAAGTGCCTTTTGCTGGGGCATGCCCCAAAGAAAATAGCTCTTTTGCCTGTAAAAAAAAAACACAATACCCCCCCCACATTACAACTCAACACCCACATACCCCTACTCTAACCCAAACCCCCCTTAAATAAACCTAACACTACCCCCCTGAAGATCTCCCTACCTTGAGTCGTGTTCACCAAGCCGGGCCGAAGTCTTCATCCGATGGGGCAGAAGAGGACATCCAGACCGGCAGAAGTCTTCATCCAAGCGGGGCAAGAAGAGGTCTTCCATCCATCAGAAAAGTACAAAAAAACAAACAAACACTAAATTACCAAAAATAATAAAATATTACAATAATTTTAAACTAATTACACCTAATCTAAGCCCCCTACTAGCTATTAATATAGCTACAATATAACTAATAGTTACATTGTAGCTATTTTAGGATTTATATTTATTTTACAGGCAACTTTGTATTTATTTTAACTAGGTACAATAGCTATTAAATAGTTAATAACTATTTAATAACTACCTAGCTAAAATAAATACAAATTTACCTGTAAAATAAATCCTAACCTAAGTTACAATTACACCTAACACTACACTGTCATTAAATTAACTAAATAAATTAATCCTATATAAAACTAAAGACTTACCTGTAAAATAAACCCTAATATAGCTACAATATAACTAATAGTTACATTGTAGCTATTTTAGCATTTATATTTATTTTACAGGCAACTTTGTATTTATTTTAACTAGGTACAATAGCTATTAAATAGATATTTACTGTTTAATAGCTACCTAGTTAAAATAATTACAAAATTACCTGTAAAATAAATCCTAACCTAAGTTACAATTAAACCTAAAACTACACTATCATTAAATAAATTAACTACAAGTACCTACAATTAAATACAATGAAATAAACTAAACTAAAGTACAAAAAAACAAACACTAAATTACAAAAAATAAAAAAAAATTACAAGAATTTTAAACTAATTACACCTAATCTAAGCCCCCTAATAAAATAACAAAGCCCCCCAAAATAAAAAAATGCCCTACCCTATACTAAATTACAAAAGTAATCAGCTCTATTACCTTACCAGCCCTTAAAAGGGCCTTTTGCGGGGGCATGCCCCAAAGAAAACAGATCTTTTGCCTGTAAAAAAAAACACAATACCCCCCCCCACATTTACAACCCACCACCCACATACCCCTACTCTAACCCAAACCCCCCTTAAATAAACCTAACACTACCCCCCTGAAGATCTCTCTACCGTGTCTTCACCCAGTGGGCCGAAGTCTTCATCCGATCGGGCAGAAGAGGACATCCAGACCGGCAGAAGTCTTCATCCAAGCGGGGCAAGAAGAGGTCTTCCATCCATCAGAAGTCTTGATCCAGGCAGCATCTTCTCTGTTCATCCATCCGGAGCGGAGCGGCAGCATCCTGAAGACATCCCACGCAGAGCATCCTCTTCTTTCTTGATCCGACGACTAAGTGACTGTACCTTTAAGTGATGTCATCCAAGATGGCATCCCTTGAATTCCGATTGGCTGATAGGATTCTATCAGCCAATCGGAATTAAGGTAGGAAAAATCTGATTGGTTGATTCAATCAGCCAATCAGATTCAAGTTCAATCCGATTGGCTGATCCAATCAGCCAATCAGATTGACCTCACATTCTATTGGCTGTTCCGATCAGCCAATAGAATGCGAGGTCAATCTGATTGGCTGATTGGATCAGCCAATTGGATTGAACTTGAATCTGATTGGCTGATTGAATCAGCCAATCAGATTTTTCCTACCTTAATTCCAATTGGCTGATAGAATCCTATCAGCCAATCGGAATTCAAGGGACGCCATCTTGGATGACGTCACTTAAAGGTACAGTCACTTAGTCGTCGGATCAAGAAAGAAGAGGATGCTCTGCGTGGGATGTCTTCAGGATGCTGCCGCTCCGCTCCGGATGGATGAACAGAGAAGATGCCACCTGGATTAAGACTTCTGATGGATGGAAGACCTCTTCTTGACCCGCTTGGATGAAGACTTCTGCCGGTCTGGATGTCCTCTTCTGCCCCATCGGATGAAGACTTCGGCCCGCTGGGTGAAGACACGGTAGGGAGATCTTCAGGGGGGTAGTGTTAGGTTTATTTAAGGGGGGTTTGGGTTAGAGTAGGGGTATGTGGGTGGTGGGTTGTAATGTGGGGGGGGTATTGTGTTTTTTTTACAGGCAAAAGAGCTGTTTTCTATGGGGCATGCCCCCGCAAAAGGCCCTTTTAAGGGCTGGTAAGGTAATAGAGCTGATTACTTTTGTAATTTAGTATAGGGTAGGGCATTTTTTTATTTTGGGGGCTTTGTTATTTTATTAGGGGGCTTAGATTAGGTGTAATTAGTTTAAAATTCTTGTAATTTTTTTTATTTTTTGTAATTTAGTGTTTGTTTTTTTGTACTTTAGTTTAGTTTATTTCATTGTATTTAATTGTAGGTACTTGTAGTTAATTTATTTAATGATAGTGTAGTGTTAGGTTTAATTGTAACTAAGGTTAGGATTTATTTTACAGGTAATTTTGTAATTATTTTAACTCGGTAGCTATTAAACAGTAAATATCTATTTAATAGCTATTGTACCTAGTTAAAATAAATACAAAGTTGCCTGTAAAATAAATATAAATGCTAAAATAGCTACAATGTAACTATTAGTTATATTGTAGCTATATTAGGGTTTATTTTGCAGGTAAGTCTTTAGTTTTATATAGGATTCATTTATTTAGTTAATTTAATGACAGTGTAGTGTTAGGTGTAATTGTAACTTAGGTTAGGATTTATTTTACAGGTAAATTTGTATTTATTTTAGCTAGGTAGTTATTAAATAGTTATTAACTATTTAATAGCTATTGTACCTAGTTAAAATAAATACAAAGTTGCCTGTAAAATAAATATAAATCCTAAAATAGCTACAATGTAACTATTAGTTATATTGTAGCTATATTAATAGCTAGTAGGGGGCTTAGATTAGGTGTAATTAGTTTAAAATTATTGTAATATTTTATTATTTTTGGTAATTTAGTGTTTGTTTGTTTTTTTGTACTTTTCTGATGGATGGAAGACCTCTTCTTGCCCCGCTTGGATGAAGACTTCTGCCGGTCTGGATGTCCTCTTCTGCCCCATCGGATGAAGACTTTGGCCCGGCTTGGTGAACACGACTCAAGGTAGGGAGATCTTCAGGGGGGTAGTGTTAGGTTTATTTAAGGGGGGTTTGGGTTAGAGTAGGGGTATGTGGGTGTTGGGTTGTAATGTGGGGGGGGGTATTGTGTTTTTTTTTTACAGGCAAAAGAGCTGTTTTCTTTGGGGCATGCCCCCGCAAAAGGCCCTTTTAAGGGCTGGTAAGGTAATAGAGCTGTTAACTTTTGTAATTTAGTATAGGGTAGGGCATTTTTTATTTTGGGGGGCTTTGTTATTTTATTAGGGGGCTTAGATTAGGTGTAATTAGTTTAAAATTCTTGTAATATTTTTTTATTTTTTTGTAATTTAGTGGGGGGGGGTTTGTACTTTAGTTTAGTTTATTTAATTGTATTTAATTGTAGGAACTTGTAGTTAATTTATTTAATGATAGTGTAGTGTTAGGTTTAATTGTAACTTAGATTAGGATTTATTTTACAGGTAATTTTGTAATTATTTTAACTAGGTAGCTATTAAATAGTCAATATCTATTTAATAGCTATTGAACCTAGTTAAAATAAATACAAAGTTGCCTGTACAATAAATATAAATGCTAAAATAGCTACAATGTAACTATTAGTTATATTGCAGCTATATTAGGGTTTATTTTACAGGTAAGTCTTTAGTTTTATATAGGATTCATTTATTTAGTTAATTTAATGATAGTGTAGTGTTAGGCGTAATTGTAACTTAGGTTATGATTTATTTTACAGGTAAATTTATATTTATTTTAGCTAGGTAGTTATTAAATAGTTATTAACTATTTAATAACTATTGTACCTAGTTAAAATACATACAAAGTTGCCTGTAAAATAAATATAAATCCTAAAATAGCTACAATGTAACTATTAGTTATATTGTAGCTATATTAATAGCTAGTAGGGGGCTTAGATTAGGTGTAATTAGTTTAAAATTATTGTAATATTTTATTATTTTTGGTAATTTAGTGTTTGTTTGTATTTTGGTACTTGTATGATGGATGGAAGACCTCTTCTTGCCCCGCTTGGATGAAGACTTCTGCCGGTCTGGATGTCCTCTTCTGCCCCATCGGATGAAGACTTCGGCCCAGCTTGGTGAACACGACTCAAGGTAGGGAGATCTTCAGGGGGTAGTGTTAGGTTTATTTAAGGGGGGTTTGGGTTAGAGTAGGGGTATGTGGGTGGTGGGTTGTAATGTGGGGGGGGGATTGTGTGTTTTTTTTACAGGCAAAAGAGCTGTTTTCTTTGGGGCATGCCCCGCAAAGGGCCCTGTTCAGGGCTGGTAAGGTAATAGAGCTGTTAACTTTTGTAATTTAGTATAGGATAGGGCATTTTTTTTTATTTTGGGGGCTTTGTTATTTTATTAGGGGGCTTAGATTAGGTGTAATTAGTTTAAAATTCTTGTAATAATTTTTTATTTTTTGTAATTTAGTGTTTGTTTGTTTTTTGTAATTTAGTGGGGGGTTTTTGTACTTTAGTTTATTTAATTGTAGATAATTGTAGGTACTTGTAGTTAATTTATTTAATGATAGTGTAGTGTTAGGTTTAATTGTAACTTAGGTTAGGATTTATTTTACAGGTAATTTTGTAATTATTTTAACTAGGTAGCTATTAATTAGTCAATAACTATTTAATAGCTATTGTACCTAGTTAAAATAAATACAAAGTTGCCTGTAAAATAAATATAAATGCTAAAATAGCTACAATGTAACTATTAGTTATATTGCAGCTATATTAGGGTTTATTTTACAGGTAAGTATTTAGTTTTAAATAAGATTCATTTATTTAATTAATTAAATGATAGTGTAGTGTTAGGTGTAATTGTAACTTAGGTTAGGATTTATTTTACAGGTAAATTTGTATTTATTTTAGCTAGGTAGTTATTAAATAGTTATTAACTATTTAATAACTATTGTACCTAGTTAAAATAAATACAAAGTTGCCTGTAAAATAAAAATAAATCCTAAAATAGCTACAATGTAACTATTAGTTATATTGCAGCTATCTTAGGGTTTATTTTACAGGTAAGTCTTTAGTTTTAAATAGGATTCGTTTATTTAACTATAGTAAACTTATTTCGTTTTATTTAAATTATATTTAAGTTAGGGGGTGTTAGTGTTAGGGTTAGACTTAGGTTTAGGGGTTAATAACCTTATTATAGTAGCGGCGACGTTGGGGGCGGGAGATTAGGGGTTAATAATTGTAGGTAGGTGGCGGCGATGTTAGGGAGGGCAGATTAGGGGTTAATAAAATGTATTATAGTGTTTGCGAGGCGGGAGTGCGGCGGTTTAGGGGTTAATACATTTATTATAGTGGCGGCGATTTGCGGTCGGCAGATTAGGGGTTAATACTTGCAGTTAGATTGCGGCGACGTTGGGGGGGGCAGATTAGGGGTTAATAACTATAATGTAGGGGTCGGCGGTGTTAGGGACACCAGATTAGGGGTTA